>NW_022900946.1:24173227-24229043 GCF_012274545.1 Fukomys damarensis | reverse complement strand
CCTCAAGGAGCAGCCTGTGCCGTCCCAAACGTCTAGAGAGCCCGGCGGGGCCGAGGTGTCGTGGACAGCCTGTGACTAGCTGCCCCTCGCTGGTTCTGAGTCCGTCTTATTAACTAGGTTCCGTCATACATCAACATGCACTACTGAGCATCTCTCGAGAGCTGGCGCCGGAATGCAGCCACTGGCGGGCGGACGAACGAGAGTAATGAGCCAGCTCTGGGGAGGAGGGCAGGGGAGACGGAGGCGGGAGCGAATACTGGAAGATCTGGGCCCGTTTTGAGAGACCTGGACACGTGGAGCCGAAAGAACGAAGAGACGCCTCCTCGGTCACTCCCGCTACACCGCGGGGCCCAGGCTTTGACGGAGAGGCAGGGCAAAAGTCTAGGTAGCGGCGAACTTCGCAGTGCCCGCCGCGAGGGTGGGCTCACCGCGCCCAAGGAGGCAGAAGGGAGGGACGTCAGGGTCCAGAGGGGAGAGGAGCCCGCCGCGCGTGGCGCACGCCTGCGACGCTCGGGGTAGGCGGAAAGCGCGTGTGACTCGGCGGCTCGGGGCTGGCGGACCTGGCCGCCGAGGTCAGGATCGCAGAGAAGCGTCCCCGGAAGCTGCCCACTGGAGGCAGAAGAGGCCATGGCCGCAGTGGTGCTGCGATCTTCTGCGCGGGCTCTGCGTCTGTCAAGTGGGTGAGTGCGGACACGGGCCAGGTCACGGAGCGCCCAGGACAGGCTGATTTCGGCCCTGGCTTTTCTGCGCTCCTTCCCTGCTGTCCCTTCTCACGGACGTCAGTTTGATCATGGCTGTCACGGAACAGAATCCTAGGACCCTGTCGTGTAAGGGCCTTGATCTAAGTGGTGTGTGTTTGAATAGAGTTTTGAAAAATCTCTACGTTGACCTTGCTGTCATGTCTGGTACTGACAAATACCCCTACATTTGGTGGGCAGAGTTTGTGCTTTTTTTCCCCCCCGCTGTGAAGTGGGGAGAATCAAATACTGATATATATCCTTGCCTCTTTCAGGCTTCCTGGAACTTGGTGGACACAAATCAGAGATACTCACCAGCGAGCTTCATTGTTGGCCTTCTGGGAACTCATTCCCATGAGGTAAAACTCAAGGCTGTGACCTCTTAGGGGTGTGAACACAACGGAATGTTGTGACCTCTCTTGGGGGGCGGCACAGCAGTTGTGCATGTAACTAGGACAAAACAAAACTGCTTGACATTTGGTTTGGAAAATCCACAGCCTACAAAACTTTTATTAGTTAAATTTAAGCAAATGCTTTTCTGTCTTTTCAATATTTTCTCAATTAGCTTGAAGGGAATCTACGTGTCTTAAAGGGCATGGCTTCTGTTTCTCTATGAGCCTTCCTTTTCTGTTCCTCTTCTGAGGAGAGGGTCTCTCCAGGACTAACAATTTCCACCTGGGACTCTTTTAAGGGACTTTGACTCAATTTTAATGCTAAAGGATTTGGTTATCTTGATAGTAAGTTATAACTGAGAGATGTGTTCCTAAGAGTAAGCCAGGTTTTTGCCAAAGCTCTTACATGGAGAACTTAGGAAATCCTGACAATATGGACATGCCTATCACTTTTACCATATTGTCTTTTTCAGTCTTAAAGCATTTTAAAGATCCATTTAATCCATTTAATGGATTTTAAAGATCCATTTAAAATGTGACTCAAGGGCCCGGGGTGTAGCTCATTGGCACTGTGCCTGCCTCACAAGTGCAAGGTCCTAAGTTTGATCCCCAGTACAACAACAACAACAAAAAATTGTGACTCGTGCTTCTAATCTATCATTTTGGCTTTTTCATTTTTCAGTACAGTCCCAATGCACACCTGAATCCCAGCACTAATGAGTATGTTCCCTTACTTTATTCCTGACATCCTGCTATGAGAGTTGATGGTACTCACACAGTTCTCAAAGGGACAGTAGGGTGGAACCTGCCTCCCTGTGCACTGTGTGTAAGGCGTCAACTCTTTCACCCAGTGGAGAGCTCAGTGCAAGTATGGGGCACTGCACTTAGCATCATGGCTCTCATGAGATTGAAAATGAAAACATTTGTTTGTTTTTTACCCATCAGAGCAGAACCTCTACGCAAGAAGAAGAGGATAGATCCTAAAAAAGATCAAGCAGCAAGGGACCGCATTAAAAAGAGGATACGAAAACTGGAAAAGGCTACCCAAGAGCTAATTCCTATCGAAGATTTTATTACCCCTTTGAAGTACTTGGATAAGTCAAGGTAAAGAGTCCCCTCTGGGCTTGAAGTCCATAGGGCAAATACGCAATTTCGTGGGGTAGTTCTAGCTGAAGTTCATGCCTGTGATGGAAATAGGTTAGTAGACTGGAGTTGACTCGATTCTGGTCTGAGTTCTTTTCTGCTTTATTGTGCCTTTTGAGAGTTAGAAAACGTTCTCCTGGATAGTGCCTTTAAATGGCTAATGTTAGGGAAGAAAACCAGACAGTTGTTTGATAAGTTCCAGCTAGATGTTCAAAAAGTCTAGGTCTGCTCTGCTCTGAGGTTCATGTCATTCTTTTGCATGAGGAACCTTGGTTGTGACACACTGCATCAAGGGTGGGCGGCCCTGATCCCACCCTAGTAGCAGGAAACCTTTGACCTTGTGTTTGTCATATATATGCTCATAGTTGGCACATGTTGTGGTTGTGGTGGTGCTGGGTTAGCATCTCTTGCTGCTTCTTGAAAAAGGGTACACAGTTCATAAAGCAACACCTTGGCATGCAAATGACAAAGAGCACATGCTTTTGGTGCTCAAAGGCTTAAACAGGCTTGTCTCCCTGGGATTTTGGTGTGCATTTCGCTTGATTCCTGCATCACCTCTCACTAAAGGGAGCCTTTGTCTAGGGCAGAGAAAGTGGTACCACTGTTTTCTTAGGTCATGTTTCTTCTGGCAGGAAGCATCTGACCTTAGCTCCCAGTGTGTCTTGTAGCCGCTGCCATAGTCAACATTCCATTCCTTAATTTGTCCCAGACTTCCAATTTTCGTTCCTAAGTCCTGTCGGTGGCAGGAAATGGAGATGACTGGGTCGTGTGCAGTCACAGCAGAGGCTCCCTTGCCCGTGAGGTCAGTGTTCCCCAACATCACATCTTCGGACTTTGTGTTCACAGACAGCGACCTCAGGTGGAGCTTCCGTTTGAGGAGAATGAGCAGAGAGCTCTGCTGCTGAAGAAGTGGGCACTGTACAAGCAGCAAGAGCATGAGACGGAGAGGGACGCCATCAGGGCCATGCTGGAGGCCCAGCAGAAAGCTCTGCAGGAGCTGAAACTCGAGGCCCCAGAGCTCTATGCTGAGGCCATCAAGCGGGACCTCAGACTGTTCCCCTTTGAGAAGGAAGGGCCACATTACACACCACCAGTCTCTGACTATCAGCCCCCTGAAGGCAGGTACAATGACATCACCAAGGTGTACACACAGGTAGAATTCAAGAGATAGAAGTCTGCTATTCTCAGAACACACTGCCCTCCAGTAGTCCGAATGGCCAGAGCCGAAGCCTGCTTTCCGAAAGATCAGACATGCTGGTAATAAATAAATGTTTAATCAAAAGTGTCTCTGTCTTGTGTTACAATCCAAAGTAAATCATGGGGCTGGGGATTTATTTAGCTCAGTGGTTCCACTGCCTGCTTCGCAAGGGTAAGGTCCCAAGTTCAGTCCCCAGTACCAAAAAAAAAAAAAGTAAATCATGGGTGGATGGATGGATGCAGGTGAGAGATGGTGTCCATCTGCCAACTACTGGGAAAAGGATGACAAAGACATCAACGCCTACCCTCCACAAGGGGAAAAATAGTGGCAAAAGGGAGATTTCAATTGTGTAGTAAAAATACCACTTGTGGGAGGCACAGAGTAACTCAAAGAAGTGAAGGATGTATAGGATTTTTGTGAGCTGGGAAAGTGTGTCAAGATCAACGGGGTCTTCCACGTGGGACAGAAGGAAGAGCTACCTTTGGACTTAACCTGGGCAGGGGAGCTGCAGAGTACACAGAGTACAGAAGAAGCCAAGGACACATTATTTAAGGCTCCTCTGTCCACCAGGGGGCTGAGGCAGAAGGCTCTGTTTATTACTTGTACTAGTCTAGAGTAGTGAATGTATTAGTATGCTCAGGCTGCCATAACAAAATATCACAAACTGGGTGATGGAGGTGGGGACTGAACCCAGGGTCTCATGCATGCTAGGTAAAACATGGGGTATAACTGTACCACTGAGTTATCCCCAACCCCTAATAACCTAACTTCATATTTAAATGTTTCCCTGGCTTATTTGCACTAACAGTTTAGAAATCAAAATCTGTCTGAGGTTGTGATACTATAAGCCACCAAAAAATGGGCACAGCTCTTACACTGACCCTTTACTGTTTGGGCAGCATTATCCCAACCAAAATTATGGGCCGCCGGCCTTGCAAGCATAAGGACCCAAGTTCGATTCCCAGTATGACCCCGCCACCAAAAAAAAAAAAAAAAAAAAAAAACCCAACCAAAATTATGTTGAAGTGCTTAACCCCAGTATTTCAGAATATAGTATTTCAGAAGTAGGGTCCTTAAAGAGGAAATTAAGTCAAATAAGGTCATTAGGGTGGAACCTATGCCAATGTGGTGGGTACCCCAAGAGACTAAGACTGAGGACAGCCGTACGAAGACATGGAGAAGGCAGCTATCTGCAAACCAGGCAGAGAGGCCTGAGGAGTTCTAGAAAACAAACCCGGAGTAAATAAATTTCTAGGTTGTAAGCTACCCAGTTTGTGATATTTTGTTATGGCAGCCTGAGCAGACTTTGCTTTCCTCTTTTCTTCTTTCAGCACTGAGGATTGAACACTGGGCCTTGCATGTTTGGCAAGTGCTCCACTACTGAGCTGCATCTCCAGCCTCACTTGTATTCATTGCTGTTTAATGTCTGTCATTCCCCTAAGCTACAACAGAATCTCTCTGAAAGTAAATTGTGTTTTAAGACTGTGACATTGGCTGGCAACATAGATCAGTGGTAGAGCCTAGCTCTTGTTTGAGGTCCTGGAAGTAGACATGTGAGGGAGGCAGGAAAATTTCATTCAGAGAAATTATGTATTGATGGTGGAACTTGTTCTGTTTTTTTGTTTGTTTGGTTTGGTTTTGGGTACCAGGGATCGAACTCAGGTCCTTGTGCTTGTGAGGCAGGTGCTGGAACCACTGAGCTAAATCCCTGGCCCCTTGTTCTGTAGCAAAGGAAAGCAAAATTCAACAGTGATTTCCCTGCAGAGGAAAGACCTGAATGCTCAGATACAAAAGAGCAAGAGGCACTTCTTAGCAATGTGTGCAGCTTTCATACAGCTCTGCCAGCAGGTGACTAGACACGGCTGCAGGGAGGGAGCCTCTCATGGACTGGTATGGGGTGGCTCCCTCAGACTTTACTTGCATGTCCTAGTGTCATTCCGCACCCCCCACCGCGCCCTCCAACTCCAGGGAGCTGGTATCGTTCCAGGCATCACGACCAGACTGCAAAACTCAGATGTTCTCTCCTGTGTTTTACAGGTGAGAAAAACTCTTATACATCTTTAGCATACTTCGCTTTCCTCATTGGCTGGAAATGCTCATTATTAACCAGTCACAGCAGCCTGAAGACTCACTGCTTAGTTTAGAAACATCAAGGATAAACCGTTGGATGGAGAAATCTTGACTCTTCTTTATACTTTCCTCTGTTCTTGAGATCCCATGAACTTATAACCCCTATTATTCATAGAAGCACAGGAGAGATCTTTTGCCCCAAAAGAACAAACTAAAAGATATTCACTCCACTGCCTGTGGCCAAGAAAGCAGCAGGGCGGGTGGTGGGTATGCAAGGGTTGGCTTTCAGCATCATGCTTAATTCCTGCTCTGCAGCCACATGATGCTGTCTTGTTAGTGATAAGAGACCCCTATAGGAACTCGTAGTCTTGGTAGTTCCTATACATATATTTTAAAAACACCTGAATGGAATAAATATAAAAATATAATACTATTCTGAACATGAGATTGTTAGGTATGAGGTCTAACAAATGTGGATTCAATTTCCAACTTTTATTTGAAATCAAATGTGAATTTTTTTTTTTTTTTGTACCAGGAATTGAACTCGGGTCCTTGTGCTTGCAAGGCGGGCAGCAGAACCACAAAGCTAAATCCCTGGCCCTGAAATGGTTTTTGATACATTACCAGGGGAAAAATCTGAGGGAGGGAGACCAAATCCCATGTTCTTCAGTCTTGGTTTTCTTTGCTGAGGATGGAAGCCATGACCTCACATAAGGCAAGCAAGCTCTCCACCACTGAGCCACAATTCTAGCCCTTTAGGCTTGGATTTTTTCTTTTTATTAGTACATGTTTCAGCACACAGCAATTACACTCATCATTGAACATTGTGAACATATACATAACTCACTTTAAGTTTTACTTCCCTCCCGCCGCCCTTCCTTCCTCCTTCCATTTCTTTATGGGCTTGGATTTCTTCCTTTCTTTTTTTCCCCAGTATCAGAGAGCGAACTCAGGAACTTGTGCTTAACAGGCAGGCGTGGTGCCCCTGAGGTAAATCCCCTGGCCCTGGGCTTGGATTTCCCCCAAGACTCCACAGAATCTTGTAAATCTGTACGTGCTTTTTGGTTTTGTTTTCTGCAGTATTGGGGAAAGAACCCAGGACCTTCACACCAACCTACATCCCCAGGCCTTTTAAAATTTTGAGACAGGGTCTCACTAAATTGCTAATTTGGCCAGGCTGGGACTGAATTTGTCATCCTCCTACCTCAGCCTCCCAAAATGCTGTGATTATAGGCATGTGCTACCATGCTCAGCCAGCTTGTGTGTTTTTTAAAAACTGGAGTCTCACCAGGCAAGGTGGCACATGCCTGTGATTCTAGAATTTGGGAGGCTGAGGCAGTAAGGTTGTGAGTTTGAAGCCAATGTGGCTACACAGTGAGTTCCAGGCTGACCTGGAATATACAGCTAGACACTGTCAAAGAATCAAACAAAAAAACAAGAACAAAAAACCCCAGAGTCTCTGAATGCCTCACTGGGAGCCTTTAGTGAAGTGTGCTGGTGCAGAGGGGTAGTGAGGCCTGTCTGCTTGGCATTACTCCATCTACCTCTGCAGTGAAACGGAGCAGAGTGTGAGCTCCCTACTTGGATGCCAGGGGCTGGCAATATTTGGTAGTCACCAAGCCTGGGATGTGGTAACTTGTTTCCCAAGGATAGGAAGAGGTGTTCACAGTAGCACAACTCTTACCACCTCGTTCTAACCCAGTCACGTGTCCCTGCAGGTCGGATCCACCACTCAAGAATATATCTGAGAATCTACCCGTCAAGACTACCACCTGTGGTGCTCTCGTTGGGGTTGAAAGGTCTGAGCCAGCCTGCCCTGGCTGTTCATGGGTACCTTCCACAGCACTTGGTTTCCTGGAAGCTGTGGAGTGGCCTCAATTGTCTCTCAGAGACTTGTGGTGGCAGCAGCATTCCCCGATGCAGGTGAGGGATGGGCGGTGGAGCTGGAGATGTCCTGCTCTATGTTTCAGGCAGGAGCTCACAGGGACGCACTAGAGTGTTTGGGACGGTTATAGCCCCACTTGAAGCAGACTTGAGGAAGCCACACGGGCCAAGGGCAGGGGTGCTTGTCATGTGTCCTTCTCTTGTGGTAGAGGGAGGTGCCAGTCTGCAGGGGGACTCTGCCTCAGGGCCCACACCAGGGTGTGCTTCCGTGCAGCTTGCACACGCGCCTGCTCGCTCTCACACAGGGATCGCTGTGCAAATGAAATTCTGGTTACTTTCTGCCTCACAGCTTGATCCCAGGGCCCCCAGCGTCCCTCTTCCTCAGTACTTCCAGAACAGAGATGGCCCAACAGGTACACAGTGCTCCACACCTCAGCTGCTTCTACTTAATATACCTTGAGGATTGTTCATATTAGCACAAAGAACTAGGTTATACTTTCTCACATGCTAGTGTGAAAAACTACTGTGTAGATCAATATAATTTTAGAAATTTTACAACATCTCCTTAGGGGGCTGGGGATTTACTCAGTGGTGCCACCGCCTGCTTTGCAAGCGCGAGGTCCCGCATTTGATCCCCAGTACCAAGAGAAAACAAAACAAAAAAAACATCTCCTTAGGACCCGATGGCTTTAGCTGGCCTGGTGAGTCTAGATTAGGCTCACCTGCCAAGTGTAGGGCTGGGGTGCTGAGTAAGGGTGACGGCAGTATGAATGCGCAGCCGTGGGGACAAACAAGAGCCTAGACTACCGAGTGCGGCTGTGTGCAACAGGTGCTCCTCGGTTTACCAGCTTCTCTGAGCCACCGACGCCAAAACAGACACAACACAGTGTATTATGATAAGGTGACCTTGGTGTCAGTTGCTATGTGGGCTTTTTCACATACATACATAATTTTGTTTACTTGCCTCCCCGCTCCATCATCTAGTCCTGGGGATAGAACCCAGGATCTTCACTGTGAGCTGCATCCTCAGTGTTTTTTTTTTTTTTAATTTTTAAAATTTTCATCAGGGTCTTGCAAAGTTGTTCAGGTTGGCTTTGAACGTGCAGTGATCCTCCTTTCTCAGCTTCCCAGAGTGTTGGAATTACAGAAGTGCACTGCCATGGCTACCAATTGTCTACTTCTTTTTTTTTTTTTTTTTGTCAGTACTGGAGTTGGAACTCAGGACCTCAAGCATACTAGGCAGATGCTCTATCACTGAGCTATATCATAGTCATGTCTACTTATCTTTGTTTAGGCTTTTTCTTTTTTTTTTTTTGTATCAGGGATCAAACTCAGAACCTTGTGTTTACGTGGCAGGCACAGTGCCACTGAGCTAAATCCCCAGCCTTTTTGTTTGTTTTTTGAGACAGGGTCTTGCTATGTAGTTGAGGCTGGCCTTGAACTCATTATGTAGCCCAGGCTGATGAACTTGTAGTGATCCTCCTGCTTCAGCCTCCTAAGTGCTGGGGGTTACAGGCATGTGCCACCATGCCTTGCTCAAATAAAAATTTTTTGGGAAAAAAGAAAGGTATAAAAAGAATTAGGAGGCCAGGGATTTAGCTCAGTGCTTCTGCCACCTGCCTTGCAAGCACAAGGACCCGAGTTCGATCCCCAGTACCAAAAAAAACAACAACAAAAGAATTAGGATGTGTTGTATACATGTACTAACTCCCCACAATGAATGTAATCATTGTGTACTGTAAACATCTGATAAAAATAAACTATTTTTGTGGTGCTAGGGATCAGAAACTAGGCCCCTGTTCATGCTACATAAGCACTCTACGACTGAGTTACATCCCAGCCCCTTAAGTAAAATGTTTTTACTTAAAGAGCAATCAAAATTGTAATCCCAGAACTCAGGGGGCAGAGGCAGGAGTATTGTGGCAAGTTCCAGGCCAGTCTGGGATACATAGTGAGTTCAAGGTCAGCCTGAACTAGTGAGACTGTCTCGAAAAAAGAGACATTAAATAAATAAAATGTAAACAATCAAGGCAGATGTTGTGGTGCACACTTGTAATCTCAGCAGTTGGGAGTCTCAGTGACATTTAGATCATTTTCACTTTTTGTACTATCATAAGTACTGACACAACGAACATTTTTCAACTTTGACTTGTGCACAGTTATCTAATCACTTAGGTAAAATAAACTTCCAGAAGTAAGACTTCAGGTTAAAAAGGTGTGCATTGGATCTGTAGGTAATTGGAACACTGGACAATCTCACCAACACTGAATGAGTGCCCTGCATTCTACAAACCCCTGTCAACACTTCTGAGTTTCCAAATGGCCAAAATCACTCTGATGGTCATTTTAATTTGGACACTTAGCCATTTGGTTGTCTTCATTAATTAATTGCTTCTTTGTACCTTTTGCCTATTTTTCTATTTAAAAATCATCTCCAGTTTTTGTATTGATATATAAAAGCCAACACAGAAATTAACAGATTAACACAGATATTAAGGGTATCAATCTCTTGTCATACATCTGCAAGCTTTCTCCCATAGTTGTATGTATGTATGTTTATACTTACATATTTATTTATTTGTTGTACTGAACTCAAAGCCTTCACACTGAACTTCATTGCCAGTCCTTTATGTTTTAATTTTTTTGGTACTGGAGATTGAACTCAGGACTTTGTGCTTGTGAGACAGGTGGCGGCACGACTGGGCTAAATCTCCTGCTCAGTCCTTTTATTTTTATTTTCAGCCAGTGTCTCCCTAAACTAAGTCATTTATTGTCTAGGACGGGCTTGAACCTGCCATCCTGCCTCATTCCCAAAGCGCTGGGATCACATATGTGCACTGTCTTATCCAGCTTTTTGTGTGTGCGTGTGTGGTGGGGATTGAAGCTAGGGTCTAGCTTATGCTAGCATACACTACCATATCTCTACCCATGACATATCCCCATATTTTTAATTCTTATTATGAACTTGTCATTATTTTCTTATATTCAGTAGCTTTTTTTCACATTGGTTGGTCTGTTTCAGAATAATCACATACATAGCTAGGCATGGTGGCAAATCCTTGTAATCTCAACAAGCTGAGAGGGAGGCTGAGGCAGG
Source organism: Fukomys damarensis (assembly GCF_012274545.1). Lineage (NCBI taxonomy): Eukaryota > Metazoa > Chordata > Mammalia > Rodentia > Bathyergidae > Fukomys > Fukomys damarensis. Next base: position 24,218,522 of record NW_022900946.1, on the reverse strand, counting down.
AGGATTGCTGAGTTTGAGACCAGCCTGGGCTACATACTGTAGTTAAGTTCAATGCTATCCTGAACTACATAGTGAGATCCTGTCTCAAACAAATCAAAACAGAATACTCACATACATGTGACAATGCTGATGCACCAGGCTGGTCCTGTTGGCTCTCTTTCCTTGTTTCCTGGCACTCTCCAGGAGCCGTGCACCCTGACATTTTTTTTCTCTCCATCTCCCCTTCTCTTTTCCCACAACAGGTACCACAGTATTCTGTATTAGGGTGCTCTATACTAGAACTCCACACTAGAGTTTCAGGAGAGCAGGGCCTCCAGTCTCATCACGCTTGTATCTCCAAGAGCATGATAAACACCTGCTGGATTAAGGGACCACCCTCTTACTGGTTTCTCTGCCCCTTTATAATATACTGTCCACACATATAAAGATATAAATCAAATTATACTTCTCAGCATACTTTTAGGCCAAACGTTAGACTCTTTACTCTACCATCAAGACTCCTCAGGTCCCTGGTACCTCTCCACTCTCATTCCCTATGCTCTACGGCCAGTCGTGTATATCACCGGGGCTTCGTCGAGGCTGTGAAGGCTGGCTCCTAGTCTTTCAGGACCGGCAATATCATATTCTCTAAAGGCCATCTGAAATGAAGACCGGCAGTACTGGAACGCTGGCCCTCCATCTCTCCTTGCTGTTTCCCTCTTTGTCTTTAAAACCATTTCAAAGTCGCATGGATATACTAATTTCTCAAAAGAAGGGAAGCAAAAAGAGGGGAGGATCCTGGTACACCTGCGTTTCCCCAACCTTCCTTGCGGCGCACCTGGGCTTCAGCGGTCCGGCGCTCTTCCCAGTCGCGGCAGCTGGCCAGGTCGCGTAGCCACTGCTCGCAAGCCGGCCGCTTGCCGTGTACGTAGTAGTGGTGCAGGAAGTGCCTGGCGCTGCGGCAGAGCTTCCACTCGGCGCGGTAGGTCTCGCAAGGCCGCGGCGGCTGTGGCGAAAGGCGATGTCTGAGCGGGCCCGGTGCCGCACCCACACCCCTGGTTCCGTCCCACCCCCATCCCCGGGGGGAACCAGTTAACCTCGATCTTCTTGGATAACCACAGTAAACTACTGTCAACCACACTCACCCGCCATTCGCCACTGTCTGCCATGTTAAGAATACCACCAAACCCCGCCTCCCTGCTCCACCAGCCAATGAAAACTGAAGAAAGCTAGCTCTGTGACTGACAGACACAGAAACCAATGAACTCCGAGATACTGCAACTAAATCTCACTTCCTCCAGAAGCGCCAATAAACAGGACCCAGGTCTGAACAGAGCTGCTAATAACAGCTAAAGAAGGTGCCACGCATGGAGGGGAGGGGCGCCCGTGGCTTGTTCCCACACTCTTAAGGGCCTGGAGCTGGGCTGCGGAGTTAGGCTTTTAACTGTCTCTGAAGCCCTACGGTTCAGATTACTTCTTTCTAGCAGCTTTTGTTATTTATTTTCCAAATCTCGGTGATCTGGTTCATTGTAAGCTCATACTGAGGATCGAGGCAGTGAACCTTCCAGGTACACAGCTACAGTAGTCTCGCTTAAGTATCCTCTCAGTGCAGCGGCGAACTCACAAAGTACCTGGGGTTGGTTGGGCGTGATGTGTGTGCTGGGGACCGGTGAGTGGGCGAGGGCGCTGTGAGAGCTCCCAAGAAATCTAGGCCGGAAGTGGAAGCTGAGAAGTGTTCCTAGCAGAAGCCACAGAAGTAAAGACAGCTGGTGGGCCTGCAGAAAAGGCCTTTGCAATACTTGTGTAATGGTCTCCCGAATAGAATCAAGTCATCTTTGGGAAGTGTGTGTGTGTGGGGGTCTTACAAAGCAGTTGCTGGACCTCTCCTAGCAACAAGTCAGTTCGACTCCCTGAAGTTGGGAGAGAAAACTGCAATTTCACCAGGATCCTTGGTGTTGAGGTAGCTGGCTCACTCACCAAGTTTGGAGAAAACTCTAAATGGATGCTGCAGGTTAGTCATGTAGCAGTTAACAACCAGGGTGAATGCTTCAGGCGACTGCACTGTCATTAGAAGGCCACAGCTGCTACCAGAATGCCCAACAATAGACATCTCTGTCCAGAGAGTATGTCTCTAGCAAAGGACTAAGGAGTTTCAGTGCACACACAGGTGTGGCTTAGGGAAGACAAAAACCAAGGGCCAAAGCCTACAGTAACTTATGACTAAAATGCTAATTTTTTTAAGGCAATGTGATCCTGCAAATAGAGGCTGCCTACCTGCCAAGATGGGTAATCTCTGGAAGTGAAATTGAAAGTAAGCAGAGGGACTTGCCCTTATCATGCCGCACCATCCCTCCCAAAATCACATCCATTGCCAGAGATGACTATTTGTGCTGTAAAGAGCCCTGAACATCATGACACTCACTGGCGGCCCTCACGAAGGACGTGGGGAGACCCTAGGGCTGCCAACCTGGAGAGGGCATCCTCTCCTCTCCTGAGGTTTTTTTTTTTTTTTTTTTTTTTTTTTTTTTGTATCAAGAATGGAACTCAGGGCCTTGTGCTTGCCAGGCAGGCGCTGTGCTGCTGAGCTACATCCCAGCTCTTCTAAATTTTGAAGAGCCCTGTCTAGAGTAGGACCCATCTGCCCACAACAGGTCAACTCCTAGTACATGGGAGACTTTCTGGGCCTAACTCTTCTTATTCTAGGGGATCAGGGAGTTCATTTGTTCCTGTGTTTTCCAGAAGTCCCAGGGGAGGAGTTTTCTAACCACATGATGGTACATGGAGCACTGCACGTAAGCTTTCCTCTAACATCTGGTCAGTGGCCCACCTGTCAGCATGTGTTAGTACCGAATGACAAAGTTAGAGGTGGTCTAAGCTTTATCATTGTTTTCACTTGAAAAAAAATTTTTTGGTACTAGGGATCAAACTCTGGACCTTGCTTTCATTTGCAAGGCAAGTGGGGGAACCACTGAGCTAAATCCCTGGCCCTTTACTTGAAATTCTTGATTTAGAATTATTCTCAAGGAAAAATATTTAAAATAACTAGTAGTATTCATAATACTCATTATAGAGAGTAAAGATCCGAGGCTAAATTAAAACTAATCAAAACACTGGAGCTGGGAGTGCAGCTTAGTGGTGGAACGCATGCTTAGTATTCACAGGGCCCTGGGTTAAATCCCAGAAAATGAAGGAATGAATGAACAAGTGAGACAGACAAGCCAGTAGAACCTTGGCAAATTTAATAAATTAAAACTAAAAATTGCAAAGTGGGAGGCAGGGAAGCAGAAAGATGTTCCTTTTAGCATTTATTCATTCTAACATTCACATCTGGCTTCATCATGGAGTTGTCTGGTTCTAGAATAAGTTCACTAGGGAGCCAGTTATTTCTATAGGATAGCAAAGTAAAAGTGTGAACTCAATTGGATCAGGTTTTCCTTTGGAGGGGTACTTCTGAAAACAATCAGTATGTAAAATAAAACAGAAACACCATTTCTCAAACACTTAAATAGCAGCCAGAGTAGTGAGATAGGTACTATTTATAAAGCACACATCTATTTAAACTCCTTTTTTTCTAGGCCAAAGACAATGCCACTGCCAATGACCTGGAAAAAAGGGAAAATGAAGAAAGAGAAAGAACAGCTTGAATGACATTAATTCAATCCCCTCCACTGGTTTGTTAGAAATTAAGGAACTCTGCTTCGCTGGGGCAGGAGTAAAGTCCTTGAGCGGAAAGAATGAAGTAGAAGAAGGTGGCCATAAACAGGACGTCAGAGATAACTTTCTGTTTCCCAAAATCAAGCACACAACCGTGTTCTACTGCTCCACTTCAAGGGCAAACTTGGTAATTCTCAGGTAACACTAAACAAATCTTTAAGTAACAGCATTCTCTTGATAATGGTCTCATCCTTGTCAGAGCCATTAACTAAAAGCCATTATGTTGCAATGGATTCCTTTATTTTCCATTCAGCCAACAGTCTAGACTTAAGAGTCTAGACTTAAGGCTTTCTTCCCTTTTTTCGCAGTGACTGTCCTTCTCCAGAGAAAGCAACAAATCGGCCTCCAGCTTCATCCTAGGTTTGAAAATAAGCTATTTTCAGAAACTGCCTGGAGGTTTACAATACATGCCTCATTCTGGGAACATGTATGACTCATCCATTGTCCTCCCACACTATGCATAATAAGAAATGCCTCTGAAATGTAAGTACAAATCGTAATTTATTGTGCTAAGACACAGATTCGTGGAATCAAAACTGAGTCTTCCACTGCCTGTTTTCAGGTTGAATAGACAAATGCCCTTTACTTCGGGAGGGGTTATGTCTGATAGACTCACCCTAAGTTGGTCATGTCATTAAGTGAAAAATGCATTTAATACACCCAACCTATCAAACACGGTAGCTTAGCAACACAGCATACCATCCAGCAATGGTTGTTTCCCCTTTTGACAGTGTGGCCGAGGGGGGAGTTGTGACTCAGTGTTGCTGTCTAGCAATGCACTGCGAATCACTAGTAAAGGAAAAGATCCAAGTTCCAAATTCCAAGTACAGATTCTGGTGAGTGTGCACTGCTTTCCCACTGTTATAATGTAAAAAACCCTAATATGATCCATAAGATGGGATCTTTTACAGAATAATTTTCAATATAAGAAATACAAAATGTATCCCTCAAAGAAAAGTCACTCATAACTTCATCACCCAAAAATAAATTTTCATTTACATTTCTGTAATGTTTATATAAATGGTTTTTTCACTTAATTTTGAAGTCTTAAGCCAATGAATTTATTGGCACACTACAGAGGCCGCAGAGTATTCTGTTATGTGGGAAAGCCAGTCTTCAGCCACTGGATGTCCCTGTTACTTCTAAATTTCCAGTACTATAAACTACTGGGTGAGCAGCTCCATGTGTTTGTACCCAGCTGATTTTTCCTCAAAGTAGAATTTCTAAGTAAAACGGTGCACATTAATCCCTTTAAGCTTTTAGTGATTTGTGGGTCATAGTACTGGGGATTGAACCCAGGGCCTTTGCAATAACATCCCCCCCAGCCCTTTTTATTTAAAAATTTTTTAATTTATTTAACTAATTTGGGAAAGCTCCTTATGTAGTCCAGGATGGCTTTGAACTCACTATGTAGCTCAGGTTGGTCTCAAACTCACAACCATCTTCTTGCCTCAGGCTTCTGAGTGCTGGAATTATAGGAGTGCGTCACCACACCTGCCTTATTACTGTTAGGAAATGGGGCTTGGCTGGAAGACATCTCTGTCCCTGAGGTTCCTTCCCTCTCTCTGCTTCCTGGCTGCCATGAGGTGAGCAGCTTTTCATCCATGTCCTTCTGCTATGCCATTTCTGCCTTGGAGCCTGTGGATTATGAACTGAGCCTGGAACCAAAATAAACCTTTCTTCCTTTAAGTTAAGTGGGCTGGGTATTTTGTCCGAGGGACAAGAAAGTGACTAATATATGGAGGCTTCAAGTCTGAGCCTGGCAAAAGCCATCCTGTAACTGGTGAAGTCCTAGTCAGGGTTTTACAGAGGTACCAGAGGGTGAGACCTGATTAGGGGACCATATATTTTTCTCTAAGCACGGAAGGTCCCCACCACTTGTGTCAATTTGAGGAATTTTTTTGGGGGGAGGCAGGGACTTGCTTTGTAGTTCTGGTTGGCCCTGAACTCACTATGTAGCCCACGCTGGCCTCACATTCACGGTGATCCTCTTGCCTCAGCCTCCTGAGTGCTGGGATTACACGTGTGCGGCACCACACCCAACAATTTGAGGACTACGAATGCCTGAAGCAGCTGTAAGTGGTGCCTGAGGATGCAGACAGCACTGAAGCCTCTATTCTTAACTACCTCGAATGCTAGAGAAGAGTTCAGTTGTCCGTAGGGCGAGTGGCCAGGGCCTGGTCCTGTCTGGCAGCTCACCTGGAAGAGGCTACAGCACATTTGCTTTCTGCCTGTTCCAAATGGGCTGCCAGAATACTCCTGGATCCCCAAGCATTCAATCCTTTAAGAAAAGGAACCAGAAACGTGGTGGGTCTGAAGTGTGGGTATTCTAGAAACATTCATCACACTCAGATGACTGTGTCTTAGCTTCAGTTGCAGAGTGTGCTGAATTTTATGACCAAGGCCAGCACCCTGGAATAAGTTCCCACAAAGTGGACACTTTCTTTCCTTAGTCAGCTTCTCCTCCTGCTCCTGTGAGAGGGGAGCGTGCCCAGGCAAAGGAGGCTCGCTGCTCAGATGTCTAACTGAAGGTCACTTCCAGAGTGTTGTGTCATGAAGTGGGATATACAGTGGTCAGGACTCTGCCCCTGGGTCCAGGAATCTTTACCTCTGGATCTTCACACATGCACTGTGCAATGCAGACAAATCAAAGCACCCTGCTCACAGGGCTGTTTCGATGACTGAAGTTGTTACACTTCAAACACTTAGCATGGTGCCTGCTACCTAGCAAGGCAACCTCTGCCAACCAGTACTGTGCTGGTCACCACTGCTGGGCGGTACCAAACAAAGTGTGACAATATTGGGAGATAGACACTTAAATCCCACTGCTTCTCACTGCTCTTGTGGTCTGGGCAAGCTATTGTCACAAACAGGTGTGCCTACACCCAGGATACCCATCCATCAATCTTCATATCACACCCTGACCACTGCTTAGGGCCAAGCACCTGCTGGGCCTGGCCACAAGGCCTCAGAGTGTTCATACCTGCAGGAGGTGCAGCCCTAACTTTCTCTTATCCCACAACCATCCTGCATGACTAGAAGGTGTTGTCCAGAGATTGCTAGAAGAAAGTAAAGAAAGATAAAGCCCATATACGGCACTCAGCTCATTGGTGACAAAGCTTGGAGGTGGCTCCTGATGCCAGGATGCCAGGCCTTAGCCTATAACAGGCCCACACAGGCTCTACAAAAGAAGTGTGCCATTGAGGAGAAAAGGGCTTCAGGATTGGGGAAAATATGACAAAAGCCTCCAATTCAGAATAATAACAGCTTCAGTCACTAGAACTCACCTCTTCAACTTTTTTGACCAGTGGACGTGAATTTCTGATGAAAGTAATCTTACCAAGTTTAAATTCGTAATTAGGAATTCCTCTGTGAAGAAGACACAGAGAAATGTTAGTTTCAGGAAGAAAGGGCTAAAATTCGCTTTTGACAATCAGGAGAGAGCAATAATAAAAGACAAGTGTCCTCTTGGTGACCTTTTCTGGGAAACAGTGCTGCACCCCAACCTAGGTCTTTGTCTAGCCCTTGGGTGCTTTTCAGCATTTCTGTCGCAGAGAACCAAAACCAAAATGGTCCTAGTTTAGCATAAATCCTGGGCATGGTAGATGGGCTTGACTCTGGGCCTGGCCCATGGTGAGGGGTCTTCTCAAATCCTTGTGCAATGGTTATATTCATTTGACTCTGAGACCAGGTAGAAGCTCTAGCATTCTCTTTTTGCTCACACATAGCTGACAGCTGAACCATCTTGTCACTGTCCCCACTGTGACAGCCGCCAGAGGAAGGGTCTGTAGTGAGAGTCACTGGACCCAGTGAAGTCAAGCCCAACCACCCCTGGAGAGCAGGATGGGGATTTGAGTTCAGCCAGTAGCCTGCTAGCCCAGGGCAGAGGCAGAGCCAGGACAGACTTACCTTTTAATGTCTCCAGGCTTGATTGGGGAGGGACTAGGCTCAACCCCTTTCTTCTTTCCATCCAGTCTATTCCCAGAACCCGAGAAGGCCTAAATAGGGAAGCAGGAGTCAGACACTGAGCCCTGAGATGGAACAGACATGCCCTTTGCTCGGAAACTGTCACAGGGATATGAGCAGACTGTGCTGCCCAGACACTCTCAGGACTGAAGCCCTTGCTCCCCACTGCTGGAGTCTTACGAGACTTCTCTCCACCCTGCCTGCAGGGGACTACTGGAACCTACAAAAGCCATCTTATCCAAGGGCAGCCAGCAGCCAGTGATGGGTTGAAAGGCCTAGCCCTGGCCTTTGCATGGGCTACCCAGATAAAGCCCCTGTGGGTGGACTAAGGCCCTAGGCCCAGCCTCCTGAATGACCAATCATAATCCCTGCACTGTCTCCTGGTACCCGAAGGCCCACACATGAACCAATTCTATCTTCTTCCCAGGCAGCTGGGCTGGGTCCTAAGGGTCACGTTTGCTGCTTACTTTCAAGCTGGGCAAAGAAAAATAGGATATGCTTTTAGAGAGAGATAAAAGCAAATGTAAATACTAGTGAACTTAAAAACAGTGCTGACAAAATGCACTCTGATGCCTTTTTCAGAGCGGGTCAAATGCTGGTAGTCAGTGGAACACTGACCTGGCCAGTGGTCAGCAAATTCAAGAGGAAGCCCAGCTGAGAATCACTGCCATAGACCATTAATTCAGGGAATATTCAATTCTTCAGTGTTAACTAATAGCGTTAGCTGTTTTTGCTATAGGAATAGATTTGTATTGGGTGCTTCATTTAAAAAAAATTTTGTGTTTTTGTAGACTCCAAATCTTGAACACCACAAAATGACTACAGCTAAAAAAAAAAAGCACAACTGAAAACAGACAGTGGAAGATCATTCCAAGAGGCCTAGACAGAGGCCTTGGAGTGCCTGAATGCAATGGTAGAGTGTTATGTATTGTGTGTAGTGAAAATATTGTGTGTCAGGTATCCTCAAAGATGTCACAAAAATGGTGAATGACATCATGGCTCAAGCTCTTAATTCTTGACAGTTTTAAGTGGATGAGGGTTGGGCACAATTTACTTTACTTATGTACAATAATGTCTAGTGGTTGAGCAGAGTACATACAAGTCCTGGAGAGATTTGCAGCCTGCCTGGATGAAATTAGGCTGTTTATGGGTAAGGGATTTAGCTCAGTGGTCTGCCACCTGCCTTGCAAGTGCAAGGTCCCGAGTTCAATCCCTGGTACCAAAAAAATAAAACATAAAAAATAGGCTGTTAATGAATGAAAAAGGACAGGAATGGGCTGGAGGTTTAGTTCAGTGGTGCCAGCACCTGCTTGGCAAGCACAAGGTCCTGAGTTTGATCCCTGGTTCTGCCAAAAAAAAAAAAAAAAAAAAAAAAAAAAAAAAAAAAAGCAGGAATATCCCTAGTTCACTGATATGCCTGGCTTAACAATCTTATTTTTTTTAATATAGATTTTATACTACATTTCAATGTACTGAACAAAAAACTACAAGGTATAAAGAAAACAGAAGGATGTTTTGTGATATTAAACATTTGAGAGAAGGCCAGGGATTTGGCTTGGTGTTTCTACCGCCTGCCTTACAAGCACCAAGGACCCAAGTTCGATCCCTGGTACAGAAAACAAAACAAAACAAAAAGAAAAACATTTGAGAGAAAACTGCAGGTTTCTGAAAGAAATCTTGAAAATGGACTGCCGAAATATTTTCCAAATCTAAAAATGCATTTAGGAGATTCTACAACATTTTCAGACAATCCTACAAGCCATCAGGAAATCTACAAGGAATTTTCTGGAATTGTAGCAGCTGCAAAGGAGAATTTTTTTTTCTTTTTGTTACTGGGGATCAAATTTAGGTCCCTGCACTTGCCAGGAAGGTTTCACTGAGCTAAATCCCTAACCCTAAGGAGAATTTTAGTAACAGATTTTTACGGTTCTGTAAAATGGAAACAAACTTGTGTTTTTTTACTTATCCAGATTAAGCCGAATTTTAAGAACTTGATCTTTCCTGCTTACTCTGGCTAAATTTTAGAAATCTAGAAATGGAGCTACTGGAATTTCAAGAAAGCTCTATCTGGTTTTGTTTTGTTTTAGAGACAGGGTCTCACTATGTAGTTGCAACTAACCTGGAACTCGCTATGTAGCCCAGGCTGGTCTCAAACTCACAGAGATCCTTCTGCCTCAGCCTCCTGAGTGCTGGGATTACAGGCATGAGCCACCACACCCGGCTTAAGAAAGCTCTATCTGGAAAAAGAAATTCTATGACCTGTGTGCAACCCTTGAGAAGACAAGAGTGTGAAGGGATGCCAAAGGTTAGTAGTCCTGAAAATGAATCCTTAAAGTGTGGCATTTTCTGCCAAATAATTTCAAAGTCGGTGAAAACACTTGGAATTGCTTACCTGTGTTTGGTTCATGTAATGCTTGTGAGCAGCTGTTTTCAGCTTTGAATTATATCACATCTGTACAAGAAACAGACTAACAGATGACCTGGAGTTGCACATGCTGCTCCCAAACTAAGGAAGTGTGAGCCAAGGTCTGAACTGCGTTATCAGCGTGCATACGGCAGCAAAGATCACATTAATTGTACAAGCATGCCGTATGCAAACTTTTACATTTCAATAACAAGCTGCTGGTATCACTGAAAGGTCTGTTACTATGTTTTCCTTTTAAGATAAAAGATGTTAATGTATGAATTCTTTTTTCTAAACTAAAACTTCAGTATTCAGGTTTAACTGCAGGGTTGGCGTTTTGCAATGGATAAGTGGATTTTGTGTTGTAGTTTGGGCACTGTCTTTAAAAGGTTCACATCACTGACCTAAAAGAAGGGTATTCATGTGTTTAAGTTTAAAGTTATTGGTAGAACAGAAATTTTTAAAAAGAACAAGAAAAAGTTGAGGCTGCCTTATAGGGTTGCTAGAATTGCAGAAAATGTTTGGTAACTAAGCAAGGGCCTAACTAACATGTACATGGATACCCAGAGCCCAACCCCTGCTGACGTCCACAAAGTATCACAGACAAAAGCTTGCAGTGAAATGTCCTGGTTCAAGGGAGGACAGAGTTAAGATGCCCAGCTTGGTACTCACACGGAAGCCCAGCTCTCCAGCATAGCCACTGTGGTCAGCTTCATTTTCCTGATGGGAAGTAGAAAACAGGAAGTGAGCTTCTTGTGAGGAACATCTAGCTTCTCCCTCAGTGTGCTGCCCAGCCCCCCACCCCCCAGTAGGATACATGGTCCCCACTAAAGGGCAAGGTAAAGAGAAGCTGGAAAGGTAAAGGTGCCAGCCCCAGCAAAGCCGAGCACCAAGAAGCACTGGAACAACACAACAAAAAGAGCAAAAGTCTGATATGGGCTGGGAACAGCCTCTGGAGAAACCACTTACTGTTGACTCCTCATGCTGGACTTGTCTTTCGGGTTCTTTGTAGCCCAGAGGAGCATCAAAGTCCACCTGTGTTTCCCAGATGAAAAGTAAGATGTTGAGACATAGCCACACTTAGCGCTTTGGCTATTCTGAGACAACTGCAGATTCACACACAGGTCTAAGAAATGACACTGAGATATACCTGATTATTTTTACCAACGACAACCTTTACAAGTTACTGTAGGACATCAACACTGGCAAACATCGTGACGTGCTCTTGGTGTGTGTGTGTGTGTGTGTGTGTGTGTGTGTGTGTGCACACGATTAGTTCTATTTAATTTTATAACTAGGCAAGATTGTGTATACACTACCACATGAAGATACTGAATAGTTCCGCTACAAGGATTGTGTCCTTGGCAACCACCAATCTGTCTTCCTTCCACATTTGAAGTCTTGATACCTTAAGAATGTCACATAAAGGAAAGCAGTCTCATATGCAGCCTTTTGGGACTGGACTGTTTGCTTGCATTCAGGACGTTGTATGCATCAGCAATTTGTCTCTACCCAGGAGGCTGAGAAGGCTTCCTTCGCTCTTATGTTTTGGTTTTTTGAAACAGGGTCTCGCTTTCTAGTGCAGGCTGGCCTTGAACTCACTATGTAGGCCAGGCTGGCTTCATACACTCAGCAGTCCACCTGCCTCAGCTTCCCAAGTGCCAGGATCATAGGCATGTGCCATCATGCCCGGCTCTCCGTAGCTCTTAAGAATATTAATTTTTTTTGGTACCGGGGATCACACTCAGGACCTTTCACTTGCAAGGCAGGCAGCAGAGCCACTGAGCTAAATCCACAGTCCAAGAATATTAACTTTTTGACAGGTCCGAGCAGACTATAAATTCAGCCACCTGTGCACTGGCAGCAGTCTCCAACCTTTACTCTTTGGTATGGTTCACTAGGTAAATAGTCTCCTCATGATGTTCAGACAGCATCTTCCTCCCACAGTAATTGCAAGTACCATGGGACAACCTCCTGGGCCCCTGGGCTGAGCCCAATGACACTATAAAAATCTATAAAAGACTATAAAAATCCACTCACATTCATGTCACACTCGATGATGGACACCGCCTTGTCAGGTTTGGTTTCCATTACCCGTAATTCATAGATCTGCAAGAAGAACACATACATTGGCTGGACAGGTTCGAGGCAGCACTGGTGGCTGGCAATATCTGCTTAATGAGGTTTTCTACCAGTGGATAAAACCTTCATACTCATGACATCAACCCCCAGTTGCACCTCTTCCCTCAACAATGCTGCTGAGGGGTGGGCTGCCTTTATGTTCACTGCTACAGAAGTGTTGCTCTCAATATATGGTTCCACTTAGACCATTAGCAGGTTTTGTTTTTTTTTTTTTGGTACTGGGGATTGAACTCAGGACCTTGCACTTGCCAGGCAGGTGCTGTGAGCTGAGCCACATCCCCTGCCCCATTAGTAGTTTTATGTGGTTATGTACCATATTGTGAAAGATACTATCTTTCACCCAGAAAGTTTGCTTCTAGGAATTTCTTCTTAGTAAATAATTAGCTAAGTACCCCAAGGAGAATGCTCAATGCACCATTGCTGATAATAATGTACATCCAAAATGCCTGTCAATAAAACATTAAGAACAAGAACGAGCTGGGTGTGGTGGCACACACCTGTGATCCCAGCACTCGGGAGGCTGAGGCAGGAGAATCACTGTGAGTTTCCCTGAGCACTGGTCTCAGGGAAAGCCAGGGTCAGCCAGGCTGGATCACTCTTGAACAATGAAGGTTGGCACTGGCGGCAGCTTCCTGAGGTCAACTGTTAACTGTCATAGTGGATGAGAGGCACCTACATTGCTGTGTCCAGTGGCAGAAGTTCCAATTATTACATCCTTCTTCAGACATGTTTCCATGGATAATGGGAAAGAAAACACCTTCTTGAAATATGTGGGAATTCATCTGGCATTTCGTTTTATAGCTAAATTGTCTAGAATCAGACATCTAAGAAGTACAGAATAATGAACGAACTTAAGAGGTATTTTGACCCAAAAGACCTATGTCAGGAAGGGCCAAACCCAGAGGAACTAAGGGAAAACTGAAGCTAAAGAAAATGTGGGCTCCCGTGAGGAGAGGTAACCCCAGAAGGTATTGTCCCCAGGCAGAGTCAGGCTGTGCTTCTAAGGTACCCAACAGTACTCAAGTACTTGCAAGGGCCAGGTCCTTAAAGGTCTGTCTGCTTCCAAGGGAGAGCATCCAAAATACAAGAACTTGACTGCCTGTTTCTGGGTCCTGATAGAATAGCAAAGGGGCTTAGTACAATGAAGACCTTTTTAAGAGATGTGGAATTGGCAGTGTTGCCACTGTATGACTAATAAATATAATTATTAAGCTTGTTCATCCATAAATGCAACCAGTCCTTTTTTTTAATGGTGCTTGGGTTCAAACACAGGGCCTTGTGCATGCAAGACAAGAGCTCTACCACTGAGCCACGTCCCCAGCCCAACCAATCCTTAAAACAGAGTTACTGAGTGAATTCAGTATCTAAGTATGAATTTACAGAAAAAATTTTTTGTTTTTTTGAGACAGGATCTTGCTGCATAGTTTAAGGTAGCTTTGAACTCAATATGTAGCCCAAGGTGGCCTCAAATTCACACAGATCCTCCTGCCTCAGACTCCTGGGCTTATATAGGCATGTGCCACCATATCCCACCAGAAAAATTTAAAAGAGAAACAATAGGCAGTGATTATATGATAGGATCCAGTAATACCTTGTTTAAAAAGAAGTCTCATTCAAACAGCAGAATGTATAATGCAAGTGGCCCTTCTTAGGTGAAAGCTGTGCTAAGAATGGTTCACATACCTTCTCATTGTAGTTGATGGCAATCACATCCCCCGTGGTCAGACAGGCAAAGTTTCTCAGTGCATTTTCTAATCTGTGGACACACACTGTCAAGGCAACATGGCAAGATGCATGCCTTCAGTATGTAATGCATGTCTGTGACAGGTCGGTTACTGTCAGCTAGGTAGACAGGGAATGCTGGTACTAAAACACACAGCTCTGGCCTGGGGATGAAACTGGGTGGCACAGTGCTTGCCTAAAGCAATCAAACAAATCTGAGTTTGATCCACAACATTGCAAAATTAATTAATAAAAAACAAGCAGCTTTAATGGAACAGTATTTCCAGTGATGCTGCATGGGAGTGCTCTGACTTCCACTTAAACATGGAGGAGCTGAGCCTAAGTTGAACCCTATTACCCAAAACACTTGGCCTCTGAGGTTAGACTTGGCTTCTTGCATGACTTTGGCACGCCCCGGTACATGCTATGGTCTAAGTCTGCTACCTTCTGTGTTTTACATAGCTGGCTCCTTCCCAACTGACAAAAACCTTTTCTCTCTGCAATAACAACTTAACTATGCCGATAGAAACAGCTTCTGAAATAATCCTTTAAGTCTAATTTGCAGTATGTGTAAAAATACAAGATAGAAAGGGGCTATGATCACAGAGACAGGGGCCCCTCCTGGTCAGTGATAGCCAAACTTTTCTAGGTCAGAATTCTAAAGGAAAAGTTAAGAATCTCTTCCCACAGGACGTCCCCCAACCTGCAGGACAGGAAGCCTCCATCCGTGACTGTACCATGGGCAGAATACCCAGCATTCCTCTAGGTCTACGACCTGGCCAGCAGGGGGCTCAATATGGTCACTGTGTCTAGGACACAGTCAGCAAAGGACTTAATACTGCCTGTTCACATCTAGGGTCTGACGCTTGACAATGGGCCGGAGACAGAGGATGGAAAGAGAAGTAGCAGGCCCAGATACAGTGAACAGGTAGAGAGGAGGCAGCTTTTTTCCTTTGCGTTTTAATTTTCTATGTTTTTCAGTGTTTAACTGCATTTAATAAAAGAAATGGGACTGGAGATGTAGTGAGAGAGTACTTGCTTACCATGCGTAAGGACTTGAGTTCAATCCTCGGAAGAGTACTGTTACATTAGGTAGCCCACACTAGTCTCACATTTGCAATCTTCCTACCTGGTGTGTACCACCTTTCAGCGTGTATTATGATTTAACAAGCCAACTGGAGCCATCAAACTAGAGATGATCCTAACTAGTCTATATACTGCACATCTCTCACCCACACTGATGACTTCCTTACACATAAATACATTCACCTGGCTTAAGCTCTGAGGCGAGCATTTAAAAAAAAAGTCATTAGAACCTAAAACTTTTGCTTTCTGCTTATGGAGATAAATGGTTTGGAGTGAATGAGCCTAAGTCTAGGCATATAGTGGGGTTGATTGGCTAGCTCATGGCTGAGATGAGGGGCCAGGGGTCCACAGAGTGGTTGGGGATGAGGGGAGATGAACCATTCCTCCTTCCACTAAACGCACTGTGCATTCTGGGCTTTGTGCTAGGTGGAAAAGTCAAACTAAAAAGAGGATTCCACTCTGCCTTCTACAAAATGTCTGGAAAATGACCGTAGGAAGCACATTGAATACTCAGTGCAACTTGGCCAAGGTTGAGACCGAGGAGGACGTTCTGGCTGAATACTATTCTTCTTCTGTTTTTTTTTCTTGAGACAGGGTCTCTCCATGTAGTTCAGGTTGTTCTTGAATGCACTAGGTAGCCCAGGCTGGCCTTGAACTCACAGCGATCCTCTTGAGCCAGCCTCCCAAGTCCTGGGATTACAGGAGTGTACCACCATGCCTGGCTAAATGTTACTGTTCTTAAATCACAACTTCAGTCACAAATAACTGTGTCCCCCAAAGCAGGCACAGATTTAATAAAATGCTGGATGGTTAATGAGTGGCAGAGAACACTTCTTTGAGGAGCCTTTCTTTTTTTAAATTTTGGTGATAATGGGGATGGAAACCAGAGCCAGACACATGCTGGGCAACATTTCCTGCCCAATCCTTCTTATTTCAAAAGGATACACTGCTTTGGGGTTGGTGATGTCCAGGAAGTCTGGGCTCTGAGGCTGGAATTTGGAGTATGTGGCCACTTGCAGGTTGACACTCTCCACTTGAACCAAGCCTCCTTCCTCCAACAGCAAATTCTGCATCATCTAAAAGGATTGAGAAGAAAACTGCATGAAATTCCCAAGTGGCTACCGTGGCTGCCATCTACCCATATACCTGGGCACAGGTAATTTCACTGATACAATGTCAAGGAAGAGGAAGAAAAAAGGCCAAGAAAAGGGTGTTACAAAGGCTACTTAGGTTACTTTACTGTCAGACCATGTGAATCGGCCACCACCTCCAGGCCTTCTTGAGTAAAACATTTTCCTGGGACACTCAGCTCAGCTCAACTCCTGGCTCCCAAGCTGACACAAAAGCATCTTCCAAGGCCCTGGGTAAATAGGGCTGCAGGTACGGTGGGAAGATGACTGCACAAGCTGAGGATGACCTATGGAACAGCCTGTTATGGCTGAGGCTGTGAGGTGGTTACCAGGTCCCAGATTATGTCTGCTGCAGAGGGATTTAAAAAAACCGATAGGGCCAGGGATTTAGCTCAGCGGTTCGGTGGCCTTCCTTGCAAGCGCAAGGACCCAAGTTCAATCCCCGGTTCCAAAAAAAAAAAAAAAGCAACAAACCCCGATAAACACCCCCATGCCCCTCTTAAACCATCCAGCAAGGCAGATGATGGCTGAGGAAGGAGATGGAAGCTATAAACAAGGCCTATGAGAACGTGACATGTGGAGAGCCAGGGCAGTGTAGTGTGGTCAAGTCTCAGGTCAGTGGCAAGGAAGAGAAGCCCTGCATATCCGGGAATAGATTATTTACTTTTATTTTAAACCTCCTTGAAGAGAATGTCAGACACACAGGCTGAGAAAACCACAGGATGAACCTCCACCCACATTGCCCTGACAAGTGATCATGGTAATCAAGATGAGGCCCCGCTCATTTCATTCATCAGCGCTATAGCATTCCCCATCCCCTCCTACACTGGACTGGCCTGAAGAAAACCCGAGCAGCCCACCCCTTTGAGAATGCCACACCTGCAGCGGTTAGGAGGTGACACAGCCCAAGGAAAAGAGGGCAGGAGACCTGGGGCAAGTCAGAGGGGAAGCTCATCTGGAAAGAGCTGTACCGGGAGGACGACTGGGACCAGCCAGGGGTGAAGCGTGCCAGTGAGTGTGCTGGGATGATCCTGGGGAGGCTCTGACATAGAGCCGAGAGGTGTGCATTAGGGTGGAAATGACAGAAACGGAGGGGTAGCTGCTCCTGCAAATGCCACAGGCAGCCAGAGGCAGCCATAGCAGGAGGGTTAAGCAGCTGGCTCTGACAGCTGAGGGTTCTGTGAGCTGGGGAATGGAAGTCAAGAGAATGCACATGGCTCCTGTGGGGGAGCTGGCCGGGGCTACCACTCGTGAGGGACCCTGAGACCTGGCCAAAGAAGAGTCATCCCTACAGTGGCATAAGCAAGGATACTGCGCACAGGAGGAAAGGGACCTTTAAAACTTGTAATCACCTTTAACATTAGAAAGAGGAAATGCCACTTTTGAATGTGTGGTAATCACTCTGATAGGAGCCAGCAGGAGGCAGGCTGTGCCTCAGAACACTGCCCTGTGGCAGTGGGGACTCAGGTGTGGCAGTTGAGCCATTTCCGAATGCTCCCAATGCTGCCCCGTCCACAAAAGGGACTCCTGGCACCTGACATAATTAAAGCACAGAGCAAGGGATCTACGTTCCTCTCTGTGGGCTTCCCAAAACTAAGGATGTCATAACTGAGGAGAGGGTAGGCGTAGGGGTGGGGAGAAGGGAAAAGGGAGGTACATGGTTCTCAAGGCCACCTACGTGAAATACTCATCATCTCAGGCTCCCACCTAAAAGGCTCACTGCTCTGATCCAACTTTGAAGGCTCTTGTGCCTTTAATGTCTAGGCGTGCAGTGACATCCTTCAAGTCCTCCAGACTTGTGTGTCACAGCCAAGTGGAATGTTTAAGGCATAGCAGAGTGTAATTTTAAACCCTTTCTTCTCACTAGACCATTTTGCTGGCTGGCAGGACTCTTGACTGTGCACACACATTGCAGGTTGGGGGTCCCTATCTATGAGGCCCTCACTTCTGATAGTCAAAGGGTCACAAACTCCTCAGAGACCCTGGCAGCCCCACTCACCCAGTGTGGGAGGTAGCAGATGCCCTCGTCAGCCACGAATTCCAGCACACCGCAGTGTGTCATGCGGTCTGAATTCTTATTAGTCAGTTTGAACAGCATGGGATAGGTAATGTTAAGTCGGCCTAAGAAGAACAGAGACATCATGAGGTGTGATTCAGGTAAGGTACCTTGAGGCATGGCTCCTGTGAAGTAGAGAAGCCCATTCATCCAATACTGTCCCTTGGAAGGAACATCCTCACCACTCACAGGCTTTGAATATTTACCCTCCTGCAGCTCCTGCCCTCCAACAAACCCCTTACTGCTCAAGGTAGGGATGCATCACTACCTGCAAGAACACAGCATAACCCAGAGGAGCTTGGGAATGTCTGGTGACTTAGTCATGTAGCACTGGTACCAACTTGGCCTTGTGCAAGTCAGGCAAGCACTCCTCTACCGAGCTACATCCCCTACCACGAAATCACAATTTTAAAAAGTAACAGGTTCATTCATTTGTCAGTAAAGTAAATGCCAATCATGTGCTGGAGAAAAATCTCTAGAGTCCGAAGTTTCAAATTAGAAAAATAAGAGAGAAAACAAACATGCGTATCCAGGTCCTGCAGATGCTGTGGAAAGGGAAGGGCAGGAGGGGGCAAGGCATGGGCTCCTGCAGACCTAGTTCCTCAGGCTAGGGAGGGAATCCAAGTAGAGGGGTCAGGATGAGCAAAAGTAGGCAAGGGAAGAGCTCTGGCAGTTTGCAGAAAAACAGACAACTGGGCAAGACAGGCTGGGGATGGGTGTAGCAGCGGTCAGGATGGAAGGGAGACTGGGATGAGATACCATGAAGGGCCCAGTGGGCAGGACGGGCTCAGCAAGGTCCTGACAGGGCATCCCTCATTCCAGGGTGATCAAGTGAGAACTGCACCGAGAGCAGGAGCTGGCAAACGGGAAGGCTGCCTCAGGAGGTACAGGGGGACAGAAAAGACACAGGGAGACCAGGGCTCCGAGGGAAGAATCTGAGAAGGCAGTGATGGAGGTGTCCTGTTCCAGACCCTCGCTATCTTCCCAGAACAGTCCAGGAGGAATGACTATCACACCCCGTTTTTATCTATGGGCAAGCTGAAGCACGCAGGCAACGCAGCATGCCTCACATCACTCAGCTTGAGCAGTACTGCTGAGATCCAAAGGCAGCCGCTGAGGCAGTCTTGACCTTGTCAGGTTAGGCAAACATCAACAGAAACTCCTATGGCACCAGGAGGTAAAGCAGGTTCCTGGGCTCTCTCTGAAGTTCTAATAAATGAAGCCAATGAAGAGTTGGGGCAGGAAGCAGCACCTCACCATGCAGGTGCGCCAGGGACGGGCCCCACCACTATCACATCAGTGACCGATGCTAGCAACCCAAGAGCCCCGGGACCAGGCCCTCTTCTTAGGGTGCCTCCCAGCTATGGAAGCTGCCCGCAGCTGGCCTGAGGGACACTGACCCAGGCTTCAGACAAGGGTTCAAGACTGATACAGCTCGAAGAGACTCTCATGTTCTTCCGTCCATGATTCCTAAGCTGCAATGTGTCATTCAGAATTGCTTTGGGGCTCCCAGGCCCCCCACATCAAACAGGCAAATGCCCTGTATTTTATAAAGTAGGACTCCCTACACGAGCTTATTTGACATAAAAGAGTTTCTTCTATTACTCAGAGACCTTAATAACACTCATCTGACCTTAACCCCACTGATCCAGTTGCTGAGTCACTTCTGGACACTTGTGTTAAGTGCCTGGCTCCTGAGTCAGCTCATCCTGAAAACAAGTGCTCTCTGCACAGCAGGCCACGGCCACACATCACCTTGTCCTGGCACATGAAGCTGGTTCTCCCAGCCCAGGGTGTGCCCACCACTGATGAATCCTGACCAGCTGTGGAAGAGGTCACCTGTGTCTACGTGCACAGAAGAACCTATGCTGATTTCTGGACTCCATCTTTATACCGCGAAAGTTCTCAAGTCACTTGGAAAATACTTACTGAGTTGATCGAGGGCTGAGGGAGGCATAATTACTGTGGGAAGAATATTTGAGAAATATTAATAAAAACAAAAAGGACAGACTGAGGGCAAGGGGCAGTTTCTTTTATATTTAAAAGAAGTTTTAAGCAGTATTTCTAGGGTAGGCAGAATTTCATAATGATTTTTCCTAATGAATCTTACTTGATATGCTTTATTTTTGGGGGGACTGAATGCCTCCTCATCATAAATCTAATCCTAATTGGCACTCTACTCCCACCACCCACATCTACTGAGTGAGTCTGAGACATGACATTTTCACTATAAGGATAGCTTCTGGGGCTTACATGCAAAGTACGGGCTGGGGAAGGCTACAAGCTTCATAGACTTGGGGCGGGAAAGGTTACTATTCAAAATAAAAACAAGCACATACTCTTCCCTCCTTTCTCCACATCTGACCTGTCATTAGGCCCTGCTAGCATTGACACTGAGAAGCAGCGGTATTGTGTGGAGAAGCGGTTCTGGAAGACCCGGGGGATCGGGTGGTCAAACATGTTGAAAGAGAACTGAAAGAAGAAAAGAAATACTAGCATTAGAACAGAACAAAGGCACATTTCTTCACTTTTTATTTCTAGCAATAATGTCTCGCTGTGTGGCCTAGGCTAGTTTCAAGGTGCTGGAACTACAGAGGGGAGCCACTGCGTATGTCATAAAGTTACATTTCTTCAAGCCAAAAGCCAAGACAAAAACATGTCGGAGTCATTAATACGGCTAAATGTGGCTCAAGAACACAATGCATTGAAATCTCGATTAACCAGAATGTTATGGTATCTTTAGCAGTAGTACACTTCAAATCCTTTCTGCCTCAGCCAGTCTCATCCATCAGATATAATCCCACCATCTTTAGACAGTTCATCTTATTAAGATATAAAGTAGGCTACACCAAAGCTCCCCTTATTATCTTTTAGGGCTGCTTTCATCCCATACACATCACAGAGACTTGTTTTTGACCATCCCATAGTCTCCTAACCTGGACTGATTCTTCCACTTGGAACCCATTTCCTATTACCACTAATTTAAGAGCACTTACTCATTGAGAATCATCTCTGCTTACTGAGTGCTTACTACCTGCCAGGTTCTGATCCGGATACTAGAACAGCAATAATCCTAGTGACACTTGTTCATTAACCCAACAGATACAACTACAACTTCTGCCCTGGTGGAGCTAATGTTCAGGACAAGACAGACAGGCCAAAGAAAACAGGTAGTTTGAAGACAAGAAGTAGGGTAAAGGGATACAGAGCCCCTTTTAATGATATTTTTAACATTAAATAAATGGTTAGGAAGGAGCTAACTGCAGGGAGACCTACATGCCATGAGAGGGAGCAGGAAGGAAATAAGAAAAGGCACTCCAGATTGTGCTCCTTCCTCTGGCTTTCAGTTACTATCCTTTCCGAAGCCTCCTTTGCTCTGCCCTGGATCTGCACAGGCGCCTCTCTCGTATGCTCTCAAAGCATGCAGCAGATATGAATGCTGTGCTACATTACAGTGCTTTCTCACATCAACAAGCAAGGCTGAGATATATAAACAGGCAAGAACTCGGCTCTTAACCTATGCACTAAGACCATGCTTGGAACATGTTACAGATCAACTTGGGGTTTTCTCAAAGTATTTCAAGTACTATGACTTTTGAGAAGAGAATATAAAATCTCACAGTAAGGTAAATATATCCAAAAGAAAAGAAGGCGGGAACATTCCTGCGCATAACAGCATTGTTATAATAGCAAAAAGTAGAAACAACCCAAATGTCCATGGACATAGGAACAAACAAAATGTGTTATATACATATAATGTAATATTGTTCATCCTTACGAAGTAAGCAAATTCTGCCACATGGATAAGCCTTGAGGACATTATGCTAAGTGAAATACAACAATCACAAGAGGACTTCTACCAAATGATTCCATTTAAATACAGTATCTACAGTAATTAAATTCATAGATACAGAAAGCGGAATCATAGTTGCCAGTGTCTGTGAAGAGTGAAAAATAATGAAGAAAGTACCTAGTGATAAGAAGTTATACTCAAACTTATAAAATTAGCAAGCTGAATCAGCTATTTCCCTAAAACGCAGATATAGCATGTGCCTGCTTAAAATCTTAAGATGGTTCTTCACTGCCTAGAATTCTTCACTGCCAGAACTGTCCAATTCAATCTTGTACAGAAGCACAACAAATGAAACACCTTCTGAATGAAGCCAGAGGATTGGGGGGGCCTCATCAAAAATCCTGTCATGGGCCAGGATTTTTAGGTCAGTGGTTCTCCTGCCTGGCTCGCAAGCGCAAGGTCCTGAGTTCGATCCCCGATCCCCCCCGCCAAAAAAAAATCCTGTCATTATACCACCCCATCTAAGCCATTTCTTCTCTTCCAAACATGAAAAGAGGAAAACGTACACAAAGTATGTAAACCCTTAACACGCCACCTCCAGTTCATTTTCACATGAACCTGACCTGTCCCTTCCTGCTTACTTCTGACCGCATGTCTTTTACTGCAGTCAAACAGTTTTGGCTTCAAATCTCCATTCCTCACTTTTGTGACCTGGAGTAAACTACCTCTGAAAACTGTAGTTTCCTCTAGTGAAAGACGACAATAATCATTTTTCCCTGAAGGGGGCTGTAGAGATTAAAGGGGGCAAAATGTGCTGAGGAACTACAGGTACGACAGAAAAGAGTCAGAAAATATTAGTAAGATCAGCACTACTAAACACAACTATGTATATCCGAAGGTAGGAATCCAGATGAACAGAGCTGACCGAACTGGGGCAAACAGCTGGATGCTCTTGCGACCCACGGAGATTCCTCCTGCGGATTCTCCCTGGGGAGCGGCTGCTTCGGCTCCCTACTCTTACCCCTACCAACTTTCTAGTTAACTTTGTGCTTACGGAAACCTGTTACGTGTCGAGTACTTTCGAGACCCATGGTTGGTCACGAACGTACGATCTCTTCTACCTACACACGAGGAACTCAAGCCCAGCTAAGAGGGAACACAAATCATGTTCCAGGCCAGCGGGGGCGAACTGACGCGGCTCGCGGTTCACCATCGGCTCAGGGCCCAAACGCCCGGGACTGGCGGGCTGCCGGACTCAGGCCCGGTGACTCGGCATCTGTCCCGCCTCACTGGTCACCAGCCTGAGACCCAAGCTTAGTCCTAGCTCCAGACCGTTGCCCAACCGCACTTACCATTATGGACACCGCTTCGCAGACGCCGCTTCTCTCAGGAACGTTAAAATAGGAATTCCGGGGAGATCTCAACCACTCTTCACATCCGCCTTACTGAAACCCAGACCCTCGCGAACCTCACCGGAAGTGCCCGACCTGAGACCCACAGAGGGGGAGCAGAGGCCGTCGGCTGTGAGGGAAAAAAGCCAGAAAGACCCAGAATCTAAAAATTACTCAACATAAACATTAAAATATCCTTCAATAACTTGTTTTCTTGTACAGAGACAGTTTTAAAGTTAGTTTAAATAATTTTTGGAAGTATTCCCCCTCCAGATGAACTTGGTAGGGTCCATGGTACTTAGATACTACATTACCCAGAATGCATCTAAAAGCCTTCCGGCCTTTGGTTTCACTACCTTGAACTCGGGCAGAACGCACCCACCTTCAAACCGAACCAAAAGTCTATTGAAAAATTTAATGCCACCCTCAATCAACGTATAACTAAGTTTAATTTATTGCTAGGAATATATTTTCCCAAGGGTGCCCAGTGTGAAGCAGTAGGCTTTTCTTACCAAAGTAAAGATGTCTGGCAAACGCAGGGTTTCTGGGTAAATGAGAGTCAGAGTGGAAGGAAGCAAACTTGTTTGTGCCCACCCCAGAAATACCGTAATGCTTATTTGGCGGATTTTTCCAGCCGTGAATGGTGGAGCGGTATTGCCCGCCTCCAATATGGCCCAATTAGAAAAGAAGAAAGTTTGAGACTTTAGAGGCTATTGGTTAGTAGCGTGGGCCAATCAGAAGAGCCTGGATTTGGCGGGAGTCTTGACCCCTGCCCTGTTCTTGCTGTCCCAGTGCAAGTGCTGGCCGTCCGACCTCCGAGGCTATGTTCGTGTCCGATTTTCGCAAAGAGTTCTACGAGCTGGTCCAGAGCCAGGTAACTCAGTGCAGGGACCTGGCCGAGGCCTTGTCTGTGGGGAAGGGATGAGGGGGAGTGGCCATGGTTGGCGTGGAAACTGGGGAGCAGCCAGGGTTTAGCTCTCTTCGCTCAGCCCGCCCCCTTTTCTCCCCCAACAGAGAGTCCTACTCTTTGTGGCCTCGGACGTGGACGCTCTGTGTGCTTGCAAAATCCTTCAGGTGAGCTCTGCGGACCTAAGAGGGCGGGCCAGGGCGAGCAGTGAGGAACAGTGTGGTGTTGAGCAGAGATGTTGGTGCAAGGTTGGCTTAGGACGGGAGATGAGGAGAGGAAGGACACTCAGTTCACCTTTCTGTCTGAACAGTGTTGGGTGTTAGAGAAGGAGAGGGGATTCTTTATTCAAGAAGCCAGACCCAAAAATGGTTTCATTTGGGAGGATTTTGGAGCTTCTTTTTTCCAATGTGGCATTTGAGAGAGAGGAATTTTGACAATGGAGAGTATACTGGTGTCAGCATTAGTGCTGGAAACGCGAGTCTCTAGTCTACTAGGGAAAGTCATTACTTTGGTTTTGAATGTGAACTTGGGTCAGGAACTTTTCAGAACATTTGGAATTAAGATCAACTTTACCAGTTTTCACAAATTCAGCAAAATGCATAGAACTGTACATCGAGCATACACATCCCAAAAACCTACTTCTCCCATTAATATTTTCTTGGTACCAAGGATCAAACTGTGGGCCTTGCACTTGCAAGACAGGTGGCCAAATCACTGAGCTAAATCCCCGGCCCTCTCCCATTAATATTTAGTAACTTTATTTTGTCACATTTTCCCCCTTCAACACCTCTATTTTGTGTGTGTGTGTGTGTGTGTGTGTGTGTGTATTTCATACCACATTGTAGGTGTACTAAATAAGATAAACTTGAAAATGCTCTCTCTCCAGGCTCTGTTTCAGTGTGATCACGTGCAGTACACACTCGTTCCAGTTTCTGGGTGGCAAGAACTTGAAACTGCATATCTTGAGCATAAAGAACAGGTATGAAAGATGCATTTTAGAATAATTAAGGTATTTTTTTACTGAAATACAATTACTTAGTACTTAGCATTCTTTCTACTTTCAACAAGTTGATCAGATAATTAAGTATCTACTTCATTAGGCAACATGGAAGACAAAAACATGCTGTGTATACTGATGACTCACTTTCAAGTTAGGAGCCAGAATTGACAAAAACATTGAATGTGGACAACATTTAACTTTGAACTTTCTTTGCAGAAATTTGATTGTAAGATGCTTGGAATTTAGCAATTTTTATTAAGACTTCATTAAAATTATTTGAGAATACATCACTATTTTCTGTTAGCTTTTTAAGAAAATGCATCCCAATTTTCAACTTGAAATGTAGAAATGAATACTCTCCCTTTGGAATTTAAACAACAGGGGCCAGGACTTCCTATCATGCATGGGGCCCAGTGAGAAATGGAAGAGTGAGGGGCTAGGGCATGAAAGAGGGTCCTACAGTCCTTGGGCACTTCTAGAACTGTTTTGGCAGAGGTAAATTCTCCCTCGGAGTTTGGTCATAACTTGAGAGATTTGTGCCAGCTTAGTATTTCTAAGGAACGGTTTTTCTATAGTGATAGAATGTGGTGGAAGATTTAATATTTAGAAGCCCTGTGATGTGCTAAAAACTTAAATCTGTACAACACTAGTAGCATGGGGAGGTGCACAGTCCAGCTAAACCGAAAACTGAGGAGGCCCCATTACACATTTGAAGTCGAGGTCTGCTCCTTGTATGTTTCTTGACTCCGTGTACAACACGTGGGTGTGTTGAGCTTCAGCATGCTCTTCAGAAAGTGGGAGAAGCAAAAGAGCCTACTTCACAGCGTCACCTTGGAGAAGAGTATGTTAAAACACTTAGCACAGTTGGCTGTCTTTTGTGGCCTGTGCTAGTCCATCTAGGCCTTGCTACATGGCATCGGCTAACTGTGTCTCAGCAAAGACTCAGGCCTACTGTGGTAAATTGGAAGGGGCCTCCTCGACTCAGTTATTTTATAATGTTTCCCTTTTTTTTTCAGTTCCGCTATTTTATTCTTATCAACTGTGGAGCTAATGTAGATCTACTGGATATCCTTCAACCTGATGAAGATACTATATTCTTTGTGTGTGATACTCACAGGCCAGTCAATGTTGTGAATGTGTACAATGACACCTGCTGCTTCGGCTCCCTACTCTTACCCCTACCAACTTTCTAGTTAACTTTGTGCTTACGGAAACCTGTTACGTGTCGAGTACTTTCGAGACCCATGGTTGGTCACGAACGTACGATCTCTTCTACCTACACACGAGGAACTCAAGCCCAGCTAAGAGGGAACACAAATCATGTTCCAGGCCAGCGGGGGCGAACTGACGCGGCTCGCGGTTCACCATCGGCTCAGGGCCCAAACGCCCGGGACTGGCGGGCTGCCGGACTCAGGCCCGGTGACTCGGCATCTGTCCCGCCT
Organism: Fukomys damarensis; assembly: GCF_012274545.1. Classification (NCBI taxonomy): domain Eukaryota; kingdom Metazoa; phylum Chordata; class Mammalia; order Rodentia; family Bathyergidae; genus Fukomys; species Fukomys damarensis. The sequence goes on along the minus strand of NW_022900946.1, from coordinate 24,191,790 downwards.
CACTGGTCACCAGCCTGAGACCCAAGCTTAGTCCTAGCTCCAGACCGTTGCCCAACCGCACTTACCATTATGGACACCGCTTCGCAGACGCCGCTTCTCTCAGGAACGTTAAAATAGGAATTCCGGGGAGATCTCAACCACTCTTCACATCCGCCTTACTGAAACCCAGACCCTCGCGAACCTCACCGGAAGTGCCCGACCTGAGACCCACAGAGGGGGAGCAGAGGCCGTCGGCTGTGAGGGAAAAAAGCCAGAAAGACCCAGAATCTAAAAATTACTCAACATAAACATTAAAATATCCTTCAATAACTTGTTTTCTTGTACAGAGACAGTTTTAAAGTTAGTTTAAATAATTTTTGGAAGTATTCCCCCTCCAGATGAACTTGGTAGGGTCCATGGTACTTAGATACTACATTACCCAGAATGCATCTAAAAGCCTTCCGGCCTTTGGTTTCACTACCTTGAACTCGGGCAGAACGCACCCACCTTCAAACCGAACCAAAAGTCTATTGAAAAATTTAATGCCACCCTCAATCAACGTATAACTAAGTTTAATTTATTGCTAGGAATATATTTTCCCAAGGGTGCCCAGTGTGAAGCAGTAGGCTTTTCTTACCAAAGTAAAGATGTCTGGCAAACGCAGGGTTTCTGGGTAAATGAGAGTCAGAGTGGAAGGAAGCAAACTTGTTTGTGCCCACCCCAGAAATACCGTAATGCTTATTTGGCGGATTTTTCCAGCCGTGAATGGTGGAGCGGTATTGCCCGCCTCCAATATGGCCCAATTAGAAAAGAAGAAAGTTTGAGACTTTAGAGGCTATTGGTTAGTAGCGTGGGCCAATCAGAAGAGCCTGGATTTGGCGGGAGTCTTGACCCCTGCCCTGTTCTTGCTGTCCCAGTGCAAGTGCTGGCCGTCCGACCTCCGAGGCTATGTTCGTGTCCGATTTTCGCAAAGAGTTCTACGAGCTGGTCCAGAGCCAGGTAACTCAGTGCAGGGACCTGGCCGAGGCCTTGTCTGTGGGGAAGGGATGAGGGGGAGTGGCCATGGTTGGCGTGGAAACTGGGGAGCAGCCAGGGTTTAGCTCTCTTCGCTCAGCCCGCCCCCTTTTCTCCCCCAACAGAGAGTCCTACTCTTTGTGGCCTCGGACGTGGACGCTCTGTGTGCTTGCAAAATCCTTCAGGTGAGCTCTGCGGACCTAAGAGGGCGGGCCAGGGCGAGCAGTGAGGAACAGTGTGGTGTTGAGCAGAGATGTTGGTGCAAGGTTGGCTTAGGACGGGAGATGAGGAGAGGAAGGACACTCAGTTCACCTTTCTGTCTGAACAGTGTTGGGTGTTAGAGAAGGAGAGGGGATTCTTTATTCAAGAAGCCAGACCCAAAAATGGTTTCATTTGGGAGGATTTTGGAGCTTCTTTTTTCCAATGTGGCATTTGAGAGAGAGGAATTTTGACAATGGAGAGTATACTGGTGTCAGCATTAGTGCTGGAAACGCGAGTCTCTAGTCTACTAGGGAAAGTCATTACTTTGGTTTTGAATGTGAACTTGGGTCAGGAACTTTTCAGAACATTTGGAATTAAGATCAACTTTACCAGTTTTCACAAATTCAGCAAAATGCATAGAACTGTACATCGAGCATACACATCCCAAAAACCTACTTCTCCCATTAATATTTTCTTGGTACCAAGGATCAAACTGTGGGCCTTGCACTTGCAAGACAGGTGGCCAAATCACTGAGCTAAATCCCCGGCCCTCTCCCATTAATATTTAGTAACTTTATTTTGTCACATTTTCCCCCTTCAACACCTCTATTTTGTGTGTGTGTGTGTGTGTGTGTGTGTGTGTATTTCATACCACATTGTAGGTGTACTAAATAAGATAAACTTGAAAATGCTCTCTCTCCAGGCTCTGTTTCAGTGTGATCACGTGCAGTACACACTCGTTCCAGTTTCTGGGTGGCAAGAACTTGAAACTGCATATCTTGAGCATAAAGAACAGGTATGAAAGATGCATTTTAGAATAATTAAGGTATTTTTTTACTGAAATACAATTACTTAGTACTTAGCATTCTTTCTACTTTCAACAAGTTGATCAGATAATTAAGTATCTACTTCATTAGGCAACATGGAAGACAAAAACATGCTGTGTATACTGATGACTCACTTTCAAGTTAGGAGCCAGAATTGACAAAAACATTGAATGTGGACAACATTTAACTTTGAACTTTCTTTGCAGAAATTTGATTGTAAGATGCTTGGAATTTAGCAATTTTTATTAAGACTTCATTAAAATTATTTGAGAATACATCACTATTTTCTGTTAGCTTTTTAAGAAAATGCATCCCAATTTTCAACTTGAAATGTAGAAATGAATACTCTCCCTTTGGAATTTAAACAACAGGGGCCAGGACTTCCTATCATGCATGGGGCCCAGTGAGAAATGGAAGAGTGAGGGGCTAGGGCATGAAAGAGGGTCCTACAGTCCTTGGGCACTTCTAGAACTGTTTTGGCAGAGGTAAATTCTCCCTCGGAGTTTGGTCATAACTTGAGAGATTTGTGCCAGCTTAGTATTTCTAAGGAACGGTTTTTCTATAGTGATAGAATGTGGTGGAAGATTTAATATTTAGAAGCCCTGTGATGTGCTAAAAACTTAAATCTGTACAACACTAGTAGCATGGGGAGGTGCACAGTCCAGCTAAACCGAAAACTGAGGAGGCCCCATTACACATTTGAAGTCGAGGTCTGCTCCTTGTATGTTTCTTGACTCCGTGTACAACACGTGGGTGTGTTGAGCTTCAGCATGCTCTTCAGAAAGTGGGAGAAGCAAAAGAGCCTACTTCACAGCGTCACCTTGGAGAAGAGTATGTTAAAACACTTAGCACAGTTGGCTGTCTTTTGTGGCCTGTGCTAGTCCATCTAGGCCTTGCTACATGGCATCGGCTAACTGTGTCTCAGCAAAGACTCAGGCCTACTGTGGTAAATTGGAAGGGGCCTCCTCGACTCAGTTATTTTATAATGTTTCCCTTTTTTTTTCAGTTCCGCTATTTTATTCTTATCAACTGTGGAGCTAATGTAGATCTACTGGATATCCTTCAACCTGATGAAGATACTATATTCTTTGTGTGTGATACTCACAGGCCAGTCAATGTTGTGAATGTGTACAATGACACCCAGGTACCCGGGCCTTTGAGGCTTCCTCTCTTGTGTGCCATCCCCTCAACCTGTCTGTGCCTTTTTGTGCTGTGTGTAATGTTGCATCTAGCATTCTTGGCGAAGCGCGTGTCTAGTGCCCCTGTGGAATTGTGGGTAGCCTGACTAAGAACCTGGTCTTGTCTATCTCTGATGATAGATATGCGACCTAGCCCTCGGGTTTATGCTGAATGCAGTTGTGAAATTTGCTTCATCTGGGTGACATAGGGACCAGAACTTTATGATCTAAAATAACTCTACTGTACTTATTCTTTGAAACCCTGGACATCAAGTATATAACCTAGCACTGAGCAAGCCAGCTGAATTTTCTTTGACTTGAACTTTTCTACCCACCAAGATGTGAGACCCTTACATTCTCGTATGAGGAGCCTGTTCAAGAGAAGTCAGCCTGGAATTGGTTTTAGAGAGATAGTAGTTGTATTCACATAGGAGTCCAGATGTCTTAGTCCATTTTGTAGTTCTACAAGCAAGCAAATACCTGAGCCTGGGTGTCTTATTAAAAAAAAAGAGGTTAATCGTGTATGGTAACTCGTGCCTTAGTCCTGTCAATTGGGAAATCGAGGCAGGAAGGATTGGGAGTTTGAGGCCAACCTGAGCTACGTAGTCAGAGCCAGAATGGACTATATAGGGAGGCCTTGTCTCAACAAAACGGAACAAAAAAACTGAGGTTTCATTTAGCTCACAATTCTATAAATTTAAGAACACGGCGATAGCATCTACTTGGCCTGGCTGTAGTGAGGGCCTCGTGGTGGGTGGTATGAAATGAGAAGGAAAGAGACGGAGTGAGGGAGAGAGAGATATCCCATATTGAGATAGGAAACGAGAGTAAGTTGAAGAAACTTTGAAACAATGCATGTTTGCAGGGAGGAACCACTCCTCCAAGACCTGACCCATTCCCGAGAGAAAATGTTAATCCATCTGTGAGGGTGGAGTGGCCAAAACCTAGTCACCTTCGAGGAAGCCTGCCTCTTAATGGTTCCGGCACGTCAACACCATCGCACCAAGCTTCTGGCAGATGTTACTTTGTGGGGACAGACCACAGCAACATCTTCACGTCCTGCATAAGAGTCCAAGTTGTGGGACATTTGTTTTGTTAACCTGTGGCACAAGAGGAAGCCGTCTTTCCAGACTTAAGTAGATGTGGTTGGTTTTCAAACATTTTTGAGGTTTTCATAATTTCTGCTTACCGTGTGGTGCCACTCCAGTGCCTCACTGAATGGTAATGGGAACAAGGAAGTCCCTAAGAAGTCTGAACACTTCTCAGATAGGTGGCTATTTGTGTGCACGGAAAACTTGAGTCAGCCAATTAGAAATGATGAGATTCTACAGGAGAAAAACACATGAACTGTTTTTCAAGGAGGGTCAAGAGACTTGATTGCTTTTCTGTCTTAAACTTAGATCAAATTACTCATTAAACAAGATGATGACCTTGAAGTTCCTGCCTATGAAGACCTCTTTAAGGATGAAGAGGAAGATGAAGAGCACTTGGAAAACGACAGTGATGGGTCAGAGCCTTCTGAGAAGCGCACACGGTTAGAAGAGGTATGTTTGGGCCTCCTGTGGCATCCTGGGGTAACCTGTGTTTTCAGAGGTCATCCCCAGAGCCTGTTGGGCCCAGGAGTAACGGTGGCAGAGGAGGGCCGGTGGGTACTGGCCCTGGGCTCTGCTATACCCTGGCTTTGTGATAGGTTAGTGGACTTCTCCAAGCTGCAGCTTCTTTACCTGTAAGAGCCTATCGGATGTAATAAAACGTAGGACAGCTCAGCTCTGTGGCTTGGTAACAAATCTGTTTTGTTTTTTGAGACAGGGTCTTGTTACATAGCTCATGGCAATCTCAAACTCTCAGTGCTCCTGCCTTGGCCCCCCAAGTGCTGGGACTATAGGCTTGTCTATACATAAAAAGCGGGTGGGACTGTACCATGTACTGTAGGAAGATTAAAGAAATCTCAGGACATAGCAGTTTTGTTAATCAGCTTTATTGAAGCATATTTTTTTTTTATTTTAAAAATTCTTTAATTTTTTTGTGGTGCTGGGAATTGTACTCGGTCCCTTGTGCATACTAGGTAAGTATGTACTGAACTACATCTCCAGTTCAACTTTTTTTTTGGGAGACAGTTTCGCTTGCATTTTTTAGCCTCCTACTTCAGCTTCCCAAGTAGCTGAGGTCACAGATTATGCGCATTAAGACATAATCTCTGTTTAGTTCACCAAGTACGCAATTTAATGAGATTTGATAAAAGTATAAAATCATGTGATTATTACCACATCATGATGAAAGAAAGAACAGGCTGAAGCAGGAGGATCACTACATGTTTGAGGCCAGCCTAGGCTACATAGTAAGTTCAAGGCCACCTTGAACTGCATAGTAAGAACCTGTCTCAAAAAAAAAAAAAATCATGGTCCTGAGACTTCTAGAAGTATGGAGTAAGAAGTCTTTTTCTCTGTATGTCTTCCAGGTATACCTAAAAACTCCTGGATAGTATAAGTAAAAGAAATTAAGAGTCTGAAAGGTTGAGGCAAAAGCAGAGCAGTCAGGGACCTGGGGCCTGAGAAAGGACACAGTAATAGTATGTGTTCAGGGTTTTCTTTTTGGCTCATCTATGTCAGACTTGCAAATGAAGCCAGCAATTTGGAAAAACCAAGTGCAAAAAAGAAAAAAAAATATATGTATATACACACACACACACACACACACACATGCACGCACACATATATTATATATTAAATGTATATATTATATATCCAACAAATGCTACCCTCTCTAGCCAAAGGATCTGGAAGGACCAGCCCTGAAAGACAAAAACTTTTATACAATAACTACTGTACTCCAGCCAACATCACTGAAAACACTTTCATCCAACCCAGCAAAGACTTAAGTTTGGGCTTAGTTGCCTGCTCTGCAACAAGGCATCCCAACCTCTCTGCCGGGGTGTCAGAGGAATCAGGTAGGAAGCCAAGACTGCCACACCTGCTGATCTAGAAGTATCTGACGCAACTGGCTAGGCCCATGGATTTTTATAACCATTACACTAGCCATCCCTTTGTGGTGAGAATTAAATGATATTGTCCATGGAAAATTCGAATCATGGCTGGCATGTGGGAGAATGTAAGAAACACTAGCTCTTGTAAATCCTGATGACTCAAGTGTAAGGCAGTGTGAACTTGTTTTGGATCCCATTGTGCTGTGGTGATGGACAGCTAGCGTGGGCCAACACAGAGTACAAAATGGAGCCCTGGCCCTCTGTCCATGGTGTCTGTGGTGAGAGGGGCCAGAAGGGGTCCCGCCTTCCTGTGCCTCAGCTCCTCCCTTCTCTAGGAACAAGCTGTGCCTGGGGCATAGAAGCGGCCCCTCTTCTCCTTCAGAGGTCTGAGCCCAGCAGCTTCCACCAAACTGAAACCTCAGGCTGTGGGGATAAAAGCCTGGTGCTTTTGCTCAGTGCTTTGTTCTCTTTATCCCTACTCCAGGAGATAGTGGAGCAAACCAGGAAAAGGAGGGAGCAGAGAGAATGGCAGGCCCGGAGGTGAGTGTGGCTCGCAGAATCTCCCTAGAGCTTGCTCTCCCTGGGCATCGTGGTACCCCTGTTACCTTTTATTTTTCCGGGATGCTGCATGTGGTTTTTTTTTTTTTTTTTTTTGGTCCATTTTAGGATGATGCCTTTAGTTTGGAGCCCCAGGGCCAGGAGTGACCATGTGTTTTTTGGAGTCAAGCTTGGGTCACTGTCTGTATTGCCTTCTGGTCCCAAGAGGGACAGAACAGGCCCAAATCCATCCTGCCTATTAAGGGTGATGGCCCTTGGCTCTTAATTTTTATCAGATTTTGCAGTGTAGATACTTGTATTATAAAATGTTTATTCATCAAGTGCTACCGACTGTAGGGGAGCAAAGACTGGATTTCACGAGGAGAACAGGGATCTTCAGAAAGGTGGGAGCAGGTTCGGCGGCAACAGTCAGAAACCACACAGCACTGAGTAGTGAAGGTAGTAGCTGCTGCAATTTTATTTCTAACTCTAGGTGTATATATACTAGTTTCAAGGGCACACTTCAAGAGTGATTCCAGTCACAGGCAGGCATGACAAAGATAGACAATAGTACTGTAAAAGCTAAGACCACAAGGTCAAGGTGAGACCACACCTATATACCATCACAAAAGCTAAGACCACTAAGTCAAGGTAAGACCACACCTATACGCAGTCAGAAGGGGAAGTTTGTAAAACAAAGGACTGGCTTCAGCATGTCACCTTCAGGATCACCTTCAGGACTTCACAGTCCGGGGCTCAGGGTCAGCACTTTGGCCGCCCGTGCTCTTGTGCCCCAATACCTCCCCATCTCTAGGAACATCTAATTGTTCCTGATCTTTCCTGGGCCCAGAATACAATTCTACAGATAATGAACAAATAGTAATAAAGACAAAATAGAACAGAATTATAAATGAACCCAGTGTCCCCAAACTGCAGGCAGAGAGGCCAGCTATTCTCTTCACGGCTGACTTCGCATGCGGTGTGTGCCAAGGACCTCCAGGAGGCTTAACCCCGTGGGGACGATTCCTCGGGTCTGGTTTCTGCCAGGTGACCGGCATTGTCACGCAGACTCCACTGGAGTGGTCGTGGCAATCAAGTAGATGCTAATTGTGCAAAATTTTTCATAGAAAACAACGTGTGAACAGAAACTAAGTTATCCATGACACGTCTTCCTATTGCATATGTAAGAAAAAGCAAAATGTTTTAAAATTAAAATATCAGAATGGCTATTCCAGCTTGAGGTACACATGCAGCAGTGCTTTGAGGTGGGCACCCTAGGAAATTTCTTGCCGGCTCTTTCCTTAAAGAAAGCTGTGGTTTTTGCTTCTCTAGATGAGGGCTTGTGCTCCTGCTGACCATGGGGAAGGCTGCCCCCTCCTATAAAAAGACTCCCTGAAACCATTTCTGGAGGTACAAAGAAAGATAAATGAGAACATCCATAATCTTACCACCTAATTCAAAGAGATCCTGGGTTTTGGTTTCTCTTACTCAATTATCTATACTTTTTACATAATCAAAATATCGATCTAATTTTGAGTTTTTCTGTATAATATAACCATTATCAACCTCAGCAGCCTTTTTAAACTGCTCAGTATTTAATTGGCAATTTCCTGTCTTCCTTTAATCTTTTATTCTTATTAGAACATATTAATTGTACATATTAATGGAGTTCAGTGTGATATTTCCACACATGTATGCAGTGTGCCCTGGTCAAATCCAAGCCTCTGGGTTCAGTCCCACAAGTACATACGCCCACAAATATCAGAATTTTCACTCCTTTTTGAACTGTAGTTTACTTCCAATATTTTACCATTACAAATGAGGTTGAAATGTATAACTTTGTTCACCCAGAGTGTTTTGTCTTGTTGCTTTGAATTATTTTTGGATAATTTCTCAGTATTGAAATTTTTTCAGAATCGGAATTCTGTGACCATATCTTTTTACTTTGTACATTGTCGTAAACAATCTTCGTAGATTTTACAGCCTTCCCAGTGTTGTACATATATATTCTACTAAAGAGTCAATAGGGAAAACAGTGGTACCATGATTTATTTTGTATTTCTTTGAAGGCTGTGCGGGGTCTCTCTGTGTAGTCCAGGCTGGCCTTGAACTCACTATGGAGCCCAGGCTGGCCTTGAATTTGCAGTGATCTTCCTCCTTCAGCATCCCAAATGCTGGCTTTACAGGCGTAATCCACCACACATGGCTTGAAGACTGAAGTTTTAGCATTTTTCCAAACATTTGGTTTCCTATTTTGCTGCTTCCTATTAAAGACTCACATTTTACATCATTACAGGCGAGATATCCTCTTTGACTATGAGCAGTATGAATATCATGGAACTTCTGTAAGTATGAATAGGTGTGATTCACCATAAACTTCTGAGTCTAATAATCAGTGTCCTAAAACAGGAGGAAGGGGCTAAAATATTTTAAAGCCGCAAAAACCTGGTTTGAATTGGAGTTTCACAGCTTCCTATGGTGTGATCTTGGGAAAGTGATAACAGTCCCTCTTAGCTTTACAATCTGAGAATATAGATTGTTTCCAGACTTATAATGGCCTTGTATCTTAGGAATTTTTGGCTTTTGAAGATATAAAAGCAATACATATTCAGTAGAAATTGTACCTTATTTCTCTTTTTTTGGTACTGGGAATTGAACTCGGGACCTTGCGCTTGCAAGGCAGGTTGTGGAATCCCCGGGCCTATATTTTTTTTTTTCTTAATTAGCGATGCTGTCTCACAATGTTCCCTAGGCTCACTTGAGTGCCTTGTCTCCAGCAATCCTTCAGCCTGCTGAGTAGGTGGGACTAGAGGTTCATGCCACTACTGTGCCTGGCTAATTTGTTTTTTTAAGGATCGTACTGGCTTTATTGTTATTATTTTTTTGGCATTATTTTGTTTTTTTAAATTCTAGAATAGGGCAACACTTTATTCCATAAAGTAAAATAAAAGTTTGAATTTTGATCTTTTTCTGTGCTAGTGACATGCTTGGGCAGTTCTGGGCAGCGATACCAAGCTGAAGCTCCTGGTCCCTCTAGGAGATTGATGAGAAACAACCAATTCTCTACAGTGTGCGACGCTGCTCAGCTAAGGTGCTGGGTAGATTAGGTGTGCTCAGTCATTTTTCAACATATGATACGTGTAATTTCTGGTGGGTTTATCAGAACGAAACTCCTTTATAAATTGAGAAGCACTTGTAATCGTCACTTCAGAAGCAGTTTTTAGGATGGTCCCAGGCATTCAGTATGTGCACGGAGAACAGCAGCTATTATGTTTTGTCCATCAGTGATTTAGAACAAATCTGTATTCATTTTTGTGCAAGAAGGTTAAACTCTTAAACTTACACTGGCACATCAGTTTAGGTATGTGTGTTTTACGGAACAGAATTCAGTGTAGACAACCTACTGAGTTGACTCTTATTGTTGAGCAGAGCTCAGGGCCTTAAATAGCCCTAGACAATAAATTTCCAGTGACATATCCCATATTAGAATATGAATCTTGACCTTGAACTGACCACTCTATTTCCTGTGTCTCCTTTGTTGTCAGGGTTCCATTGTCCTTTGAAGGCCCTTCCATTGGCCCTCTGCTCATCCTTTCAAACAAAATTCTAAGCAGTGGATAGCAAGGGTGTTGACATTTGCTCAAATGAGATGCCCTCTCCAGATACATGTGTGGATACTTCCCTTGGAAACTGTCTTCTGGAGGAAGCTCCGCATCTCATGGCTCAGAGGACTTCAGAGTCTTCCCATCAGGCACCAGTTTCCCCTCACAACCTAGCAAACCCATCCCTCTTATCACAGGTGGCTAAATACATCTGTCTGTGGACATCGCTCTAGGGAAGACCATCTTCACAAGGGTCCTGAGGCCCCTCCCACTCTTGGTGGGGTGTATTTTTGAGACGGGGTCACTATGCAGTCCAGGCTGACCTTGAACTCCCTGTGTAGCCCATGCTGGCCTCAAACACTCCTGATTGAGCTTACTGAGTGCTGAGATTACAGACATGCACCCCTATGCCTGCCTGTTCAGTATGTGGAGGTTCCTCTCTCTTCCTTAGTGTTTTTTGGAAATTTTATTTGGGGGTACTTGGGATCAAACGCAGGGACTTATGTGGCTAGGCAAGCCTTCTATCACTGAGCCATATCCCGAGCTCCTCTCTTTAATATTCAAGTAACTGTTGCCAGGGCTCTCTCTTACCTGGCCCTGGGAATGTTTCTGAGGCCAACAGTGGGGTCTCTTGACCAGCAGGTGTCAGGGCCTGCCTTAGGCATCACCAAGGGACCCTGTGAGATATATCGAGGTCCCTGTGCCCTGCTGGATGCAGTTTCTTCCTATTCTTCCCTTCTTATGTGATGATGTACATAGGTAATAATGACAAGATAGCAGAGGACATGCAGAGCAGCTGAATTATTCTGTCTTCTCCCCTTGGCTTAGTGTGGCTTGGTTCCTCATGTCTGGCTGGAATCCACTGTCCTGATGGGCAGGGCCTCAGCTTGGGGGCATTTGCCTAGCTCAGCTGTTACCATTACCTCCCACAAGTGCAGTTGCCTTTGCCCTCAGGCTTCTCTGCTTCCTTGCAGTCAGCCATGGTGATGTTTGACCTGGCATGGATGCTGTCCAAGGACCTGAACGACATGCTGTGGTACGTAGCCCCCATGCAGTGTTAGTACTGGGAGTCCTGTCAGTAGCCCCAGTCAGCGCCGTATGGTCTTCTCTTGTGTCCACTGGGAATATCAGGTGCAGACCCTGTCTGCCATGGTACCTGACCTTGGTCTTCTTCCTGTGCTGTTCTTGGTGCTTCACACCAACTCGGGGGGCATGGAGAATAGGGCTCAGGCACACTTTCATCTTTCCCGCCGCTGCCTCTTAGCCTTGTGCTTGTTAAATCAGGCACCCAAGGGGGCATAAGATTTGAATGAGACAGTCCTTGCTAGGCTTTCGTGTGGCCCTGGCATGTGGTGAAATCTGATAAGAAAAACCATCCCTGTAAGGTGGATGAGGTGGCACACTTCTGAAGTCTCAGCTATTTGGGAGGCTAAGGCAGAAGGATTATGAATTCAACCCCAGTCTGGGCAAATTAAGAAGACCCTGTGTTAGTACAAAAAATTTGAAAAGTCTTGGGATATAGCCCAGTGGTAGAACAATCTGCATAGCATGTGCAAGACCCTGAGTTTAATTCATGCTGCAAACAGTGAAAAGAGGAGAGAAAAAGGGAAGGAGGGAGAAACAGAGACAAACAGAGAGAGAAAGAAAATTGTCCCTGCTTCTGATTTCCCTGGGCAGGCTGCAGGCAGGGCCTCTGGCACACAGACCAGTAGGCCTAGGCTGGTTGTTGTCAACTCAGTTTGATGTAGAAACAAAAGTTTACAATCTTTCTGAGTGATGAGAACCTGGGTCTGGCCTTGCTGTACCGCTTTGGTCCTCCGTTCAGGGTCCTGGTTTCCTCTCTGACATTCTATGGTGGCTGTTCCTGACTAACCCACCCACGGTTTTGATTGTAATGGTGCTGATTCTTCATGGAATCAGGACCTCAGGATAGCCAGAGTGTTCACATTAGGCCTGGAGTTCTCCGTCTGCCTTGATGCAAGGAATCTAGTCTTTTGGCCTGTGCCAGCCCTTACCTCTCATCCCTGTACCCTGCCATGTACCCACCAACTGTTCTCAGCCAGATCTCAGGCCCGCCTCGGTAGTGTGGAAATCATAAACCTAGGGACTACATTCAGAGTCTCGTTACAATGCCCCTACAGGTCAGGTAGGAGCCCTGTGTCGTAGACATAACACCTCACTGCCATGTTGGGTTTTTTCTTTTTTTTTTTGGTACTAGAGATGGAATTCAGGACCTTGCCCTTGCAAGGCAGGTGGGGCACCACTGAGCTAAATCTCTGGCCCACTGCCATGTTGTTTTGACTTCTCCCCCAGCTAATTTAGGGTCCCTAACTGCAGTCTGGCCCTAACAGAAAATGGAGGGAAGCTAGGTATTTACAGTCTGTTTTTCATGGATAACCTCCTTTACCTGCCTAAATGTCTGATTGGTAACGAGGGGCCCCTTACACAGCAAACTTGTTTACACTGGCAGGTGCCTTGGTGGGTGGCACTTGTCTGACCCATGTAGTTTTTTCCAGCCGGCCTGTCTGTCGCTCTTGTGCTGAAAGCCCAACTGACATCCTGGGGAAAACCTGGCCTGGTATAACCCCTGATTCTTGGTATGGAACATGCAAATGTAATATGTCACCACCATAGAAAACAAGTTCAAAGATCATGACTTGTGTATCCTGGGTAAGGAGGCCACCTCAAGCCAGGAGCCACACTGGCAAGGTGCTCCTGGGAATGCTGGGCCTGCACTGCCCCTTCCGTCTCCTGGCTCCATTCCTCAGGCCCCTTCATGCCTGGGTGGCTGCAGCTGGCTTCATCACCTTCTTTGCCTCCAGGTGGGCCATCGTTGGACTGACGGACCAGTGGGTGCAAGACAGGATCACCCAGTAAGGACGCGTGACTTTGCTTTCTGGGGTTGGCCCTCTACAGTGACCAAGTGACAGCCCCTGAATTTGCATCGGGGAGGTGGGAAACAGTGTTACTGTAGGGCCCTATGGAGAAGACACAGGGGCTGAACTCCTCCTTGGGCTGGACCCCTGTTATTGAGGAAGGGCGAGTATCCAAACCTTTGCCAGTGGTCTGCCTTGCTTTGGCCTGGTTGTCACCCTGCAGAGTCCACTAGGTGGAGCCATCACTAGGAAGAGGGAGCACAATCTCCCTTATTCTCGTGCTGGGATTAGAGGCAGGTGTTGGAGTGTGGCCCATGGATGGTGGGGATTAAAGGGGAAAACAGAAGAAGGTAAGTAGAGGGAGGGAGGGAGTGTGGGGGTGGTGGCGGGGGCTCTCAGTGTCTTGCCTGGGAGTGTAGATTTGATCACAAAGGCAAAGGGAGACTTTTGAAAGTGCCTCTTTTATGCTTGTCGGTGGCTGTGACAGGCTTCCCTTGTTTTAGACTCCGACCATGAGCTGAAAGGCTGCCCCACTGTAGATACTACTGGGGGAGAGGGGCCTGTGTAGCATCTCCTATCCCGTCTCCCTCACAAGGCAGTTAGACCTTTTGTGGTTATGAAGTGGCACATCTAACAGAGATGGCAGGGGCATCAACCCTGAGGAACAGCCCTGTCCCAGGAAACCCATAGCTGTCAGCTATCATAGCTTCCGTCGGTCACCAGATTTCTCATGCGGTTTGTACAGACCTCTGTGCCCCGTCCCCTGCCCAGCCTGCCTCTACTACCCTATCCCTGCCTTCCTCTTGCTCTGTGGCCCAAGGAGCTTGAGACACCCGAATCTCAGACCTGGGGCCGCTCTGGACTACCATGCTGCCCCAGCCAACTGCCTTGCTGTACCTCTGGCCCTTGCCCATTAAGGGTAGCATGGGGCACATGTGTGGTTAGCACAAGATCCAGAAACTGCAGTGCGTGTAACACCAGGTGCCATCCCTGGCCTGTGACCTCAGCTGAGGCCCTGTTGTCACCATCTGGAGCGGCGGCCCTTTGGGATTTAGAGCGCTGCCCACCCCTCTTGTGCTCGGTCCTATCCTGTGTGGGCCTGTTCTTTGTGCTGTGGGGATTCCTGTCTGTTAGAGGGTCTGTGTACTCGACTACGCGGGCTGGTGGGCCTGACTGTGCCTGTTCGTCAGGGGAGGTGGCGAGGCCAGAGCTCGCTCTGCCCAGCGGGGGCCTCTCGTATTCCCCAGCTGCTTCATTTCTGTGCAAGGGCTCAACAGGCTTGCTCGGGTGTCTGCAGGACCAGCCTGCCCAGTGGACAGCCCCTGGGAGCGGGGGGTACTGCCCAGCCTGTGGTACTTTCTTTCCAGAATGAAGTATGTGACTGATGTTGGCGTCCTGCAGCGCCACGTGTCCCGGCACAGCCACCGGAACGAAGACGGGGAGAACACCCTCTCTGTGGACTGCACACGGATCTCCTTTGAGTATGAGTATCCTTTCTTTGCTTGGTCCTTCCGTAAAGGCTCTCGCCCAGCTTCCCCTGTAAAGTGTGCCTGCCCTGCTAAGAGCAGGAAAACTGCTGAGTCGAGGCTGGGAAGATGGCAGCCCGCGAGGGACATAGCCGGGGTGGGGGAACGCAGTGAGGACAGGAGACACCAGAGGAGCAGTGGCAAGGTGCCGGCGTGACTGGGAAACAGCAGGGTCCGCCTGTGGAGCAGAGGCCTGTTGTGGGGCCTGTCAGTGCTCACAGCCTCAGTCAGAGGGCCGTGGGTGGTGTCCTAGAGGGCTCTTAAAAGGATAGGTGGTAGCTGGGCTGGGCTAGGTGGCACAGGGAGGAGCAGAACAGTGCGGCAGCCTGACCTGGGAATTTCCAGCCTTCTACCTCCTGTGTGGCCGTGACCACTCACCATGGCCGTAGCAGAGGGTCCTGCCACACCCGTGGACCTCAGTTTCTCTATCAGAGGGGAAGTGGTGAGTACCCAGCACCTCACAGGCTCTCTGCGAGGCTCCAGTTGCTCCAGATCGCCCTTGTTCGATCTTGCTGGTTGTGCAAGCAAGCCCCTCAGGGCAGGTCCGAAAGGACAGCAAGGCCATCTGCTGAGGACTGGGCGAGGCTGCGCACTGCCGAGGTTGCGGGTCCCTGCGGCTCCGGGTGGACGTCGGACACCACATTTGTTCCTTGACCTTGGGCCCAGCCTCTGCCTGGCTCTCTACCACCACTGGTCCCTCTATGACAGTCTGTGCAATACCGGCTACACCTCAGCCAGGTTCAAGCTCTGGTCCGTGCATGGGCAGAAGCGGCTTCAGGAGTTTCTTGCAGACATGGGGTGAGTGACTGCCCGGGCCTGCAGGTCTGCACCTTCCCAGCCTTCCGTGGAGATGCCCCTCTGCTTTGTTGTAGCTCACAGAGCTGTGAAAATGCCGCTGCTACCCGTTCCTTTGTCACTTCCTCCCCTCCTGATCCCAGAATGTCAGCTGAGTAAACGTGCTTGGTCCACGGTGCTGGCGAACCTGTGCCACACGTGCTGTTTGTTTTTCTTCTCAGACAAAAGATGTTAACGTATGAGTTGTTTTTTCTACACTAAAACCTCGGCATTCAGGTTGAATCACGTCGTTGGCACTTCGTGAGAAGGAAGTGGGTTTCAGTCTGGGCACTTGTCTCTGAGAGGTTCGCCATCGCCGTGCTCGGACAGCCCTCTGTGGCCATGTGGTGACGCTGCTTGCAGGCTTCTTTCTATTCTGTTCACTTTCTCTGTGCCCTCATTCATGTGACCGACACTTGTGTTTTTCAGGCTTCCCCTGAAACAGGTGAAGCAGAAGTTTCAGTCTATGGACATCTCTTTGAAGGAGAATTTGCGGGAAATGATTGAAGAGTCTGCAAATAAATTTGGGTAAACACATTTTTTTCTGGGTTCAGCTGTTTTCAAATTAGGTCTTCTGCTTTAACTGTCCTCATAAAACAATGTGAAGAGAAATGAAGAACCCCAAGAATGTTCAAGCGTGACCTGAGTTTGGTCATTTCTGAATGTTTGTCTTCTCTTTGGGGTAAAAAATAGAATTTCTGATCGCTTCTCGGCCTTTTGGCTAAGATCAAGTGTAAAAAATAGAATTTCTGGTCCAGGGATTTAGCACAGTAGCACCACGCCTGCCTCACAAGTGTAAGGTCCTGAGTTCAATCCCTAATACCAAAAGAATTTCTTGAGCTGGGGATTTAGCTCAGTGGTGCCACACCTGCCTCGCAAGCAAAAGGTCCTGAGTTTCATCCTAGGTATTAAAAAAAAAAAATAGACTTTCTTAAAACGCCCATAAATCTTAGGATCCTTAAGTCCTGGACTGTAGTGCGGTCCTGTGAGATCAACCCATCCCCTCTCTCATTGGACTGCCAGGAAACGAACCACCAGGGCCAGGTTTAGGTGAGCTCTGCCTGATTTTTTTTGGTATCAGGGATTGAACTTGTGCAGGCAGCGGAACCACTGAGCCAAAACCCCCGGCCCCTTGCCAGCTCTTTGGGTGCTACTGAAGCCCCTGTGTCTGGTTACTCTTGCCCTGGCCGCTGATGTGCTGCAGCAGGTCACACCGCCATGCCCACACCACAGGCCCAAAGGCTGCTTATGACCGGGTATCCTGACCCGCCTCTTCTGAGCAGAGGATCACAATGAGAGCATTGTTGTGGATCTGTGAGGGACCTGAGGGGATCTGCTGTCCGGTCCTGCCCAAGAGAGCCGGCTCATGACTTGAGTGTGACAGCCCCGTTGCTTCCTCTCACGACAGGATGAAGGACGTGCGTGTACAGACGTTCAGCATCCATTTTGGTTTTAAGCACAAGTTCCTGGCCAGTGACGTGGTCCTCGCCACCATGTCTCTCATGGAAAGCCCTGGGAAGGACGTCTCCGGGATGGACCCCTTCATACAGGCCCTGGACAGTCTCTCCAGGTAGCGGCGTGGCCCGGGCTGCTGTCACCTCGGGGCTGCCTCCAGTGCTCATTCTCACTCCGCACGGGGAGGCAGGTTGCAGGAGCTCCCTGGGCGAGACAGGAACTGCGGGTGTCGGTCAGACTCCAGCACACTGCCTGCCTGTCTCCGGCCGGCAAGTGTCAGCGTCCCGAGTCTTTTCCATGTCTTTTTTCTAATTTTAAAAGTATTCTTTTTTGTCACTTTCTTAGCTCTTAGTCCTTGTGTGCAGGCCCCGACCCACGTCCCCTGTAGCGTGCACCTGCCCTTCTCAGAGCTGGGTCTGGGTTGTAGGGAAAACTGCTGAGATTTGAGACAGGGAGGATGGGATTGTTCCTTCGAATTCATTCTTTACTACCCAGTTCTTTGATTCCAATCCTTTCTTCTCTCGCTTCCTAAGATATTCTCTGTTGTTTTCCCCCGTGCTTTTAGTGTACTATGAAATGGAACATGTCAGGTTTGATATTTTGGGGGGCATGTTGCATATTTTTCTAGCCAATTTAAAAATATTTATTTATTTATTTTGTTTGTTTCTTTGTTTTTGTGCCAGGGATCAAACTTGGGACCTTGCATTTGCAAGGCAGGCGTCAGAACCACTGAGCTAAATCCCTGGCCCTTGTTCGTTTGTTTTGGGTTTTTTCTTTTTTGTTTTGCTTTGTTTTTTGAGACAAGGTCTCACTATATAGTTGAGACTGACCTGAAACTCCCTATGTAGCCCAGGCTGGTCTCCAACTCACAGTGATCTTCCTGCCTCAGCCTCCCAAGTGCTGGGATCACGAGCATGCCTGGCTCTGTTTGTTTTTGAGAAAGGGTTTTGCTATGTTGCTCAGGCTGGACTTGAACTCACGATGTAGCCCAGCTGGGCCTTGACTTTCAGAGATCTTCCTGCCTCAGCCAAGTTCTGAGATTATAGGTGTGTGCTACCACACCTAGCCTATTTTTATTGTTGAGGGGGATGTCACTATGCATCTTATACTTTTCTAATAGTTACTTTGAGAGGACTTCAAAAGGACTTTAGTTCTTCTCTGTTGCTTGTGAGTTTTGTTCCCCTGACTTTTTAGGAAGAGGCAATGATTTGGATAGCTTTTCTAACCTGTGTTCACAGAGCTGCTACTTCTGTGGATTTCGTATAAAAAATATGGGGACCTGCTTTGTAGGATTTCTGAGTTCTCCACAGTACACTTTTTTAAGAACATGGCTTTATTGAGGTATAATTCACAAACCATATAACACACTCTTTAAAGTGTATAGTGCAGCTGGGTATGGTGGTGCACGCCTTTAATCTCAGCACTTGGGAGGCCGAGACAGGAGGATCGCTGTGAATTCAAGACAGCCTGGGCTACATAGTGAGTTCCAGGTCAGTCTCAACTACATAGTGAGACCCTGTCTCAAAAAACCAAAAAAAAAAAAAAAAAAAA
>NW_022900946.1:24159846-24173162 GCF_012274545.1 Fukomys damarensis | reverse complement strand
TCAAAAAACCAAAAAAAAAAAAAAAAAAAATGTGTATAGTGTGATGGCTTTTGATGTACTTATATACTACGCAACATTGCCACTATCTTAATTTTAGAGCATTTTCAGAAAGGAATTCTATATCCCTTAGTCGCCACCTCCCATGTCCCTATAATGATTCAGTGGAATTATTTACATGATTTATATCATATACCACATGTTACCAGTTCATCGGTTGACGTGCGTGTAAGTTGTTATACCTTCTGGCAATTATGAGTAAGGCTGCTGTAAACGTACATGCATGTGTCAGTTTTTGTGTAGTCCTCTGTTTCTCTTGGTTACAGCTCCAAGAGTAGAATTGCTGGATCACATCGTCGCTCTGGGGTTAGCTTTCAGAGAAATTGCCAGAGGGCTTTCCCTAGAGACTGGACCATTTCACATTCCCAGTGCTGAGTACGAGGGTTCTGGCTTCTCTATGCCCTCTCCGGCGCCTCTTGCCTTACGACTCCGATCGTAGTCTTTGTAGTGAGTGTGAAGTAGTAGCTCACTAGCTTTGATTTGCACATTCTGAGGTGCTTATTAGCCATGTGTGTATGTGTAGTATTTTGTTTGGAAGTTTGTCCAAATACTTTACCTATTTTTAAGTAAGGTGTCTGTCTTTATTATTGAGTTACATAAGATATTTTTGTTTGGTTTGGTTTTTTTGAGACAGGGTCTCACTATGTAGTTGAGAATGATCTGGAACTCACTATGTAGCCCAGGCTGGTCTCGAACTCACAGCGATCCTCCTGCCTCAGCCTCCAAGTGCTGGGATTCCAGGCATGCGCCACCATACCTGTCTACGTAAGATATTTTTTGCACATTCTAAGCACAAGTCCCTTATCAGATAATGTAATTTGCAAATATTTTCTCCCATCCTATAAGTTGGGTTTTTAGTTTGACAGTATCCTTTGAATCACCAAATTTGGTGATGTCTTGACTTATGAGCTCAGTTCATTCTCGAGGACTAGTTGTGACTCAAGTTGGTCGATTGAAGGCTCAGCCTGCTCTAGAAAGTCTCCCTCCTGTACACAGGCAGAGCTCACTGTCCTTAAGTGAGACATTGGGCCAGGATTTCTCGGTTAACCCCACATAGAAAAGGATGTTGTAATGCTCTTTCCAGGATACTTTAAGGGTTAAATCTGTATCTGGGACCATCTGGAAGCACAAGCAGTCAGCATTTGGGTTGTAACTCAAAACTTAGTTTGTAAGTTGAAACTAAGATTCCGGTCGTAACCTAAATTGTTCATATGTCCAGCCGGTTGTGACTCAAGGATCCTTTGTATTTTTTGTTTGTTTGTTGTGCTTTTTGGTGTCATACCTAAAAAGCTGTTGTCTAATCCATGATCACAAAAATTTTATATTGTATTTTGTACTAAGAATTTTGTAGTTTTGTCACCGGATGGGGTCCAAGGAGGTTTCCCAAAGGGGAAATGGGGACCTCACCTTTCCCCACACCCCATGGGGTAGGTAGTAGGCTTGTTGACTTCTGTCACAGAAAAAGAATTTCAGGACACATCGGTGTGAGGCATTTAGGGGTTTATTAGCAGAGTTAAAAAGTAAGGGACAGGAGGAAAAGACTTGAGTTTGAATAAATGGAGGAGGCACATTCTGATGGCTCACTCAAAAGCACAAGACCACTTTTAAGGATTAGCAGAGGTGGGCCAGGGCCTGGGTCAAACGTATCTCAGTTCTAGTTTTCAC
Source organism: Fukomys damarensis (assembly GCF_012274545.1). NCBI lineage: Eukaryota > Metazoa > Chordata > Mammalia > Rodentia > Bathyergidae > Fukomys > Fukomys damarensis. The sequence goes on along the minus strand of NW_022900946.1, from coordinate 24,171,440 downwards.
AGCTCCAGAGGAATCCTCAAGGCCCGAGGGGTGACTTGGTCCTCTGAGGTGATTGTCTATGCTTAGGAGGGTGAGCTCATCACAGGGTGTTCTGTGAGGCTCCACTTTTCCTGGGACGCAGGTGACTACAGGTTTAGGACAATGGCTCTGGACGTCTAGGCACTGCTCCAGGAAGGTCTGGAACTGGACGTTATAAAAGCTGGCAATGGGGTGTTCCTAAAAATTAGTTACTTTTTTTCTTGGTGCCCTCAGTCTTAAAGGGGCATGAGATAGATTAGGTAAATTTAGGGTTGAGAAAACTCATCTTGTCAACTGTTCCTAAATTATTGACATTCTTTTGTGCAAAGCTGAGACATGATCTGACCCAGAGTTTTAAGTTAGTAAGAAGACAAAAATTGAATTTCCAGCTGGACATGGTGGTGCGTTTCTATAATCCTAGCACTCTAGAAGGCTGAGGGCACAGCTTGGGCAATTTAGTGACTTAGCAAGACGCTGTTTCAAAATTTAAAAAGAAAGGGCTGGGCCTGTAGCTCAGGGTTGAAAGCCTTGTGTTCAATCTCTGGTACTGCAAAGGGGGAAAAAGTTTCCTTGTCTCTTTTTTTAGCTATCTTTATTCTTTCTGTCCTACCTCAGTTTTAGTTATTGCATTTGGTGTATGATTTATTTGAGATTTTTTTTTTTTTTTTTGGTACTGGGGATCGAACTCGGGTTGTTGTGCTTGTGAGGTGGGCGGCGGAACCACTGAGCTAAATCCCCAGCCCTGAGGTTAATTTTTGTGTTTGTTGAAAGGAAGGAATCCAATTTAACTCTCTTGCATTTGCACATCTCCTTGTCCCAGTACCACTGCTGCAAAAGCTGTTTGTCTCCCCAGTCCATGTTGAAAATGAACTGACCATAAATATGAGGATTTATTTCTAGATTTTCAGTTCTCGTCCATTCATCTATCTTCTGTCTGTCTTTTTGCCAGCGTCACAGTTTTGATTCCTGTAGGTTTGTAACAAGTTTTGAAACCAGAAAATAGGCGTCCTCCCATTTTCCTCTTTTTCGAATGATCTTGGTGACTTGAATTTCCAAATAAATTCCAGTAAATAATAAACAAATTTAAATGAACAATGTATTTCTACATAAGTATTCTAAATGACTTAAATTTACAAATAAATTTTGAGACCAGCTTGTTAACTGCAAAAAAAAAAAAAAAAATTCAATTTCTGTGTAAAATCTGTAGCTTAATTTGGAGAGAGTATTGCCATTTTCAGAATATAAACTGGACTTTTTTGTTAAATTTACTTCTAAATATTTGGACATTTTCTTTTTTGCAGTGCTGAGAATTGAATGCAGGGTCTGGGCAAGAACTCTGTTGCTAAACTACATGCCCAGCTTTTTTTTTTTTCCTCCTCTGTAATTCTTGAGACAGAGGCTTACGATGTTGCCTAGTTGGCGTCTAGTTTTCAATCCTCCTGCCTCAGCTCCCTGAGTAGCTGGGATTACAGGGATGTGCCACAATGCCTGGCTGTACTTATTTTCATTTTTGTACTGGGGGACGAACTTGGGCCCTTGTGCTTTTGAGGAAGGCAGTGGAACCATTGAGCCAGCCTCCTGGCCCTGTACTTATTTTCTTAATTTCATTTTTGGTTTGTTCATTTCTATCATATGGAAATACAACTGAGTTGTATATATTGATCCTGTATTCTGCAACATTCCAGAGCTCATTTATTGGTTCTAATCGATTTTTTTGCCCCCAGTGCCAGGGATGAAACCCAGGACCTTGCCCCCCCATAAAAAACCCAAAAACCAAAAAAGTAAAATGCTGTTCTTAGCCACTGAGCTCCTCTCAGTTTTAGCTACTGTTCTCACTATTCTGTCTGGACTTTTTAATTGTTTTTATGTCTCACCACCTCTCTATTTTGTCCCACACTGATGACAATATACTAATTTTGTAGCTGGTTGGTGGTCTTTTCTACCTGCTTACACTTTGGGGTCTGAGGATATAGCTCAGGCCCACACTAACCTGGACCTGGCTACCCATTGTCACCATAGATGTCCCTTGTCTATACCTCTGTAGTTAGAGCCAGTATTTCTTAGCATTGTCTTTTGTTTCATTGACTCCACCTTTTTACTAGAGCACAACAGTCAACTGATTTGAGTTCTGTGCCTGATGATATCATTTTTCTATCCTCATCTGATTTCTGGTTGAGCTCATAGAGAACTCAAGACTGAAGATGATTTCTGGTGACTGTGTTTTCCATCGTGCCCCTGTCTTCCAGCAGTCAGTGCTGTTATGTCCGTAAGAAGTCTGGGCCATTTTGAGTATTGTTTCTTTGTAAATGCTCCACCCCAACCCTACCTCCAGAAGTTTTCAGGATCTCCTTTGTGGTTTTCAGTATTCTAGAATTTTGTAGTGCTTTGTCTAGGTACATCCTATTCAGTGCATTTCCTTTCCTGCATTCTCAGATGATCCTTTCAACCTGCAGACCCAGGTCTTAGAACTACAGGAGTTCTTTTTTTTTTTTACTGTTTCTTTACCATTCACCTCTCTATACACACATCATGGTTTTGTTTTGTTTTTTTTTTTGTACTGGGGATTGAACTCAGGACCTTGGGCTTGCAAGGTAGGTGGCGGCACCATTGAGCTAAATCCCCAGCCACATCATGTTTTTTAATCTTGCTTTCTGGTTTTCCTGGAATGATGTTCTGTATATTTTTGCCTTTCATTTTCCATGGCTTTGTCTTGTTATAGATATTGAGGAAGGTTTTCTTGACTTTATTCTCTAGGTTTTGAGTGAATATTTTATTTTTTTGCAGTTATGTTAATTTCCACCTGCACTTTCCAGTTTCTGATGGTTCCTTTTTAATAGCATCCTGTCCTTGATTTAGGAATGCGATAGTTGCTTAAATCTGTGAAGATAGTAGATTTCAAGTTTCTTTTATTATCTAAATTATCTGTTTCCTCCCGGGATCATTTTTTAGGCCACAGGTGTTTCCCAAATGGCCTGGTGTCTTTCATATTCAGGAACGGGACTGTGGAATCTTGGCTGAGTTCCAGCATCTGGGCACGACTTGCTGGCCAAAACATCGCTTCATCCTAGCAGGCAGGCTGCCAACTGTGATATATTGGGACTCTTGACTGCCAGGCTCAGCAGCTTTGCTTGAAGGGCCCACTTCTTCGGAGGGCTCTTTCATGTTAGAGGGAGCCTTCCCTTTTGGAGGAGAAGAGCAAACATCTCTGTTGGGTGCAGGGGCCCCCGTGGCCCCCACGCTCTGCCAGGCCTCTCCTCTGTCAGAGCCTTTCCGCGAGTTCCTGCGAGCTCCTCCTCAGGGTCCTCAGTCTCCTGTCTTCCGATGCCAGCACCCTTTCTGCCTCTCATTTCTGTCACTCTGGGCTTATACGGATTTTTATTCCTTCCTTTCATATGAAAGGGAATTCGGGGGGAGAGAAGATAGACGCTTATTTCCAAATCTCTTCCTGAACCGGGGACGTTGGCATTTCACCGAGCGTTCCAGACAACAGTGCGTCAGGTGAATGTCTGCCCTGTTTCAGGAGTAACCTGGACAAGCTGTACCTGGGCCTGGAACTTGCCAAGAAGCACCTGCAGGCCACCCGGCACATCATTGCCAGCTGCCTCTGCACCAACCTTGTCATCTCCCAGGGGCCGTTCCTCTACTGCTCCCTCACGGAGGTAGGCTTCCCTCTCTGTGTACACCGAGCCACGCCTGCGAGTGGCCTCCTCGGACCTTTGTCTCCACTCCCAGGCCACTCCGGATGTTGTGCTGTTCTCCAAGCCAGTGTCCCTGAGTCTGCTCAGCAAACAGCTGCTCAAGTCCTTTGTGTTTGCGGTGAGGAACCACGCGGGTGGGGCGTGGCTGCAGGAGGGCAGATGCTCTGTGAGTTCCCCGAACCGGGTGCTAAGGCGGTGTCCCGTGCTGTTCACCAGCAGAGGGAGCTGGGAATAGCCTTGTGCTTTCTGAGCTGAGCTTTCCTCAGCCTTCTGGTTTCCCATGAGTCCTGATTGCATCCTTTGCTGTCCGAGCGGCTCGGAAAAAGTAGAGAGAGGCCTGCAGGCCTGCGTAGTGTATGTGCTGCTGAAGCAAGCACGGAAAGAGGCCTGCTCAGAGTGGTGGAGACGGTGCAAAACTTGAATTTGTTGTGTACCGAGTCGTACACTGAGTCCATGCAGATGAAGTGATGTGTAGGTACCGTATTAGGTATTATAAGTAGTCTGGAGATGACTTAAAATGTACAAGAGGATGTGCACAGGTTCTGTGCAAACATTACAACGTTTATAGAGGAGACTTGAGCCTCCTTGGGCTTTGGTATCCATGGGGGTTCTGGAAGCAATCCTTGGTGGCTACCGAGGGATGACTATAATGTCAAAAGACGAAGTAGGTGTCAGCTATGAGCTTTTGAGTCTTCTAGGCTTAGTTCAAATCTCAGACTCCTCATTTATCAGTTGTGAGATAGATTATCTGATTTCTGAGCCTCCATTTCCTCTTCCACAAAATTGGTAAAACAAATACCCACTTCACAGGACCCAGGCAAAAAGACATTGATTAACTACCACCTGTCGAGCCATTTTCGCAGTGACCTGCCCTCCCAGATCGTTCCTTAGTCTCGCGCAGATCAGGACATTGAGTCACGTTGGTGGGAGGGTTTGAGAGCTGAGTTCGGCAGTGCGGAGGACGTTCAGTCTCCATCCCGAGGGAGTGCACGCGCAGGTGAGGGGACCACACGAAGACAGAGGCGTGCAGTTGCAGGTGGAGGCTCACACATCAGAGAGAAGGGAACAGGATCGGCACAGATCCTGAAGGAGGTGACAGCTGCAGCCAGACCTGAGAGGTGATAGGGGAACAGCACAGGCAGAGCCCCTGCAGGGGAGAGCGCAGGCACATTGGAGTGAGGCTGGTAGCTAATACGAATCTGGTTCCAAAGCACCACATAGGATTCTAGCATCTCCTCTGGTGACCACCAGTCCCTGGAGGATTTGGGGGAGTGGCCTAGCACTGTTGGGGATCCTGAGCGCTGGACAGTACGCTCCACCCGTGAAGCTGGATCTGGCTGTGCTGTAACTGAGGGTGCCTTTACCTGAACAGACAAAGAACCGACGCTGCAAGCTGCTGCCCCTGGTGATGGCTGCCCCCCTGAGTGTGGAGCAGGGCACAGTGACCATGGTGGGCGTTCCCCCAGAGACTGACAGCTCAGACAGAAAGAAGTGAGCTGCTTCCATTTGTCTTGGAATGGCAGGGGTGGGAGGGCTTTGGAAGTATCTGCATGCTGGTCCCTCAGCCCTGTGCCTGAGCGGGGTGATGTTTGGCCTTCCGTGTGTGTTGGGGGAAGGAAGGGCCCTGGAGGTGGCCTGGCCTCCAACATGTCCTGTGTCTGCAGCTTTTTCGGACGTGCGTTTGAGAAGGCGGCGGAAAGCACCAACTCTCGGATGCTGCACAACCACTTTGACCTGTCAGGTGAGAGCCCCAGCTGTTTTGGCCATACTTTGGGCATCTTCCAAGGTCCGTGACGGCCTCAGAACCAGGAAAGGGAGCGTTGATTAGCCAAGGCTGGCCAGCAGCCCTCTTGTTCTAGAACCAGTCCCAGGCAAAGCTGCTCCCAGAGGCTCAGGATGCTCCAGCTCTAGGGAGCTGGGTACCCAGCCGTGGCCTTACAACCCACCCTCAAGCTGTCCTTCCGCCAAGCTTGGAGGACTGGCTGCAGGCACCTCTGGGGCCCAGCCTCACCACTCGGGGTTGTGTCGCCAGTGCCCTGCTGTGGGCAAGGAAACAGCGGGGCTGCAGCAACCCAAACGTACCACCATAGCTCAGGCCAGAGCCTGTGTCGTTGTGAAAGGTTCTGCCTGAGGCCATGCTGTGCTCTCAGCATGAGGGTTTAACTCTCGGCCCCTCTGATGCACTGGGTGGGTCCCACATGAGAGAGAGGGTTTCTAGCCGGGCAATAACTTCCCCACATACCAACCTGGAACATGATCCATGTTTAGCTGTGTTTATTCTGCCTAACATTTTAAAGTAAAACAGACTGATCATCACTCCTCCCACTCTAATTTGGTGGAGCTGCAGAGCACTGCAGACTGAGTGACTTCTGCGGGTTGTTTTCTCACAGTCCTAGAGGCTGGGTCCCTGGAACCAAGATATCAGCCAGGTTGCTTCCTTTCCCAGCCTCTTGCCTGTAGTCTCCCTGAAATCTCACATAGTCCTCCTTTGTGTATCTGTACGCTGATCCTCTTACAAGGACCCTAGGCACACTAGATTAGGAGTCACCCTGAAGGTCTCATTTAACTTTATTCATCTATTTGAAGGCCCTGTTTCTTAATATGGTCATATTTTGAGGGGCTGGAAGTTAGAGTTTCAACATAAGAATTTGGGTGGCACAGTGCAGCCTGTAATACCCCTCAGTATTTTACCTGCCTCTCTCCGAAAGGTCCTTTCTTACATCAGCACCTCCTGTATTCCGGTTGCCTCGGCTGCCTCGGAGCCTGCTGTCTTGTGCCAGAGCAATCACCCTGTGGGGCGGTGTGGTATTAGTCCCCTCTGAGCAATAGCTCCTTCCTCTTTCATGCCCTTGATGTGGAAGAGATTGACTACAGCTGTCCTGCAGAGTGTCCTCCCTCCGTTATACAAGGGAGGATTAGGGGCTGGGAGGTTGCCTGGTTTCCCCTGAGGCCTGGAGAGTCTGGGGTAAGGAGTGTGGAGTGAGCCATGGCCAGTACCTGCCTGGTTGGGTGGGCCTGGGTCTGGACCATCGTTGAGACAAGCCAGCTCTGTTTCAGAGTCTGCTTTTGCTCTGTCTGGTGAAGGCTCACATGCCTGGCTGAGCTGAATGGCTCTTCAAGATGCAGGCAGTTTGTATCACGGCTCCTTCTACAGAAGACAGACGCTGTGGTACCGGCCGAGCAGGCTGAGGTGAACCGCCCAACCTTGGGCCTCCCACACCTACTATGGAGGCCATGTATCTTCTGGGCCATGTGGGAAGGCCCGACCCTCTCCGGGTCCGTACTACTCTGAACTGTTACATCAGCCCTCTAAAGGCTGTTATTGCTGGTCTCAGGCTGCCCAGAGAGTCCTCCCTGTAGGTCGATGGCTCTGAGCTCTCTACCAATGCAGCCGGCCGCTGGAGAGATGAATTGAAGTCGTCCAGAGTACCCCAGGCCATGGAGGCTCCTGCCCAGTATGGAGTGCAGTAGAGGGCTGCCCCCACCGAGAATGTCAGGAAGAGGGAGTATATGTGTGCCCTGCTTGTTTTTCTCACTCCTCCCTTCTCAAAAGATGTTTTTCTTTCATTACCTCAGTAATCGAGCTGAAAGCCGAGGATCGGAGCAAGTTCCTTGATGCTCTCGTCTCCTTGCTGTGCTGAGGGTGAGCCGCTGGGGGCGGGGTCCTCGGACGGCGGGCCAGCTGCCCCATCACAGGCCTGCCCTGACTCTGGCTTTGGCCTCCCTTAGTGGAGGCTTTTACTAGGGTTCCCAGTCAGGGCTGGGTTCTCAAGGAGATCTGGAGCCAACACATTTTCCTCAAGAATGTCTGTCCTCAGGCTGTCAGCAGGACCACAGTGGGGCATTTCTGAGGAAGCTAATTTCATTAAGCCCCTCTGATCCCTTTTGAAAGACTTGGTCCTCACTCTCCTCTGACTGCACTGCAGAGCCTGGGCATTGTATATGCAATGTGTACGATGTGCAGAGTCTCTGGTGCTGTCCCCAGAGGCCACCTAGAGCCTCCTGCCCCCACAGTCTTCATGTCAGGCCCAGGGCTGGAGCCCACAGAGCCAGCCATCAGGGCTTTTACGTGAGACCCTTGAGAAAGCAAAGTTGTTGGCAGCTACTTCGCTGCAAATTACAAAACGTGGGTCCTTTGTGAGCCGTTAGCTATACACAGCTCTCCTGAGAGGCCCATTGCAAACTACTGTCAGCCACTGTGACCCAGGACACCTCCTCAGCCCCACAGGATGCCCCTTGGGAAATGATACACGGGGTCTTGCCCTGCCCTGTGTGTGTGGCAGTCTTACTCAGGGCTTTCACCACGCCCAGTCCTGCCTCTCCCCAGGTCCTAGGCCGGAGGTGGTTCCTATGGCAGACGGCTCTGCCAAGGCTCTGACCTAGGGGTTCCCTCGGTCCCTGTGCCCCATCTATGGCGAGTTGGAAGCTAGAGGGGTTAGGGACCTGGGGGACAAAGCGGGAGACTGGCCAGACAAGGGGAGAAGCCTGTGAGCCCACCGTGAGTCTCCCTAGGTGGGACGTGCAGTTGGTCGGGGAGCTGTAGGTGAAGAGACGCTAGAGGCCCCGAGTGTGTGCGGGGCTGGGTGTGCAGTGAGGACAGTGTGTTCCTCAGTGGACCTGGGATGACCCTCCATCCCTGCACACTCACCCCCGCCCCCAGGTTTGAGGCTGCTCAGGAGCAGGATTGTGCAGTTTGTCACATGTGGGGAGATAGCAGAATTATTTGCAACTTTTTTTTTTTTCTTTTCCAGAATTTTATTTCTTCAGAAATGACTTCCTTCCCCCTTATTTATATTACCCGGCTTTTATTTCGATTGTAAGTTATGAGCTGTATTAAATGCAAGGATGGTGCTTTTAATGGAATAAAAATACTTCTTTTATGTTCTGTTTTCCTCATGGCTCTGGTCTCGAGGCCAGCGCTTGGGTATTCTACGGCTGTCCCTTAGGTCCAGGGAAGTGTGGGTCCTGTGCTTCCACCACCCTCTGTGCGGAACGAGAAGCACAAGGATGTGGCCTCCACTTACACCCAATGACAAGGTTTCCCTACCCTTCCCTCCCAACCTCCCAGTGGCAGTGGGTAGAGACTGGACCTGTTAGCACCTGGTTCTCTTCACAGCCCCTGCACCAGTTGCTGGTAGTGACCCAGCAATGCCGCATAGGACCTATTCTGTCTACCTGCTCATTGTGTCTTCCTGTCCACCTGGTCTTGATAGCAAGAGCCCAGCTGGCTGAGTAGAAGACCCCCAGGCCTTCTCACTGGCATCACCCACATTGTTGTCCCAGAAGATCCAAACTGGCCAAGACCTCAGCAACCTCCACAGCCTCAGAGCATCGAGAACTTTGCAGTCAGGGGAGTCTTGGGGTCAGCTGCCCTGCCCTTCCCAGATAAGCACCATGAGTGTGGAGGGTTAGCAGGTGAGGAGAGTTCCTGTGTTTCTTACCTTCCCACATGAGCTTTTCCCATGAGCCGTCTGTAGCCACTTCCTGGGAACACAGGTGCCGGGGAAGCGGGAGGGAAGGTCCACCTAGGAGGCACTTGGAGTGCCAGAGGAGGCAGTGTTAGGTGCAGTCTGCAGTCAGGAGTTACCTGGGCAGGTTTAAGTGAGTGGGAAAAGCGTACAAAGCGTGGTTTGGAAGTGAGACCGCAGTAGATGGGGCTGTCCTTGGGGAAGGGCAGTGCGGCTGGCTGTGCTGGAGACTGGTTCCTCACCCCCAACCTGCTGTGATGCCAGTAGCTACCATTTGGAGGTAGTCCCTGCCCTTCCTGGCCTGGGTCAGGTGGATGGTGGCCTGCTTTCCAGGACCCTCAGGCTACCCACTCTGGCCATTTGCAAAAGCTTTGAGGCTGTGCAGCTGCCCTGAACGCAGAATACTCATGGAAAGGAACTGTGTAGGATGAGGCTCCCTGGGCAGCTTCTGTCTACATGTCCTGGCCCCTGCCTCACCCAGCCCCAGATGTATCAGGGTCTTTTTTCTGGTCCTGCCCAGGTTGTGACTCCGGGATCCCATGATCCAGGCTGGGGCTATTGTTAGTCCCGGATGCACAGGCCCAGGCGGGGCTGCAGTTCAGGTCCTGCTGAGGACCTCTGTGTGCGTGTGTGCCCGCGCGTGTGCGTGCGTGTGTGTGTGTGTGTGTACCTCTGTAGCTCTTCCTATCATTGGGCTTCAGGCCAATGGAGTGCTCAGCCTCCTCGGAAATCCCAACTGCTGGCTCTCTCATGAGTTTGAGAATTGGGCATGAGCTTGTACCCTAAGGTTTCTCCTTGCCTGTGATGAGAAACCTGGTCCGGCTTGGGAGACCCTGCCACTAGCTATGGCCTGGATGAAGGCCGGAGTTGGGGCAGATGGCGAGCCTCCGTGCTTGCCGGCTTGGAGCACCGTGCACTCTCCATCCACATCTACTACTGTGTTCCGCTGTTGGCCTTTGGGCAGGAGGTAAAAATGCACCCATTCAAAGTGCCTAGGACAAAGCTGGAAACAGTGAGCTCAGCGACTACAATAAATACCCTCTGCCCTCCTGCGAGCTGCACCCTACTGGCTTCTAGTCCTCCTCCCAGTAGTCAGATCACACAGGGTGCTTCCGGTAGGGCTGGCACAGAGGTACTGATGGCTGGCACCAGTCTAAAATGGGCACAGACCCTGGACAGCCATGCTGTGATTGGCAGAGGAGGCAGGACAAGGGGCTGGAGCCAAGCCGAGGTTCTCTGGGCAACCGGCCCCTCCTGCCCATGGCAACACTGTTGACCCGCAGCAAACCCTGCTGGAAGCAGCTCCTGTCCGGGATTCCTTCCTTCCTACCCCACTGTTGAAGGGGGCCTTCGCTGGCTTTGTAAGGATGGTACTCAGAGCTAGGCGAGCACCAGACGGCAGGTGGAAACCGTCCCCCTTTGGTACATGCGGAGCAGTGGGCCTTGCCCGGGAGAACCTAGCAGCCTGGCCACCCACCCGCACTTAGCTCTCCCTCTTCCCAAGTCCCTAAGGGCAGACCCACCATGTGGCCTCGCAGCCTGATCCTCTGCCCCGCCCCTCGCAGATCGACGTGGGACTTGGCTCACTTCCCTGGCTCGCTGTGAGCCATGTCCAAGCATGACGGGGAGGTGACAGGTGGCAGGAAAAGTTCACAGTGTCTAGGGCTGCCTTCCCTGGGAGATCTCAACAGGAGTCTGTGGGAAGGAATTGGCGGTAGGTAGGTGAGCGGAAGGGCTGGGCACTGGGGTGACTGGACAGAGGACAGGACACCATGGGAGTGTTCAAGCTATTTACTAAGCAAATTCTTAACCTCTCCAACCCCCTCCAAGCTCGGAGGAGGGCAGCGGCCCGCCCCACTCAGGTTCCGGGGTCCACAAGCCTCACCTGGGGGGGTGCTGCGGAGGTGACACAAATAGATCCAAGGGAAGTCACTTGGTCCTTTGTGTTCAGTCCCTGCTGAAAGGGAAAAGGCCCTACAGGCACATCCGGGCTGGGGGCCCTGGGCCCTTCACCTGTCCTCCCAGGTCTGTCGGAGGGATGGGAAGAAAGGCAGCGTCCGAGATCCCTCCCACCCACCCCCAACCCCGGGTCGGAACAAAATTGGCACCTGTAACGTGCCCACTCCCCAGTGGAGTTCGAGAGCCCCACCCGCGCCATGGTCAGTGCCGTACACAAAGGAAAACTCAAGTCCTAGTGCTTGTCATCTGTTCAGGGCTGGCCGCGGGCGTGGGTGGTGGCAATCGGAGGACCAACTAGACTGCGGGCCGGTCGGGTCTGTAGCAGTCCGACGTTCCGTGGAGTTCGTGCTGGGCGCGACCCAGCGGTGGCTGCGGTCCACGCGCAGTTCCCCAGGCCGCTCCTCCAATTCGCGGGCTTGGCTGCAGGAGGGGCCCCGCCGCGCACTGCTCC
>NW_022900946.1:24157027-24157555 GCF_012274545.1 Fukomys damarensis | reverse complement strand
CACCTGGGGGGGTGCTGCGGAGGTGACACAAATAGATCCAAGGGAAGTCACTTGGTCCTTTGTGTTCAGTCCCTGCTGAAAGGGAAAAGGCCCTACAGGCACATCCGGGCTGGGGGCCCTGGGCCCTTCACCTGTCCTCCCAGGTCTGTCGGAGGGATGGGAAGAAAGGCAGCGTCCGAGATCCCTCCCACCCACCCCCAACCCCGGGTCGGAACAAAATTGGCACCTGTAACGTGCCCACTCCCCAGTGGAGTTCGAGAGCCCCACCCGCGCCATGGTCAGTGCCGTACACAAAGGAAAACTCAAGTCCTAGTGCTTGTCATCTGTTCAGGGCTGGCCGCGGGCGTGGGTGGTGGCAATCGGAGGACCAACTAGACTGCGGGCCGGTCGGGTCTGTAGCAGTCCGACGTTCCGTGGAGTTCGTGCTGGGCGCGACCCAGCGGTGGCTGCGGTCCACGCGCAGTTCCCCAGGCCGCTCCTCCAATTCGCGGGCTTGGCTGCAGGAGGGGCCCCGCCGCGCACTGCTCC
>NW_022900946.1:24118542-24156659 GCF_012274545.1 Fukomys damarensis | reverse complement strand
GTGGTGCACTGCGCGCCAGCCAGGGTCACGAAGAGTGCGATCAGCGCCAGCAGCGCGGCGCCCACCGTGAGCGCCCGCGCCGCCTGCACTTCAGAGCTCAGCGCCAGCACAGACTCGTACACCTTGCACTGCATGTGGCCGGTGCTCTGCACCACGCAAGTCATCCACAGCCCCTTCCAGGTGATCTGCGCCGTCACGATGTTGTGGTCCAGGAAGGCTGTCACCTGCCACATGGGCAGCCCACACGCCAGGATCAGGCCCAACCAGCCCAGGAGGCACAGCACTAGACCCAGTATTTCCAGCGATGCGGACCCCATGGCTGAAGGCGAGACGTGCGCCCGATGGTCCCCGGGCCGCTGGCACCAAACGGCGAGTTCGTTGGCTCGCTCCCCGCGCGCCCCGCGTGAGCCCTACTGCTCTTTAGCCCGCGCAGCCAGATCTCCGCCTTCCGTCAGCTCGCTCGCCGCTCGGGTCTGACCGCCACCCGATCTCCACCTCCGGACTGTGGGGACCTCCCGGGGGCTCCCCATTTGAAGTCTCCGGGGGCGGATCTGCTACCTCCGGACCCAACCCCCGGGACTGGAGCAGCCAATCCTTGCGCAGGCCATCGCCCGGAGCCAATCGCAGGCTCCCCAGCCCCGAAGTTGGAGAGAAAAAGGCCCGCGGGGGTGGCCGAGGGAGCAGGGACCGCACCCTGTCGGGCGGCAGACCCCACCCACCGTTGTCCCGGTGGCCACGAGAGCGCGTTCTGGAGTGGCTTCGGACGCCGGCTCCCTTCTCGGCCTTCTCTGTCGGGTCCTATCCCCAGCACTTCAGGAACTGCTAGGCTGAACTGCCCCTCCATCCTCCATCCCCGACCCAGCCTGAAGGTCCTTTACACGGGAGCTAGCTCTGCTTTTCCCGGACCATTGGCAGCAGGAGCCAACCCCTGCGCAATACCACCCTGCAGAGGCCTGCTTGGAGCGGGCCTCGCGGTCCTTTCGCTCAGTTGAAGTGAGTACCCTAGGCCTTTCTCCAGAATGCCTGTCCTGGAGATCAAGCCAGGCTGGTTTCCTGCACGCTCCCTCCCCAGTGCCCTCCAACCTCAGCACTGTGCAGGAGCCGTACCAAGCGGAGATGGCAAGCCCGTGGGAGGCCAGACCTAGGATCCCATCCGCACCCAACGAACTGCCCAACACCACCAACACGCTGCCTCCCTGATGGTCAGTCCTGGCACAAAGGGGGCAGCACCTACTCCGCCCCGTGTGGTGGCTTCCCGGACCCCTCGGCCGCTGCTTCCTTTGGCGCTGCTCATCCTCCAACCTTTGAAGCCCGGTCAGGCAGCACCGCTTATGAAAGTCCTCAGAGTTCATTGGCTCTACTCCCATAGGCTTCAGTGGCCCCAGCTAGCCAGCCTACTTTGGTTCTCAGACAGCAGAGACACAAAGGGACGTAGGGGCTGTGTACAACCCTCCCACCAGTGGTGCTGGTGCTGGTGCCTGCCTGCCCAGCCCCCAGGCCACCTTCCGGAAGCCCACTTGGAGTTTCCTGGCCAGGAGGAAGAGCCCCCATCCTTGCTTGAGGAGGGAGGTGCAGGGATTTCCGGGCATTCTTCTGCACAATGGCCCAGCCATTTCTTGAAAGGTCCACTGGGGTGGATGCTGTAGGCCCCCTAAGGCTCAGGTGGGGGCCCTAGGCCACAGCCCCACAGCAGCCTCCCCCCATTCTCTAATGGCCCATTTGTTTCCAGCTAGGTCTGGACTCCCAGCCCCAGACTGAGGCTGCTGGGTGCATTTTTTTCCTCTTGCTCAGAGTGAGTGCTCAGGCTCTCCGTGGAGTAAGTGGCTTTGTCCAGGCCAGTCTTCGACATGACTTTGATCCTCTCCTCTCCCCCGCCTGGGCCCCGGATCCCTTCTCCCTCTTGGAGATGGGTCTGAGGGGATAAGTGAGGTAAGGCCAGTGTCTGATTCCTCTAGTATGGGAAGGTGCTGAAGGCAAGTGTGCTGGGCCCTGGGGCAGAGCGAAGATCTTAGGTGCTTGCTTGCCTGCAGCCGCAGGTCCCTGAGAGTGGAGTGCTTCCTCCCAGCTGTTGTATCACTGGATGTCTTCCTCCTGCCGCAGATTTATAGATCACTTCTCTTCTACAGCCCCCCTGGAAGTACCCTCACCCATGCACCACGGGGCCCACCCTCTCGACTCTGCTTCTCCTTGGTTCCCTTCCGGGCCCTTTCCCAGTCCTTCCTCCGCTTCCCACACCACACCTGGGTCGACTGCTGCAGGCTTCTCAGATCATCCAGCCTTGACCCTTTGGGGTACAACCTGAACAAGGCTTTCTTCCTTCGCCTGCTGACCTGCTTCCCCTCTCTCGACCACTTTGGGCCCATCCCGGCCTGGTGCCCTTCAGTGGCCCCGGTGAGCTCCTCCTGTCTCTTTGACCACAGCCTCTCAGTATGTCCAGGACATTTTATGAAATCTCAGGCTGCATGTGTGGTCGTGGTACCCACTTGCAGTAGAGCCAGGACCAGTACAGAGAGGACCCGGAGGGCATAGGGCTGACACTGCTTTCATCAAACCTGCCCACATACTGAGGATGGCCTCCAGGTGACCTAGTCCGGGTCCAAGAGGGGTGTGAAGACAAGCCCATCCTTCCTCTCACTGGAGATTTGACCACCTACTGTGTGCCAAGCACTGTCTCTGCCAGAGCACACAGCACAGGAGGCTTAAGAGACTGAAAAACCATCAACCATTACCAGGACAGGAAAGAGAGTGGCTAAGACTGAAGAAGTTCCCAGCAGAGCAGAAGGAAACATGGCTGCAAATTCTTAGCGGTTCATGGGTGCATCTTCGGTGGCAAGTGATTCACTGGCGGAGCATTTGCCAAGCAAGTGTGAAACACTGGAGTCCATCCCTAGCAACAGCAAAAAGAGATAAAAGGTCCTAAGGGTGGGGGCCAGGGATTTAGCTCAGTGGTTCCGTCATTGCCTGATCTCTTGTGAGGGGCTCGAGGCAGGCCTGGTTATGGCCACCTGCTCACACACAGCTATTGTTGTGCTTTCCCAAGGGAAGTGCTGCAGGATCTCATTAACTGTGCGAGAGAAAGGGCCTGAGTCGGCAGAAAAGCGGTTTATCTTAAGCAGCTGCTGGCTGACCCCTGCCCCAGGGAGCCCCGTTGGTCTTCCAAGGACAATCTAAATTTAGGCTCCAGGTTTCTGGGCCTTGAGGTTTGGGAAGCTCCTAGTTGACAGATTTCATTTCAGGGGAAATGGAAAACAACACTCCTTCCATCTTTTAGCTTTGAAACAGTTGGTTAAACATGGTTACCTCCCATTCAGCGGATGTGCATGGCAGCTGGTACCCTTTCTTGACAGGAGCTGAAAGCCTTACTCCTGCCGGTCTATGGCAGCAGCTTGGGACTTCCTGTGTTTCTGACCACTGATGAGAGTAGGCAGCCATGGGTGCCACCAAATCTGTGAGGAGAGCCTTGGATAGCACCTCGCTTCACCGTTGTTGGTCCTGCTGCTGTTCTCTGTGGCCAAGAGCAGGCACGGACTCAGATTCACCTCTGCAAGCCGTCAACTTTCTGGACTGGTAACCTGGCCTTAATTTCCCTGTGGATGACGAAGCCCTATGCATTCGAGAATGAGGTTGCAGCGGTTGGTGGTGCTGATGCTGATCTGTCCCAGGACCTGTGCTCCCCTTCTTGAGAGGCTTTTGGTCCTGTGACCCTCATAGCTCATCTGACCTCAGTCTCCTCTCTCAGGATGGGTACGACTGGCTATTTGTCAAAACCTAGAGCTATTCTGGCTCTAACTTCCTCAGCAAGCAGGAGGACCAGGGCTAGGGACCTCTAGCGGACAGAGGCCTTGGGTCCTATAGACCCTCTTCCTATTCAGGGACTGTAGCACAGCTGGGCAGGAGGTATATACCTGTAATTCCAGCACTCTAGGAGACTGAGGCAGGAGGACTGTGGGCCGGGGTAACTTAATGACTTATCAAGATCCTGTCTCGAAATACAAAATGTTTAAAAGGCTGGAGATACAGCTCAGTACAAAGGCCCTGGGTTCGAGTCACAATACTGGGTGGGGGGAGGACTGCTTTGCTTCTTAGTGGTCTCTCCTCAGTCCTGGGCATTTCAGGAGCTACAGGGAGGCCAAGAAACCCCCTGATAAAGTGACAGTGGTATCTGCAGGATCCAGAACCCACCCTTCGCTCCTTTTACCTCTTGTGGCTGAAGCACCTCTGCAGCCTCCATCTACTTTCTCTTTTTTTTCTCTGTGTACTGCATTTTGCACCAGTTTCATGCTCTCCCACTTTATTTATTTATTTTTATTGTTATTGTTTTTGGTTTTTTGAGACAGGGTCTCACTACATAGTTGAGACTGACCTGGAAATCACTATGTAGCCCAGGCGGGTCTCAAACTCACAGCGATCCTCCTGCCTCAGCCTCCTGAGTGCTGGGATGACAGGTGTGCGCCACCAAGCCCAGTTTACACTCTCCCACTTTAAATCGTGGAGCTATTTAAGACTCTCCTGTATTGGTTGGCTTCATACTGCAAACACTTCCACGTTTTGTTAAAAATACCCTATGATTATGGTTGCTTACAGAGGCCTGAGATGGACTCTCTCTCTGCCAGTCATGGGTAGGGTGTGAACGTGGGCCGTTTATTCTGCAGTTCCCAAACGGAGAAATGGTAGTGGGCTTGATATCAAAGGCTTGTGAGGAGGCTTAGTGCCAAGCTCGTTCCGGCTCAAGATGGAAATTGACTTGTGTTAGTGGTGGGATTACAGTTGTCCCTGGCGTCCACGGAGGGTTGTTTCCAGGACCTCGTTCCCACCCCCTGAAAACCAAAATCCGCAGATGCTCACATCTTTTATGTAAGTGATGTAGTATTTCATACAACCTAGGTACGTCTTCCCATATACTTTAAGTCATCTCTGGGATATTTGTAATACCTAAGATAATGTAAATGCTGTGTAAATAGTCGCTCTACTCTGTCGCTCAAGAACTAATGACAAGAAAAAGCCTACACATATTCAGCACAGATGGATTAAAAAGAGTATTTACTATCTGTGGTTGATTCTGTGCACACAGAAGCTGCCGATCAGAGTGCTGCCCGCATTCTGGTAATTATCCACACACCCCTCCTGGTGTAGGTGTGTAAGTGTGATGGTTTAGATCTGGAATGTCCCCTCAAACCCTCACCTGTTCAGGCACGACTGGATCCTGGGGTACTACGCCCATTGGCGAATCCATCCCCCAGTGAGTTCAGGAGCAGCTGTGCGGGTGGGAGGTGGGGTCTGCTTAGAAGAGGTGGTCCCTGGGGTGTAACCTGGAAGGGTGGGCTCCCTGCTAGGCTCTTCCCTCTCTGGTTCCTGGCCGCTATGAGGAGAGCAGCTTTCCTCTGAGGCCTCTGAAGCTGTGAATCAAAATAAACTTCTCTTGTACTTTAAGTGATGAGTGTTGGGTATTTTGTCCCAGCAATGAGGAAAGTAACTAAGACATAGGTGATACTTTCTTTTTCGATTATAAATAGTACTATTCTGAGTGCCATTATTTGCAAGTCTTGATAGTTTGAAAGTTTTCCTGAGGAGAAATTCCTAGAAGTAGAATTTCTAAATTACATCCAGGAGGCTATATCATTGAGACTTAACTGACTGTACCTTTTCACAGCCTGTCACTAGTGTTAGATGCCCATGGTAATTTCAAAAATTCTTCATTAGTATGTGTTCACAGTATGCAGTGATCACGTTCAGCTTGGCGTATCGACACACACATTATTCTGGATCGTTTTTACTCCCTCAGCTCTCCTACCTGCCACAGACTTAAAAGTTTACTGTTTGCCCAGGTAGAAAATGGTATCTCATTTAAATTTTATCTTTAAATAATAATGAGAATACTTTTTTCTGATTTATACTAGTCATTTTTACTTCCTCTTGGGTGAATTGTCTGTGTACAATTAATACTGAGCATAAATGTTTCCCTTATTTTATATGTCACAACCATTAACTTGCTGCCATATATATGGCAGATATCATTTGCCATTTGTTTCTTATTCAATAATCATCTTTCCAGATGTAGAAATGTAAGTTTTTGAATATTCAAATCTATTAAGGCTTTCCCGTATGATTTCTATCTTTATTTTTTAGCTACCAAAAGATAAAAATTATTTTTAAAAAGTTTTCTGCTTAATATCATGACAAAGAGACTTTCCAAATCTGTTTTGTTTGTTTGTTTTGTTTTGTTTTTTGAGACAGGGTCTCACCATGTAGTTGAGACTGACCTGGAACTCACTATGTAGCCCAGGCTGGTCTCGAACTCACAGCGATCCTCCTGCCTCAGCCTCCCGAGTGCTGGGATTATAGGCGTGCACCATCAGGCCCGGCTCCAATTCTGATCAAGATGGATAGGATTAACAGCATACTAGAATGTGCAAAAGATATGATTGATGAAGACTCAAAGATAGGAACTATCCCAAATGAAACAAAGGGAAACTGAAGAAAAAAGAAAGAAAAAACATAGTGTCAATCTCAGATCACTATATAGATATTTAGAGTCCCCAAAAATGGAGGAAAAAGGGGCAGGAAGTACTTGAAGAAACACTAATTGAAAATTTTCCAAATTACATGAAGGTGATAAATGGGTTCATAATATAAGGTTTTCAACAAATCCCAATCACAAGAAACATGAAAATGACACCAGAATACATCTTAATTGAAATTGCTTAAAATGAGTGCTAAACAGAAACTCTTTTAAATTTTGTTTATTTGTTTAATGTTGGGGATTGAACATAGGGCTTCCTGTATGCTGAGCATGTGTTCTACCACTGAGCTACATCCCTGGCCCATGTATTGATTGATTTCTGTGTTAACCTTGTATTCCTAGCATAAATTCTACTTGGCCATGGTGCACAATTCCTTTAGCATGCCGTTAGATTCAGTTTGCTAATCATCTGCTGAGGATATTTTTGTATCTATTTTTATAAGGGATCTTTGGTCTTTATTTTTCTCATGATATTTCTCTGGTTAAAATCGGATTCATAGGGCCGGGGATTTTGCTCAGCGGTTCGGTGGCCTCCCTTGCAAGCACAAGGACCCAAGTTCAATCCCTGGTAACAAACAAACAAACAAAAAATTGGATTCATAGAATGAATTAGAAAGTATTCTCTCTTTTATATTTTTCAGAAGCATTTGAGAAGTATTTCTATTACACCTTTAAAAATATTTTGTAGTATTTACCAGCTATCTGGCCCAGGGCTTTTCTTTGCTAGAAAAAAAAATTGTATTACTAACTCAAAATTCATCAAATTTGGGAAATTTTATCTGTTATTTCTCATTGAAAGTTGGCCATTTTTCTTGAATGTTTTTCCTACTTTGCTATAAGCCTTTGGCTCCAAAAAGTTAATTTCTAGAGTTTTTGTCAAATTTTTTATTGCTTTTACAGAGGGGTGAAATATGGATTTTTTTACTCCTCTTTTCACTATGGCATTCCTTGGTTTGGTTTCTGGTGGAGTAAACGTAAGCATCCTAATTGATGATTTTATTTATAGTTATTTATTTATAGTTATAGTTTATAGAGAGGTATAGGGATGATGATTCTCAAAATTTAGCGTTCTTAAGAGTTAACTTGATAGCAGCCATTCTTTGTGGGGTGAGGTGGAATCTCATTAAGGGTGATGATTATAAATACATATTAGTAGATCCAACCACAAATTCTAGAACTTGTAGCTTGGTCCAGGTAATCTGCATTTTAGGCAAGAGTTCATAGGGCCCTCTTTGAAGACACTGGATTAGAAGAAGTAAAAGCAATAAACAAATTGGGAGGCTGAGAGGAGGAGGAGTTGCATACATGTGTCGATTGCACATTTTTAATAGAGTAAAGCCAGGAGAAGGGGAAAGGAAATAAGGGAAAAGAAAAAAAAATCTGAGAAAACAAAAAAATGGAAATAAAGTTTTTGTAAACAGGGAAGGGAGGAGGGGGTGAAGGGAGGGCAGGGGTAAGGGAAAAAATGAGAACCAAGACCTGTCATGTAAAGGTACAAGATCCCAATGATGAATGTTTTTGTTTGCTTTTTGGTACCGGGGATCAAACTCAGGCCCTTGGGCTTGTGAGGTAGGCAGCGGAACCACTGAGCTAAATCCCCAGCCTTCTAATATTTAAACTTCAATGAACATCAAAAAAAAAAAAAAAAAAAAAAAAGCTGGGCGTGGTGGCACACACCTGTCATCCCAGCACTCAGGAGGCTGAGGCAGGAGGATCGCTGGGAGTCCGAGACCAGCCTGGGCTACATAGTGAGTTCTTGGTCAGTCTCAACCACATAGTGAGACCCTGTCTCAAAAAACCAAAAACAAAACAAAAATAACAAAAAGTACATTTCATACTGGAGGAGTTGTCTGTGGTAAGAACGATACTTCTGCTCCAGGGAGCAGAGCTAGAGTGAGACAGGACAACTTTTGCTTCTGTCTTCATTGTTTGAGCTTTCTTCCTCAAATGTAACTGTTATGTTTATATGTTTATTATGTTTATAATGAAACAAACACAAACGGAATGATGGGACGTCAGTAGAAAGGGGCTATTGGCCAACATCTCCATTTCCCTTTTCCTGCCTGCAGCCAGAGCAATTCCGCCTACCAACCCTTCTGCATCTGCTGCAGAGGGGTGTGTCCTGGTGCGGGAGGGACACTGCGGAGCTGGGCTCCTCCCTTTAGCATGGTCCGCGCGTGTCCTCTCACCTGCCCGTAACAGGCAGGCACTGGTGATGGCGCTGGGGCCAAATGAAAAGCACACCGTGATAGAAGTTGACGTTAGCTGCTGCCCCATAGCTGCAGGCTGGACTCACAGAGCCTGGATTCTCAGGGTTGAGAGGGGCCTTCGGAACGAAACACCGTGACCCAGGCCTTCCCAGAAGCAGCATTCTCTGGGGCTTAAAAGGAGGCATAAGCCAGGCACAGTGGAAAATGCCTATAACCCTGGCACTCTGGGGGGATGAGGTAGGAGGATTCAAAATCTGAGCTCAGCCTGGGAAATGTGATGGCAGAGAGACCCTTTCTCAGAGTGCATATAAAAAGGTTGGAGCTGCAGTTTGTTCAAAGCCCTGAGTTCAGGCCTCAGCACGGGGGGGGGGCTAACAAAAACATAGGCATAAAGTTAAAAACAAACTTTGCTTGGAAGATAGCTGTAGCAGTTGGCTTAAGCTCACACGTGGATTCACCAGCCAACTGTCTCAGAGGTCTGGGCAGAGAGGTCACCTTACAGGATGTGCGGCAACGCACAGCTTTGGAACGTGTAAGCGAGGGTGCTCCTCCTGGGGTGCGCGTGACAGAGGTGCCTCCCGGACGGCAGGGGAATCTTGCTCCCTGACCCCTGCTCAGGAGGGCCGGCTTCTGGGAGAACTTATCTAGATCGTGCAGCCTGGAGCCTTCCAGTGCAAAGCCAGTGCCAGAGACTCGGTGTCCTTTCCATGGTGGAGGTGTTTCTCCCTTCCAAAACATCCTGTGCCGGCCGGGGAAGTGCCTCAAAACAGAGCAGTAAAAGATCAACCTTGTCCATAGTACCCAGAGTCCACGGCACTGAGAGGGGGGCACCCACGGGCGGGAGGCTCGGCTGTGTGTGACCGAGGGGCCGAAGGGGTCAGCAGCAGGCCTGAGTCGGAGGGTCGGTGAGGGAGGCTTGGTCACAGCGCCGGGAGGGTTCGGGTGGGCTTCTCAGAGGGGAAGGGGAGGGTGCCCAGGTGCGAGCGCGCTGGAGACGGGCCTTCCGAGGGCAGGCTCCGGAGCATCAGCCTTTAAATAGCAGAGGGACAGTCTCGGAGGACTGCACACCGGTCATCGTGAATACTCAGGAGGCTGCGGCAGGAGGGTCACAAGATCCAGGCCAACCTGAGCGACTCGGTGTCTGAAAATAGAGAAAAAGACCGAGGGTGCAACTCCAAGGGAGAACACTTGCCCGGTGCGTACGAAGTTCTGGGCTCAATCTCCAGCACCACAAAGATAACAAAGCAAAACAAAACGAAATGAAAAACCCCACGATATCTACAGGGGGGCATTGCAGTGCGGTCCACATGGGCCAGGACGCGTGGAAAACAGACGGAGGAAGATGACATAAAACGCGTGGAAGCAAAGATGCGTGGCTGCGAAGGCGGCACCGAGATGTCGTCGGCCCAGATCGGATGGGCGCTTTCTTTGGGTCCTGGGGATTGAGTGCTGGCCATGAAGCTGCAGTCCCGGGCCTTTTTATTTGGACACAGGGTTTTGCTAAGTTTCCCGGGTTGTCCTCAGATTTTCAACCGTCCTGCTTCAACCTCTCAAGTAGCAGGCAGCGGAGATTCTAGGTGTGCGCCACCGTATTACCATGCTGGCCTGGCTGTCTTTCATGACGGTTCTTCTTGGTACCAGGGATCGAACTCAGGACCTTCAGCTTGAGAGGCAGGCGCGGTGCCGCTGGGCTAAATCCCCGGCCCCACGACGGTTCTCAGTATCAAGCCTGTACGCATAAAACCTCTCCCTTCGTAACCTGGCACCTTCTTCCTCCTCTTCCCCCTCCCCACACCTTCTTCTGTCTGAGACACAGTCTTGATAGTGGCCCGGGCTGGATCTGAATATGTTATACAGCTCGGGCTGGCCTCAAACTCATGAACCCTGGAATTATAAGCCTGAGCCCTGTCCAGCTTCTTCCAGCCCTGCCTCGTCTTTGTTTTGATTTGAGAGAAATTATTTTATTTTTATTCTGACAACTTTCACAGGACACAGGAAGGGGCACGATGACGTGCCTTGTCCCTCTCAAGCTAGTCTTGTCTCTTGCTCTGAAATCTTTGCAGTTCTGGGAGGCCCAGGGAGCCCTCCAGGAAATACCAGATCCAGTCCCATCTGGGGACCCCACCACATCTCCATCCACGAGGTGAGCGCTACTCTTTACAAAGAACTTATGCCTTCAGTGGGATTAGTTTTGTTCAGAGGGAGGTGTGAGAACCCACTTGGGTTTGCCTCCTGTTCCGGGCCAGTGGTGAGTCGGTATTTGGGGCGTGAGTTCAGCTTCTCGACCTGGCAAATGGGCTGATACAGTGTGTCCCAGGGGTCGTCACAGTGGCAAAACCCTTCCAAGCTGGGAAGCCTGTGCCATATCAGTGCCTACATCAGCAGGTTGCTCTCATGGCAGCTGTAGAATGCCAGGCAGGGGGTGCCCTCAGGATGTCTCCTTGGGCTCAACTGCAGCCCCCCAGCCCCCATAGAGGGAAGATGGAGACACGGCATGGGCCAGAAGTGGCAGAGCCCACATTTAAACAGCAGTGGGTCTGAGACCAGGCGCTTGGCCGCTGCTCTTCTGTACCTGTGAGTCCGTGAGAATGTGATTTTTGTCTCTGCAGCTCACAGTCCAGCCAAGTGCCAGACACTTGATTCCGGGAAATGTCTGTTTGATAGTACTGTGTACCACCACTACATAGAACAGGCTGTTTCTGTAACTGCAAGGGTTATGGATGAACATAACAGAAAGACATGAGTTAGTTCTCAGCTGGCACAATAAAATGGCGACAGGGCTTGAGTTAGAATGGCTGAACACTTCCTCCATACCACATAATAACTGGGGACCAGGAGTGTGTGGGGTGTAGCTCGGTGGTAAAGTGCTTCCTTAGAACATATACGGCCCTGGGTTCTATCCCCAGCACTGGCCCCCTACTGTTTTGGGGGAGGGTACTGGGGTTTGAACTCAGGACCTTGCACTTGCAAAGCAGGAGGTGGAACCACTGAGCTAGATCCCCAGCCCCTCTAATTTTTAAAAAGAAAAATAAATTGGAGATCCAAATGCATAGACAAGACATTCCACAACATTGAGGGCACTCAAAAGGAACTAGCAAAACTGCACATTTCCCTCTCCTCAAAAGTGTGTATATTAAAGCCGG
Organism: Fukomys damarensis; assembly: GCF_012274545.1. Lineage (NCBI taxonomy): Eukaryota > Metazoa > Chordata > Mammalia > Rodentia > Bathyergidae > Fukomys > Fukomys damarensis. Next base: position 24,144,786 of record NW_022900946.1, on the reverse strand, counting down.
GCACGGTGGCGCACGCCTGCAATCCTAGCACTTGGGAGGCTGAGGCAGGAGGATGGCTGTGAGTTCGAGACCAGCCTGGGCTACATAGTGAGTTCCAGGTCAGTCTCAACTACATAGTGAGACCCCGTCTCAAAAACCAAAAACCAAAACAAAGAGTGTGTGTATCAGTTTTCCATTGCTGCTGCCACACCAAATCACCACACACCTAGTGGCTCAAGACAGCCCAAGCTTATTGTGCTGTGCGGGTCATCACCTGGGCACTTCTGTTACTCAGCTCCAGGGTCTACAAGGCTGAAGGCCAAGTGCTGGCAGGGCTGTCTCTTTTCTGGAAGCTGCAGGGCTGAAGCCACATCCAAGCTCACCCAGGTGGTTGGCAGATTTCGGTTCCACAGTTCGTCGTAGGACCGAGGTTCCTGATTTCTTGCTGGCTGCCTCTGAGGGTCCTCCCTCCGTGTCCAGAGCTGCCTTCACTGCCTGGCCCGAGGCCCTCTTCAAATCACACGTGGCAGGCCTTGGGATATCTTTGTCTTCCTGGCTACCTCCTCTCAGATCTCTGGCTCTTCTGCCTTCAGCTGCTAATTCATGAGCTTGCTATGGTTTGGCAAATGTCCCCCGAAGACCAGTACGTTAAAGGCTTGGTCCTTAGGAGATGCTATGGGGCGGTGTTGTGTGTGGACCTCTAGGAGATACAGTCGGGTGGGAGGTTCTGAGGTCACTAGGGGTGTGCATTCGAAGGTGATGGGGGCATTCCAGTCTCTCTTTCTCTGCTGTAGTTCTAGTTATGACCGTTTACTCCTTTACGTCTTCCCACAACGTCCTGCCATCCACCGCCTTCACCAGAGGTCACTTGACCTTAGACTTTGAACCTTCCAAACCGTGAACTAAATAAAACTTTTCTCTTTATAAATTTAGTTGCCCCAGGCATTTCATTGTAGTAACACAAAGCTGAATGATACAGAGTTCATGTGATTCCATGGTACTATCCAAGATGAACCACGACAATCTTTCCAACTTCAGATCAGCTAAGCGTAACCGTCACACTGTCTGCAAGTACCCTGCACCATAGTACTGAGGTGAAGTGCTTGGCCAAACAACCAGGGAGCAGAATCCGTAGGGGCCGGGAAATTAGGCCCAAAGAAGACCAAAAAGGATGATAAAACTCAAAAAGAGAATCGTCAGCAATAAACTGGTTACTGCCCATTCAGGACACCAGCTCTGGCCAAAAAAAGCTGGCGTTTCATAACAACGAGGGAGCACAGGGCATTCACATGATTAAATGTGGAGGTTGGGTGTGGTGTGAAACCTCTGCCGTCAGTATGTCATAAACAGCCAACGCCAGCTCCATCTCAGTAGTGCAAGTGAGGGACGCTCTCAGAGGCCAGGTGGTTAGTCTGAAGTGTATAATTTGAGAGTCTTAATTTATTAACTCTCAACTATCAGAAAATCTGTTTTGGTGAACTCCGTTCTGATGAAATAGTAAAGAAAGCAGGAGTAAAAGCACACTTTTGTAATTGCTCCTTTATTTTTGTATTTCAGGCGTCTCTTTCCTTCGTGGTGGTAGTGACGCCTCTGTATATGCTGGGCAAGTGCTCTAGCACTGAGCTGCCCCCTCAGATATGGGTTTTTTAAACAGCCTTTCTGGAACAACCTAGGGCAAATACTTGTACGTGGTCACATTCACAGTCATAGCCAAACTCTCCACCATACTTGAAAAGTGGAATGCACGCTGACTTGTGGGGCCCATGGATTGTGCAGCCACATGGACTGCAGGCAGGGGAGCCTTTCCTGGTTTCCCGAGACCAGATCTTCCTCCCATGGCACAGGAAGCTGAGACCTGGTGGGGAGCGGGTCCTCTGAGAACAGAGGAGGAGCCAGCTTCTGTTCTGCACTGGGTGGGTGGATGTGTAGCCTGCATCTGCACCTGGAGTCCTTGGGGTCCTGTTAGGGCCAGGCACGCAGCCATCCTATAGTCTCGGAACACTGAGAACTGGGCCACCCCTGCCCCTGCAAGACTGTCACGGCCCTGCCAACGGGGCAGGCTCCTTCTTTTCCTGAATCCTGGCCCCAGATAGCTGCCATCCCTGTGGTTTCTCACTAGGAGCCTGGCCACTCCTGGGGCCCAGCTACTCTGCCTTCTAAGCTCCTCTCCACACCCACCTAATCACACCGATAGGTGCTTCTGATTAGGGTTGTCTTGCATGTTTAGGAGGCTGTGAGCAGGCAGGTGTAGTGGTGCATGCCTGTAATCCCACCACTTGGGAGGCTGAGGCAGGAGGATCGCTGTGAGTTTGAGACCAGCCTGAGAGCTACATAGTGAGTTCCAGGTCAGTCTCAACCACATAGTGAGACCCTGTCTCAAAAAAACCAAATAACAAACAAACAAAAAAAGAGGCTGTGAGCAAAGTACTTATGACCTTGGACTCTTGAGCTGAACAGGCCTAGGTATATGCGCAAGCCGAGCTTGGGAGATACTGAACTCCATGTGCCTGCGAGATAGCAAGAAATCCAGCAGGCGAGACATCTGGAACTGGGCAGAGATCTTAAATGAGGACGAGGGTTTGGGAACTCAGGCTTTCAGTGATAATTGGCAGAGAACTGGGAGACAGCTGGGGTGGGGTTAATGGTGCAGATTCTGTGTCTATTTGGCATCAATTCGTGACAGGGCCGATTATATCAATGATGCTCTTTTATTCTCTACTGATATTTGGTACTTGGGGGCCTTTAGACTGGGGAGAAATTGCCCTTCCGAAGGCTGGTCAGTTCCCGGAGATACCGGGTTTCTGCAGGACACCTTTTGTGCCAACTGATCAATCCACTGTTTATATCGCCAACCACTTCCTTATCTCACAAGCCACCTGATATTCACCACCCCGCACCATCCCAGGGTTAGGTTCCAGGCAACTACAGACCAAACTGTCTAAACTAGCCAATGCTAAATGGTTTACTCTGCTTTGATTTTTCTCCTCACTCCTGTCCCTGCCTCCTTGTCCTGGGGTTTCCCTGTGGGCTCTGTGTAGTGTTACATGTCCCTGTCTCTCGAGGGACATAAAAAATACATTCTTCAGGGCTAGGGATTTAGCTCAGTGGCACTGTGCCCACCTCACAAGCTCAAGGTCCTGGGTTTGATCCCTGGTACTGGAAAAATATTAGAAATAAATTCTTCTTTCAGTGGCACTGGCCTCTATATAAACACTTGGCCGTACCTCTAACAGGTGATTATAATTAATGTGTGGCAGATTAAAGGGAGAAAGGGAGAAACACGGTCCTGAGGGGTCAGCACTTTCCCTACTTGTTAGGGTTCAAAATGTTTCTAAATGGCCATTTTCCTGGCGTATGACTGGGCATTAAGAAATGATAGAAATCAGAATAAGCAAATAACCAAATTCCTGGGGGTGGTGTGTGTGTGTAAGTGGGGGGGGTAGAGCTCTTTCGGGGCTATGGAGCCCAAAGTGCATCCTCGGCTTCCCTGGTGACCTGACCGTGCGCTGCGCGTGAAGTCAGCGGTGATGGTCCCACACTCAGGGCTTGTGACATCCTGAAGAGCCCAGGGGTCAGGACCACTCCTACCAAGGCTGCCAAGTCCAAAGTGTCATCTCTAATCATTCCCACCAGGCTGTGTCCTTGTGGGGCCTCAGCAGGTTACAGAGGTCTGTGGGAGCCTTTACTTTGGGACTGTGCCAAGAGCGAGATTCAGTCTTTCCCAGCAATTTACACCTGCCTTGCCCTGCTGATCCTGTGAGCCTCTGCCCCGCTAAGCACCAATCTCTTGCCTTCCAGCTGGATGACAGAGGGGCAGGAGACTAGCTGCTATTGTACTTCAATCCCTGCGGCTTTTCATCAGTGGGACTTTGGAAAGGAATGAAATGTGTTAACAGCCCCACGTCACCTGGAAGTCTGCAGTCCATGTACATGGTCCAGCTCCTCCACAGGGCAGTGACAGGGCTAACAAGTCAAGAGACAGGTGCGGTCTGGCTGGCTTTGGTGTTCTAACTGCCCAGGTTTGTGCCCAGCGAGAGGCTGGTCAGCCCGTTTGGGGACCCCAAGGAGCGCAGCAGCTCGGGCTGTGTTGGGATTGGAAACAGCCTCCCCAGTCCTTATTTCTCAAAAAGCTCTTTGTTTTTGCCCCTATTGCTCTTCTAGTCTGGTGGATGTCTCGTAACCCTCAGCACAATCTATTTTCATTTTTGCGCCTGAGGGACAATATTGGCTCTGCCACTATTCCTACAGGAAAACTCCCTTGAACTCCCGTCTATTTATTTGTCTGTCTCTCATCTATCCGTCCATACATCCATCAGAATTGAACCCAGGGCTTTCACATTGAGTGATATCCCCCGCAGGTTTTTCTTTCTTTGTTTCTTTCTTTCTTTTTGTTGTTGTTTAAGACAGGGTCTTGATAAAATTGTGCAGGCTGAGCTCAACTTGCTATCCTCCTGCCTCAGCCTGTCAGAGTGCTGGGCTTGTAGGCATGTGCCACCACATCTGGAACTCTGACTCCTCTTTACAGACAAAAATTGGGGGATTTCCACAGATAAGAATTATACTTTCAGTGTCTACTGATCAAGAAAATGCACAATGGCAAGTGGTAAAAGCACATTATGAAATAGATAAATAGGAAACAGGGAGAAGTTCAAAAAAATCCCCAAAAAATCTGTTCTGCTGTTTCAAAAATATTTTAAGATATATGCTAATGTTTCATTTATATTACTAGTTTCTTTTGTTCATTGAAAAGAAAGTTTTATCTTCTTCTTTTTAAGAAAGAACCTTTTTTTGTTCCTGGTACCGAGGATCAAATTCAGGACCTTGAACTTTTGAGGCAGGTGCGGTGTGCCACTGAGCTAAATCCTCAGCTCTGTATAGAATCTTTTTTTTTTTTGGTTTTTTGAGACAGGGTCTCCCTATGTGGTTGAGATTGACCTGGAACTCACTATGTAGCCCAGGCTGGTCTCAAACTCACAGCGATCCTCCTGCCTCAGCCTCCCAAGTGCTGGGATTATAGGCGTGCACCACCAGGCCCAGCTGGTATACAATCTTTTTTTGTCTGTGGCTTGTCCTCTGAGTAACATTTGGTCCATTCTTTTCAGATCATGACACACAGTATACTGGCCATTGTTATTTCCTATTTTGTTATGAAATTTTGATTTTTTTCATAGAAGAAAAGTATTTTTATATTTTCTTTATTAATATCTACTTTATTACATTAAAGTAAAAATTTAAAATCACATCATGAGTTGTTACTTTTGGGGGGATACCAGGGATCAAACTCAGGTCCCCCTGCTTGTGAGGCAGGCGACAGAACCACTGAGCTAAATCCCGGCCCACTTCTGTAGCATTCTTAATGGTTCTGGTATTTTATTAACTGTGGAGGCATTTTATATACACCTGAAAAAATATGTAGGGGATGTGAGTGAGTCGTTACAGTCTGCCCTCTGTGTCTGTCAGTTCTGCCTCAGTGGATACAGCCACCCAAAGGTGGAAAATATTTAAAAAGTTGCACCTGTACCAAAAACCCCACACTTTTTCACATGATTCCCCAAACAACGCAATATAGCACCTATTTAAATAGCATTTATACTGGATTTGGTATTACAGGTAATCTAGAGATGATTTAAGTTATACAGGAGGATTTCAAAAGTGATATGCAAATACCACAGCATTTTACATAAAGGGCTTGACAAGTAATCAGCATACTGAGGATACGGAATATTTTCACCATCCCCAGTTCACTCTGCGCTTCTGGGCAGTCAGCCTGCGCCCCAGACTCTTCGTCCCTAACTGCTCCTCCGCTTCTGCCCACAGTGACTTTCCCTCTCTAGAACTTCCCGTCAGTGAAATCCCCTTCCCCTCTCCTCCTCCTCCTCTTCCTTCTCATTCTTTTGCAGTCCTCAACCCAGGGTCTCACACACGCTGGGCGCTGGGCGAGTACTCTACCACTGAGCTAATCCCCAGCCCTTCTAAAGAAGGTCTTCCCAAATACAAGGTCCCAAAGATGTTTCTCCTAGAGACTGTATAATTTTAGCTTTTATGATCTAATTCAAATTAATTTTTTATTATGGCCTGCTGTAAGGTTTTGAGCTCAGTATATTGCGTCCAAATCTTTATTGTAAAGATTATCCTTTCACGGAAAATCAGTTAACTTGTATGTGAGTCTATTTCTGGACTGCACTTTTCCGTTGGTCTGTGTCTAGATCCTGGAGCTTTCTACTTTGCTGAAACTGGGTAACTTAAATCTTCCAACCAGCTTTTTGTTTTGGCTTGGTTTTTTTGAAATAGGGTCTGGTTATACTTTGAAGCCTACGGTGGCCTCATGCTAACTCTCCTCCTCCACCTAGCTGTTTTCTATTGTTCTTCTGAGTCTGGTGGTGGATTTCTCCCACGGGAAGTAGTTGTGAGTTTTGCTGAAGGCCCTGCATGGTGTTCTCAGTGTACAATACTCCGATATGGAAAACTGGGCTCTAGCTCAGCCTCTCTCATCTCCAATACCAGCAGGTTCCTGGTATCCCCAGGCCCTCTTGCTTCAGAGCCCCTGGCCTAGTGGATGGGGTTCTGGCATTAGAGGGTACAACCAAGTCCCCCTCTGGTCAGAGGTATCTTAAGTTTATGAGGCTCCTTCTAAACCAGGTATAGTTGCCAACTAGCAAGCTCACATTGTCTGAGCAGATGGCTAAATAGGAAATAAGAGGCCAGCCTCTCTTTTACAGGCCTCTAAAGAGTGCTATGAAGATTGGCACACTGTGGTACGTGCCTGTAGTCCCAGAACTCTGGACGAGGCAGGACGATCCCAAGTCTGAGCCCAGGCTGGGCAATTTAGCAACTTAGCAAGACTCTGTCTCAAAAGGAAAAAGGGGATGTAGTTCAGTGCGGAGGCCCCGGGCTCAATCCCCAGGATCGGGGGGAAAAAATTATGGAAGTTCTCTTATAACTACCCTGTTGGTTTTTGTAACAGCAAGGCACCCTGGAATGAGCTCTGGTTGCTTGCACATTGAGAATTCTCTTTGCAGTGTGTGATGATAAATGCCTATGGGGCTTCACCCTTTGTGCCCTGACTCATAAATTCCAGGGCAACAGGAAAAGGCCCATTAAACAGTCCATTACACACAGTTCTAATAAAAACAGTAATAATAACACCAAAACCACTCATACAGGGCTTGCTACAGCAAATCTTCCTCTCTACTGTTATCAGCTCATCCACTTTTCACAACACCTCTGCTTGTAAAGTAGGATCGTTAAGCTTTCTCAGCCGAGGACACTGAGCACAGCAGAGGCAAAAACACCCAAGCCCGCAGGGCTGATTCTGGGTGGAACCCACACTGCCAGGTGCCTCAGCTCAGCCCTGCACACAGGAGCGGCGAAAACAAACAAATAAAAAACTGTCTTCCCAGGGGTCGGCTGCACGCTGGGAGCAGATTGGCTGGGTGTTTGGGTGAAAAGAAACAAGGGCCAAGGAAGTGGACGGAGAAGGCACAGGCCTGGGGCTTGCTGCCTGCCTGTGAGCTTGCGTCCCCCACACAGTTGACAGCGGTGGGCGAGCCCACACATTCTCACACCGCCGTGGGGTGTAGGGAGGGTCCGCGGCCACCCTGGGCGCACAGCCTCAAGGGCACAATGTAGGGCGGTCACTTTTCACCTCTCCAGACGCCCGAGGCCCTGCCACTTGCGGGACAGAGACTCAGGGCCTTGGGGGAGCAGAGGCTCTGCCTGCTCGGGGGAGCAGCTCCGCGCTCGGACCCTCTCCGGGCATTGGCGGAAGAAGCCTAACCTGCAACTTTCCCGCATCAGCTGCGGAAGGAAGAGAAAACTTCCAGTGTGGACGGGGACTGAATACTCGGGAGATGGACAGACTTGAGTCTGCCGTGCACTCAGGGCCGTGGCTAAATAAGATTTCTAATGGGAAGGTCTAGGCCTGGCGTGGCTTTGGGCAAGGCGCGCCATGCCTCCTGGAGCTCTTTATCCCCCCTGCAGAGCTGGGGAGGGCGCACAGAGTGTTGATCGCGGCCAGTTATTTCATTAAAGGCAGGGAAGCGCTGCTCGAGGGGGCTCTCGGGATCCGCTCTCCGGGGAGCTCTCTAGCCCAGAGCCGCGAGGGCTGGGGGAGGGCGGTGCCGAGGTGCCGAAGGCGCCGGAGTGGAGCCAAGGGGCAGCTCTGCCAGGACGGAGGAGGCACTTGGCCCAGGTCCCCGGGGAGGTGACTACTGAACTGGATCTGGAAGCATGAGGCGGAGTGGGGTGCTCCTGAGAAGAGGATGCCTGAAGCCTGCACAGGGCGTGGATGGGCCTGCAGCGGTCTGGGCACCGCGGCTATGCCCGTGTTTGGGGTGTGGGAGGCAAGAGGGGTCCTCGGAGGGCGGGGTGGGAAAAGCGCACAGAGGGCCCTGAAAACCCCTCTCACGGGGCTGATGTAGAGCTCACCTCCAGGCATGGAACGGACCTGTGATTTGTGTTTCAATGAAGTCACTCTGGCAGGAACCAGACAGGAAGTGGTAATTGTACAAAGGGAATATTGGAGGAAGGAAGTTCCTCTCATCCTCCCTGGGGAAAGGAGTGCCTGGGCCTGGGGGTGGAGTAGGGGTGGAGAAGGGAGCACGGTTTCAGAGACAATCAGCTTCTGTGGCTCCAGTGAAAGTGGAGCGTGGGGTGACCACCTTATTTGGAAAGCTGAACCCTTGGTCACCTCCATGCTAGCTAGAGAGACGGAGGGCTGCCCGTGTTTGTTTGGACAGCCTTGGTAATCATGAAGGCATTTACGTGCCTCCCAAGTGCAGACCTTGCACCAGACACTCGGTTTCCAAAGATAAAAAAAGCTTGGTCCCTTCTTCAGTGTGTCTGTAGGTGAACAGGGCACGTGAACACATATCTAGGTAGTTATATCCTGTGGTGCAGAGTTTTATGTGCCCCTATTTAAGGCAGAGATGGCGTCCTGGATGATCTGGGCTTCTAGGAAATGGGAACCCCCAGACAGTATGGGCAAGGGGTCGCCGTGTTGAGGAAATTTGCGATGCTCTCCCTGGTGTGTGAAATGGGAAGCTTGAATCCCACTCTCCAAAGGCGTGGGAAGCCATCACCAGGCAGAGAAGTCTTGTTCAAACCTGGGTTTTGCGTGGCTCACCCTGTGCATAGTGGAGCACAGCTGTAAAGGGGAGAAGCTCACAGGAAGAGCTGGTGGTAGGAATTCCGGGAGTGGTGGGTGGATGTGCAGGGGTAGTGGGATCAGGAAGGGCACACGGGGCGGAGGTGAGCAGTAGGGCATGGGAGGCATGTGAATTCGGTCTGGGACACCCAGTGGGAGCCAGCCAAGTCTTCTTGGGGTCACTCTGAGGGTGAGGCTTGGTGATCTCGGCTCATACGAAAGATATGTTGTGTAACGTTGGGGTGATTCACTTGGCAAATAGTGAGCACCTGCCAGTGCTGTAGATGTGGGGGTACAGCCGGATACAGCGGGACTGCAGCAGCACGAAATACATTTTTTTAAAAAGTGAGTTGAGCAAGAAATAAAGCACATAGTTAGATGCACCAACTTAGCTGTCATCCATAATGACGCAACTAGAAGATGAGGAGGCGAGCAGGGCGAGACAAAGAATGGCTGCCTGCACCCCCACTTTCACTGCCAGGGATCGAACCTAGAACACCACGCGGCACACGTCAGGCAAGCGCTTTACACGGGGTCTGTTTGAAAACCGTGTTTAAAGGACATGAATGTCAGCCTTGATTTGCTCTGCGGTATTTTTGGAGGCTTCTGGACAGTAGGTTTTGCCGAATGAGGGAGTTTGATAGGGTCACGTAATCTGGCTTGATAAACAGGCAAGGTGTTGGTGATAATACATTTCTGAGATTAAAAAAAAAAAAAAAGAACAAACCACAACCCCTTCCAGGTACTTTTAAGTGTTGACTAGTAAAAACAAAACTCATCCCTTAAACTTGATTTCCTTCACATGACGTCCTGCCTCTGCCTGTTGGATTTTCGCCTGAGGTGATGCTGATATACCGTGAGCCGGCGGCCAGAGTAGTGGCTGCCAAAAATAACAGCTGTGAAATGATTTGTGAGGCTGTTCAGGAGAAACGTATCTGTCCCTTTGCATTTCATGATCAGCGAGTGCTAGGAGCGCTGTTATTCATAAATGTGCTTTACTCTCATTACTGTATGCCTTCATTTTGAGGTGCACACAGGAAGCGTGTCATTCGTGCTTTCCTTCAGGTGGGAATCCGGAATCTGGGTCCTCTTACCAGCAGGGCTTTGTACACGGGGCCCTGCACAACTGGGCTTTCCTGTTTTTGTCATCTGGGTTTACGCGGTAGGGGTGCTTTGTGTAGGACAGAAAAATACGCGCGACGGAAGCTTCCAAAGAGGTTACTAGGTGTGCGGTTCAGCCAAGTGGGGGACTCCACGGGATGCACCTCTTTGTGTTTGCTGGGCCGGGAAGGGTGTGACACACGTCGAGGAGACTCGGCTCGCGGCCAAATAACTTTACCACCTGAGGTATGAGGCAGTTCCGCCACACTGCCGTTCCATGGGGCTTCGCCATCACCATCTGAGAAACAGAAGATGGGAAAGTACAGGGCTCCACACGGCACCCGTGCTGCGCAGGGAGTGATTTCTAATTGTGTGTGTTGCGCGGACTCTGTGGCCTCAGACACATACCCAGAGTTCCTCGGGTGAATGCATTTGCGTGGTAAAAGCGTATCTACTACCATACTGAATGTTGTAGGAATAAAACAAGAAAAAGGCAAAAAGAGGGAAGAGGGGTGGATAGATAAAACCGCAGAATGCTGGTTGCCATGGGAGCTGGGTGATGGGCGGTTCATCGCTCTCTTCTCTATACTTTTGTGCGTCTGAAACACTTGCCAGATTAAAAGTTTCTGTGAATATGTGTGGTATTTGTCTTAGCCCACCTGTTCCGCTACAACAAAAGACCCGTGACTAGGTAATTATGTTAGTCTGGTTGTGGTCACTCTAACACATATGTAGGGTAACTTCTATGAAAGGTTTAAGTGGCCATGGTGGCACATGCCTGTAATCCTGGAAATCGGGAAGGTTGAGCTAGGAAGATTGCAAGTTCAAGCCCAGCCTGAGCAACTTAGTGAGACCCTGTCTCAAAATAAAAAATAAAAAATAAGAGACAGGAATAAAGCTCCGTAGGGAGGCCTTTGGTTCAATCCCCAGCAGCGAGGGGTGGGGGATGTGGTGTGTAAAATTGAGGTCATGTGTTTAGAGATTTCAGTCCATAAGAATCAGTTGGCCCTGTTGCTTTTGGTCTGTGGTAGCGCATCATGGCAGGAGTGTGAGCTGCAAACGAATAAACGAACAAAGTCTCACCCCGTGGTTGGGAGACGAGAGAGAAAGGGCTGTGGCCCCACGCTCCCCTTTACGGGCGTGCTCCTGGGACCTAAAGGACGCCCACTCGGCTCCTCCCCAAAGCCTCCACCACCTCCCGGTAGCACTGCTCTGAGGAGCAAGTCTTCAGCACATGGACCTTGGGGGACACTACAAAGTAATTTGTAAACAACAGAAATTGATTTCTTAGAATTGAGAAATGAACTAAGCTCTGACTATGGATTAACTGGGCACCACGGGGAAGGGAGAGAGTCCGAGCCGGTCAGACTTATTCTGGGTACCAGGGTGGTAGAGCCGGAAGGAACAGTGGCTGAGGTTGTTCCGGGTCTCGTTGAGGACTGGGCCTCGTCTCTGGGTGCAGTGGGCCGTCACTGAAGGAGCTAAGCAGGGAGTAACTGCAGACCAGTTCCCTGCTGTCATGCTGCCAGGTGGCTGTGCGCGAAGGTGGGTGGTGGATACCGACCGGTGTCCAGGTGAGAGACGGCAGCGCCCCAAGTCCGACGCTGCAGTGGTGGCAGAGGCAGGAAAAGAGGTATGTTGGAGAGAGGCAGATGTGGTGACAGTCTGAGCGAGGGCCGGTGAGAGAGAGGAGTCAACATGGAAGGCAGCGAGGTGTTCAGCAGAGAGCGAGGTCTAGGACAGAGGGAGGACCTGGCACGGAGGTGAAGGCCTGCATGTGACTGGGTGGGGCGGGAGGGAGACATCGCCAAGGCATTGGGCTTTGTCGACGTGGAGCTCGGAGGAGACAGCTCGGCTTGGGAAGTGAGCCTGGGACACTGACATGTAGGTGAGCAGAAGATGGAGGAGCTCGTCAGGGCGCTGCACAAGCGGCAGGACAGCGTAGGAGGGGCCGGCACGTGGAGCCCTGGCCTGGCTGTTTGTTTTTTTTCTGTAATTAAGCAATTGAGGTCTGGAGGTTTAGATGAGTGGAGGAGCGCTTGCCCAGCATGCGTGAGGGCTGGGTTCAATCCCCGGCATCCAAAATATAATAAATACATAAATAAGAAACCAAAGATAAAAATTAAAAAAATCAAACAAGTGATATCTAGGCCTTCTCATTGTGAAAATGTTAAGCTATAGGAAATATAAACAAGTACAAACCCTTTTTCTACATGGTTTTACACACACACATATGCATGGAACTTGTTCTGTATTTTACATAAATGGAATCATAGTATCACCCCAGCAATGTGTTCCTTCTGCAGAGGTTTTTACTAATTATAAGCATAATACAAAGTTCTAAATCCTCTTCTAAGGTCCTACCCTCAGCATAGTGCATCTATAAGTATATTCCTTCCATTGTTCCCAACACGGCACAGATACATCATTATTTAATCATTCTTCTGCTGAACGACATGCAGGTTGTCTATAGATGTTCTCCTATTAAAAATATGCTGCAAGCCCAGTGTGGTGACACACGCCTGTAATTCCAGGACTTCAGCAGGTCGAGGCAGGAGTAGTTCAAGTTCCAACCAGCTGGGGCAAATGTGTGACTTAGTGAGACCTTGTTTCAAAATAAAAGATTGAAAAGGGCTGGGGATGCAGCTCAGTCCAAAGGGCCTCATGTTTACCTCTAGTACCACAATAAAAAGAAAAAATACAGTGCTGGGCGACTATCTTTTCGTGTTCCTATTGCTTTGTGTACATTCATAATTTTGTAGGCTGAGTTTCTTCAGAAGGAATTAATTGGGCTAAAGGAAATACATATTTTACAGTTTTAACAGATGTTGCCCAATTGCCTGAGGATTTTCCCACACTTCCACTGATGCTGGATTTTACTCTTAATTTTCTCCTATTCTGTGGGGTGGAAAAGTTGCCTTATTGATAGTTTAATGTTCATTCCATTGACAGCTTGCAGGTTTAAGCATCTTTTTAAATGTTTAGTAGCCATAGGCAATCTTCAAGAAAAAATTATCTTTTTGCTTTTAGGTTGCTTTTTTTTATTGAGTTGTCACAATTCTTTATATGATATGGATATTGATTTTTAACATCAATTAATTGTATTAATTAAGGATCAACAAAATTGATTCTTAAATCTAAGAATGCCTTCAATTTTTGAAACCAGTGTGAGAAATTCCCTTTCTTCCAAGTTCTTTGAAAAAATCAATATGATCGATAACCCTTTACTTAGATTAAGAAAAATAAAGAAGGCACAATCACCCACAATGCAGAAAAGATCACTATAGGTTAAAAAACCATTAAAAAAGAAAATATGGGAACGTTATGAACAACTTTATTGCAGATAAATTTTAAAATTTGTATAAAATAAGTTATCTGAAATACCCGAATCACCAGAATAGAGTCAAGAAGTCAGAGAAACTCTAAGTAGCTCTACATGGACTAAATAAAGAAATTGTATTTTAAAACCTTCCCACAAAGAAATTATGGTTTCAGTAGTGAATTCTACCCAATATTTATGAAATATTGCCCATCTTACACAAATCTTTCAGAAAAAAAGAGGAAGAGGGAGCCTTTCTGTACTTTTCCATCTCTGGGACAAAATACCTGACACCTGAAACTTAGAGGAAGAGAGGTCTGTTTTGGCTCATGCGTTTCAGAGGACTCAATCCACGGTTGGCGAGACAGAAAGATAGAACGGGGAGGCATGGCGGAGGAAAACCGCTCAACCTGCCGCCAGGGGAGGGAGACGGAAGGGAGGAGCCAGGGACAAAACAACTTCGTCAGGTCCTGACCCCAGTGACTTGCGTACAACCAGACCCCACTCCCTAACAGCACACAAAGTCCTCAATGGATAAATCCTCATCTGGTCAGAAGCCCTACCTCTGAACCTGAGATTTTGGGGGACGCTCTAGATCATTTTTTTCCATCTTTGTTTTTACTGTGACATGTTTGTAGTACACAATGATTGCATTTACCCTAGGGAGTCGGTACGTGTATACAACACATCTTAATTCTCTGACTGTCCCCTTTCCTTTTCCTCCCTCCCCCTTCCATCTCTTGATCTAAACCATAACATCCTCTAAGGTTACCATTATCTTGCTACCAAAACCTGATAACAAGAAAAGGAAAGGAACTTACTTCTCATGAAGCTGACTATAAAAATTCTTTCAAAGTGTTATCAGTTAGGGCTGCGGATTTAGCTCAGTGGTTCTGCTGCCTGCCTTGCAAGTGCAAGGACCCAAATTCAATCCCCGGTACCAAAAAAAAAATACAAAAACAAAAACAAAACAAAACAAAACCCAAAAAACCACAAAGCGTTATCAGTTGTAGGGCTGGGGATTTTGCTCATTGGTTCCGCCACCTGCCTCTGAAAGTCCAAGGACCTGAGTTCGATCCCTGGTCCCCCCCCCACAAAAGTACCAAAGTGTTAATCAGTTGTAGCCAGAAACGTATAAAAGAGGATGATAGACCATGGACAAGTGGAGTAGTGTAAGATTGGTTTAGCATTCAAAAATCAAGGTTGAGGGATGGGGATTTAGCTCAGCGGTGCTGCCACCTGCCTTGCAAGCACAAGGTCCCAAGTTCAATCAATCCCCAGTACCAAAAAAAAAAAAAAAAAAAAAAAAAAAAATCAAGGTTGAGCTGTGGTTGTAGCTCAGTGGTAGCTCACTTACCTAGCATGCAAAAGGCCCTGGACTGATCCCCAGAAATACAATTTTTAAAAAATTAATATCATCCACCATATTAACACAACAAAAAGTAAAAAGAACATTAATCAACCATAGAAAGAACAGAACTGATGATACAACATGTAAAAAAAAAAAAAAAAAAAAAAAAAAAAAAAAAAAAAAAAGAGAGTTCATACTGTATGGCTCCATTATAGAAAACTCTAGAAAAGATAAAGCTAATCCAGAGTGATGGAAAATAGACCAGTGGTTCCCTAGGGCCTGATGTGACCAGGGAGAGTCACCTGGGAGCTTTCTGAGATGACAGGAGTGGTCTTCGTCTTGGCTGTGATGGTCGCTCGCGCAGGTGTGCACATCTGCCGTTGAACTGTACCCTAAAAATGAATGCACTCTAAGCTTCACTTCAGTAAACCTTACTTTTGAAAATCCCTTATCTGAGGTTAAAAATTTGTGTATTGTATTATTTATTCTGTGGTTTCTAAAATAACCATAGTTTATTCCAGAAAGAGGAATGAAAAATATTGAATGTGGGGAATAATGCCTATAAGAGTGCTATTTTTAAATAATCTATTTATACATATCACTATAAATAAATTCATATGTGTGTGTGTGTGTGTGTGTGTGTGTGTGTGTTTGGTCCTGGGACTTGAACTCAGAACCTTGTGCTTGTGAGACAGGCACAGCACCGCTGAGTTAAATCCCCGGGCCCATACAGTATTTTATAAAGATCCATTATTACTTTCACCCTGTAAGCTTTTATAGCTTTTAAATTTTTTATTATGGGCATCCATTTCCTCAATAACAACAAAAAACCTCTGATCTGTAATTGAACACTCTAAAAAAAAAAGTACAATTTGACCTAGGCTCAGCCAGCACATTAGCCGGAAATAGAAGAAAATCAAAGTGCTAAGACTTTTTTTCCCCTTCAGTGCTGGAGACCAAACCCAAGGACTTGAACATACCAGGCAAAGCTCTCTCTCTATCCCTCAGCTCCACCCCGGAATCATTAGCCACGGAGTCATACCTCCCACCGACCCCAGCCTCAGCCACGGAAACATCAACAAGTGGTAGCGTGGGCAAGTCCCTGGGCACAGGGTGAGAGGGGCAGCGTTTATCCAGGGCCTTCTACCAATGGGCAGTGGGACCCTAGTCAGCCCTTTATCGCTCCCATTCTCCTTTTCCTTACCTGCTGAACACATGGTAGGGACAGACAAAAAAATCCAATTTATTTGAAGATACAGGTTAAGTCTTACAGATGCATGCTTTTTATACAAGACATTGTATTTGTCCTCAGCTTCTTGGGTGCTATACAGTCATTCCAATCAACGGACGGCCTAAACTCCAGTGTGATATAAACACGTCTAACAGTCAGGCATTGAATTCTGCTAATGTCAAGAACAGTAAAAGAGAATTTATTAAGCTGGGTGTGGTGATGCACGCCTATAATCCCAGCACTTGGGAGGCTGAGGCAGGAGGATCGCTGTGATTTCGAGACCTGCCTGGGCTACACAGTGAGTTCCAGGTCAGTCTCAACTACATAGTGAGACCCTGTCTCAAAAAACCAAAGAAAAAAAGAGACGGAATTTATTTTCCTGAACAGATTTTAAGGAAAAGCGTAGAATCTAGAGCTGTATAGATGAGGCTTTTTAAAATCTTGGACTCATTGTTTCAAGTGAAGTTTAATAAAGGGAAAATCCATGTGACTGCCAAGATTTGTTTATTTCCAGTCTGTTCTGTGAACTCCAGGATAATTACTACTTCATAGGAAGAGAATTAATGTATCGAGTGTTCTGATCTTTTGACTTTTTAGAATCAAATTTCTAGGACTCTAACTCACAGAGAATGAAATCCAGTTCTTTTTAAGTGAACTAGTCAGTGTAACCACCATGGCTGTCAAAACCCAGAACGTTCCCGGCACCCCCAGAAGTTTCCTTTTACCTGAGTCTCAATTCCCTCATTTGCAGCCTCAGACAAACACTCATCAAGATTCCGTCATGGAGGGTTAGAGTTATCTTTTAGAGTGTTGTATGAATGGGGTCATACACGATATGCTACTTCTTCTAGTACCTGTTCACATTGATTTTGAATTTTATCCATGTTTTGCACACATCTGATATTTATTCCTTTTAACTGCCAAAAAAAAAAAAGGATTCATGAAATGATTTTTTAAAAAAAATCATTATCTGTTTCTTCTTGAAAAATCTTGGAAAAGTAATGAATGAAGATTATGAAACAATCCTTCTATGTTCCTGAATAATTAAACCAGCAAGCAAAGCATGCATGTACTCTGTTGACCAAGCCAGGCACTTTGGGAACTATTTCTGATTCCTCTTCCAGCCTCCTTTTCAAATCCATGAACTGCCACCTTGTGTCAATTTGAATCTGCTAATATCTCTCACATCGATCTCTTCGATCACTGTCTTAAGAAAATCTTCGCAATTCCTACCTGCACCCAGTTTTCATTCCTTCCAACTTCCCTCAATCCATTCTCCGTCTTTAAACCATAGTGATCTTACTAAAAGGAGCCGGCTGCAATCATTCTCCGTGTGCACATGTGAATATCGGTATCTATGAGCAGCGGGTCATACATACTGCAGGTGTGTGAGTCTCTATACATGGACTTTTTCATCACCGTGAACATAAACTCCGTACTCATCAAAACACATTTCCTGTTCCCTCTCCACTCAGCCTTGGCAATTACCAAATCTACTTCCTGTTTCTGTGAATTTGGCCATTCTAGTACCTTACATAAGTGGACCCATACAATATTTTGTCTTTCCATGTCTGGATTATTCCACTTAGCACAATGCTTTCAAGGTTAATCTGTTTTGTTTTTCAATTTTTTTCTTTTATTGAGTTTATTGGGACATTTTAGATATACAGTACAGTTACATTCATTATTGGGATCTTGTACCTTTACGTGACAGGTCTTGGTTCTCATTTTTTCCCCTTGTCCCTGCCCTCCTTTCACCCCCTCCTTTCCTCCCCATTTACAAAGACTTTATTTCCATTTTTTCACTTTCTCATATTTTTCCCCTTATTACCTTTCCCCTACCCTTCCCGCTTTCCCTACACCTTTAGCCCTTTTCTTCCCATTTCACAATGTCAGTTATCTCATTAGGATCTTATGTACTATTACAGTTTATTCAGACCAGAGAAACTATTCGGTATTTACACGTGTGATTTATTTATTTCACTTAGGAGTATATCCTCAATATGTATCCATTTTCCTATGAATGAGTCTATTTTCTCATTCTTTATGGCTGAGTAATATTCCGTTTATAGAAAAACCACATCTTCTTTATCCAGTCTCCAACTGATGGGCAAATGGGCTGTTTCCAAGTTTTAGCTATTCCACACTGAGGTTAATCTGTTCTGTAAGGTGTTAGGGTTTCATTCCTTTAGAAGGCTGAATAATATCTCAATGTGTGTGTTGTATTCTGTTTGTCTGCCCATGTGTTGGTACACATCCATGCTGCTTCCACCTCTTGGCTGTTGTGAATCACACAGCTACGGACATGACAGGGTCTAAGTTACCAAGTTGTCCATGCTGGGCTTGAACGTACCATCCTTTTTCCCCCGCCTCCCGGAGTTCTGGGATTACAGTTGTGTGCTACTCTTGCTTTCAATTCTTTTGGGTGTTCACTTAGTAGCAAAATTGCTAACTCGTATGTTAATTCTGTGTTTAAATGCTTCAGAAAGCATCACACTGCTTCTCAGTGGCTGCGCTATTTTACATTTCCACCAGTAGTGTGCAGTTTCCCGAGTCTGACACAGTAAACAATGCTGAAGTGGTCTGGTTTAAACTCTGTGTGTGTGTGCGTGTGTGCGTGTGTGCGTGTATGTGATAAAATGGATCTCAGTAGCTAGCTGTTCATCTTGGGTAACACAGGCTCTTTGTGCCTCAGCTTTCTACCTCTGAAATGGAGATCATGATAGTATCATCATTCCTAGGGTGGTTGTGAAGTTTAAATGAGCAAATATGCACAAGCCTGGCAACAGCACCTAGCTAGCGTGAGTGTCATAAAAACAAAACGTTATCAGCTGTCGTCAACACTGTCACTGAAAGCCAGTGTGCCTGAAATCAGCAAACCACAGCCCACGCCCCTCATCCCGGTCTCCTTGGCCAGCGCAGAGGGACATGGCCAGGAGCGGAGGCCGAATCAGACCAGCCCGTGGACAGACGGGCTGCGGATGGGCAGCGGGCAGAGCTCTGCGGGAGGGGCCCACACTGCGGAGGAGCGGCTGCCCTCAGAGGTCGCATCCTGCAGTCCAGGCCTTCATCTCAGGGGACGGGAAAGCGAGGTTGGCGGAGGCTGTGGGACGGCTGCAGCTCACGCTCCCCGTGAAGGCCTTGCCGGGACTCGGAGCTGCCCCCTTCTGTCACTCTAGGCCCTTCTTTCACACCCGCTTCTGGAGCTAGCAGTGCACGGGGCCTGTGTGAAGGTTCTGGTGGAACCAGGCAAGCCTCAAACGAGGCGCAGGTGTCCCTGCCTGCAACCGCTCCTGGGTGCGGCCACCTGCTTGTCCTCCTCACGGCTCGAAAGTCACTTGGTGACCGTGGAAGCTGGATGTGTACTGGTTCAAGATCCCAGGGAACAAAGCCTGGCCCCAAGAGAACCGGATACGGCACCTGGTGCCTCCTTCCTCAGGGCCATTGCTACTCTTACCAACTTGTCCAAAGAGGAGCTCCGAGAGCTCTTCCGATGACGCGGAGAGCGAGCCCTCACACTGCGAAGGTGCTCGTCCACGGCAGCGTACGTTTTCATGTTAGAACATGCGCGGGCTGGGCTGCTGCTCAGTGGTATAACATGTGCTTGGCACATTCAAGACTCGGAATCAGGTCCCCAGTACCCTAATTTAATAAAGCGTCTGTGCTGTGCAGTAAGGGCAGCTCTATGGCTCTTCCATCCTATTGCATTTGCTGTCCTTCCAGCTTCTTCAGCGGCCACAGGCTACGCGGGCCCTGCCGTCCGCCAGTCCGGCAGGGCCGCAGGAAGTCTGCCAAGAAGGACTTGGCTCTCATCGGCGTGGGAACTGGGGGGTCACTTCCTCTCATATTACAATTGTTAAGTTTGAATAGTACCGAGTGCTGGCATACGGCAGTCTCTCTAAAACTTGTTTTAATTATTAAAGATTTATTATGACCACTTTGGGTAAACAAGAAAAGTATGTCATCAGATTTCCATCAGCCTAGCATGACTGCTTTCACTTCTACAGACTTTCTTCTAGTCTTTTCTCCTGGGGATACACGTTTTACATTGTTGGGACAATCATATATGGACAACTTGGGGTCCTTCTTCTCAGCTTTGTAAGTACATATTTCCATAACTTGATACAAGGACCTACAAAGCACCTACCCCTAGCTGCTCAGAAGGGAAAGACTGCCTTTCTTCTGAGAACCGAACAAGGGGCGGATGTCTAACGTCACCACTCCTATTCATCATTGTACTCCAGATCTCAGCAGTGCACAAGGCAAGAAAGAAAGTTAAAAGGCACACAGATTGGAGAAGAAATAAAACTACCTTTATTTGCAGAAGACATTCTATGTTATTTAGGAAATCCAGTGAAATCCACACAAAAGCTACTAAAACTCACAAGCAAATGTGGCTATCTACTAGGAAAGGAACCACTGCAAATTAAAACCAGAAACATTTCCATTTATAATAGTACCCCCAAAATGAACTATTTAGGCATAAATCCTACAAAATATATGTGAGAGCTATATGCTACATACTGTGAAACTCTGGGCTAGGGACTTGGCTCAGCAGGGACATGCCTGCCTCAAAAGTGCAAGGTCCTGAGTTTGATATCTGGTACAAAAACAAAACAAAAAACAGAAAAACAACTGTGAAACTCTAATTAAAGAAATGGAAGAATTCCTAAATAACTGGAGAGATCTTATGTTAGTCAGCTCTCCGTTACTATAACAAATACCCAGGATGGTATAATAGATAATGTGAAATCGGAAGAAAAGGTGCAAAGGGGAAGGAAGGGAAGTGGGGTGGGGGGAAGACGGGAATGGAATCAATACAAAAAAAGGAAAACAATGGAAGCAAAGCCTTTGTAGATAGGGAGGGGTGAAGGGGTTAAAGGGAGGGCAGGGAATGGGGAAAAAAATAAGAACCAAGATGGATTAAGTAAAGGTGCAAATTTCCAGAGATGAAGATCATTTTATTGTATACCTTAAATCTACCAATAAAATTGATTTTTTAAAAGAAAGAAAAATACCTGAGATAATAAGCTTTAAAGAGAAAAGGTTTGTTCCGGCTCACAGTTTCGGAGGTTCCAGTCCATGACAATCTGCTAGCTCCACTGCTTTTTTCTTTTGGTACCGGCGACTGAACTCAGGACCTCGCAAGGGCAGGTGGCAGCACCACTGAGCTCAATTCTGAACTAAGCACCCCACTGCTTTTTTTTAAGGGGGTGGGTTAAACAGTCTCACTAAGTAATCTAGGCAACCCTTGAACCCATTCCTTATGAGCCTAGGTTGCCTCAGCCTCCTGAGGGCCGGGGGTTACTAGTGTGCACTAGTGTTACTAGTCACACTCAGTGTCTTAGTTATTCTCTCATTGCTGGGGCAAAATACCCAGCACTCACAAGTTAAAGGAGGAGAAGTTTATTTTGCATCACAGTCTATAGAGGTTTTGGTCCATAGTTGATTTGTTCCAAGTCAGTGCAGCTGGCAGAGGATGAAAAGCTCGTGGAATGGCAGGCAGAAAGCAGAGAGAATCAAGGGAGGAGGAGGGATATATACTGTTTCAGGCCATACCCACAGTGACCCCCCTCTTCCCACTAGGCTGGTTCACTTTCCAGCGTCATACCCAGCTATAAACTCGCCATGGACGGGTCCCATAACCCAATCACCTTTCAAAAGCCCCACCCACGAGTGCACGATGCTTGGGGGGACACTGAGATTAGGCATATGACGGACACCACACGATGGCAGAGAGTGGCGGTGGATCAGAACCGCTCATCCCCTGGCCAGGGAGGAGAGAAGGAGAGAGAGCGGTGTGGGGGGGTCCCACAATCCTTTGCAAAGTCACATCCCTAATGATATGAAGACCCTCCGTCCCCCACTAGGCCCTACCTCCCGAAGTCTCCCTGACCTCCCAAGATTGGCGCATTGGGGGCCCAGCCTTAATCATTTGGACCTTCAGAGACACTCCTGGTCCAAGCTGTAACAAATATATTGTGCTCATGGATTGCAATGGTCAATATTGTTAAGATGTTAGTCCTCCCTAAATTGATCTAGACATTAAACTTAGTCCCAAACTCCCAGCTAGTTTCATTATAGAAATTGACAAGCTAATTCTAAAATTCAGAGGGAAAGGAAAGGAACTAGCACAGATCAAAGAACGTTGGAAAAGAATGTGGGTGAAGGACACATACTTTCTGATGTCAAGACAGAGCTACAGTTACGCAGAGTCCTCTAGGTGGTTCAGCCATCCCACCCGCCTGTGTGCCTGGGGATAGGCACATAGATCAACGGACTGGGTAGAGAGGCCACACGCAGCTCCACACAGTGTGGTTAATCCATTTCGGACCGAGTGTGAAATCAGCTCAGTGGGGAATGGATTGTTTCGAGTTAAAAGTTCTTTTGAGATATCTACAGGGCTGGTAGTAGAATAGAGGGTCTGAAATTCAGGGAGAGTTTCTTGGCTCCAGAGACCAGACTTCGGGGGTTATTGACTTAGAGGTGAAAATGAAAGCTGTGGCCTTTTTCAGGGAAATGGGAAGATGGAGGAGAAAGTCTGCAAGGGTGCAGTCTGACTCTGGCAGAGGAGCAAGACAGGAGGAAGGAGGGACCCAGATAGGACCCGGGTGATCACTCACTGCTGGCCGTACATGTAGCAGGGGCCTGGCCTAGGTGTCCAGTGATGCTCCTGAGCTCAGGTCCAGCCAGGCCGGAAATGGGATCAGTAGGTTCTGTGGAAGTAAAGAGGTGAGGATAAAGGTGAGCTGCACATCGGCCTGGTGTCACCCTCTGTCCCTCATGGGGAAAGTGGCCAAACAGTTTTTCTTATTAGGGGATTTTTGTCACACCTGACCAGCCAGAGTGGCCCAGTTCCCCAATACCTGGTGGCATTTAACCTCAAGAGTTATGTTACTTCCAAGATGTGCGGGCCTGTTTATCCTTTAATCCAATGATGAGCCAGAGATAGCTTCTGATGTCAGTTTATTGTACTGGACACAAAAGCAGAACGAGCAAAAATAAGCAAAAGGAATATATAAAAATAAAGGCTCAAATAGGTTGCAAAGTGCTAGTTGTGAATCAAATACTGCATCCATGGGGGAAAAGTGTTCTAAATGGTCTGAGACAGCAGTCTCTTCAAGGTGGCCCTCATACGGGCCTAGAATTCCATTGCACTGCCAGTGATAAAAGCAGAAAAATGGTTCACTCAGGCAGGGCATCTAGCAGCTGACGCCTTTTCAAAATGAAAAGGGAAACTGAGATGTGTCTCAATGTTGGTTTGGAAGGACTGGTATTTATAGTCCCAGGAGGTGGACTGTCTCAGCTCCCAGATGTCTGTTTTGGGGGAAAAGATCCCAGATACCAGGCACCTCATTTGCTTATCTGTGCAGGTGTCAGCATGGCCATCAGGCAGCCAGGTGTCAAGGTGACTATCAGCTGGCCACACGGCTCAGCTATAGCTGGTTATAGCAGAGAGTTCAAAGCATAGTCACATTAATCATTATTAAAATATCAGTTTACTCTGATTTGCGAGAATGGTGACATGGCGAAAACACGCACCTAACTTTGAAAGGAACCCCACCCTGTGGGGTGCTTTTGCAGTGACAAATGCAGCTCCACGCTTCACAAACGTCACCTTGCTTCACCCACGCAACACTCAGAAGTGGAAGCTGTCACCCTCATTTTACACATGGGAGGACTGAGGCCCAGTCCCTCCCACCATAGTGAGCCACGACTGGGATTCCAGTCCCCACCCTCCCCACTTTTCTGCGCCATGGTGGGACCAGCCTCGGGCCCGTGGGCTTCCGGTGGGGATGCGGAAACTAGAGATCCCAGGCCAACACTCCAGAGGGCCTTGGAGAGTTTCTACCTTGTGCCTGCTTCTCTTGAGAGCCTGCAAGGTGACCAGAGAGGCCAAGGGTGCTCTGGCCACACAGCTGGTCAGGTGGACTGGAGGCCAGGTACGGGCCCCACCCTTCTAGGGTAGCTGAAGCTGGCACGTGCTGGCCCGGCCTTCCTCTGGGAGGCGGATTTCAGCGGGGCTGATGTACCTAGGTCTCAGCTCATTCTCCCTCACTTCTGCAGTCCCTCTGCTGCACGGCAACCAATGCCACCCAGCGTCCCCTACACAGTGGCCCGCGGAGACCGGCTTCCAGGGCTGTCACTGCTTTCTGCACCCTTTGGGGGCTGCCTCTGGCACCACTTTCCACGAACAGGTTCTGAAATAGCCAAGTTGTCTCATAGTAGGGAAGGAAGTGGCTGGACGAGACTTAAGGTACAGATCTGAATTTGGAAAAAAAAAAAGCTTGGTATTAAAGCATTGAGGCACATTAATTTGAACAACTTCCTCTTTGAACTAAAAGAGGCACAGTTCTTTCCAAGTTGTTTTAAACAGTATTAACCACTTCCAGATGAATGCATGCAAGGTCTTTACATATATGCAAAAGGCCAGTACATGTTTTCTTCTTTGCTTACAAAGAGCTTGGGGCAGAGGGTCACAAGTTTGAGCTCAGCCTGGGCCACTTAGCAATTTAGCAAGACACTGTCTCAAAATGAAAAACAAACAAACAAAAAGGGCTGGGCTTAAACCCCAAAACTGAAGAAAAAGAGGGCGGGGGATCCAATTTCATTGTTTCAAATCCACTTGATATTTTTGGTCTCCTGTGCCTTTTTATCTTCCCCTGAATAAGAGGAAATAGATTGCCAATTATATTTAATTTAGCTTAAACAAATCAAAGAACATATTTCTACTTCCTGCCACAGCTTCAAAGGGCAAAATAACTATGTTCTTGAGTGATTGTGTTTCTGATGTATTATATCATAAACAGTTCAAAGTTTTGCATTGTGTAGACCCAAGAGCAACAACATTTAGATATCGTTCTCTCTGGGAGTAACAGCAGAGCACTTTTAATTGTTAGTAGATTAAACTTAGATATTTATAGAATATACATTTACGTAAAGTCTTAGAGTTTACTTTTCTGTTTCTCTAGCATTGTATCTGAAACTGTTCTCTGCAATGTTTAGCACAGATGCCAGGTAGTAGTAGGACAAGATCGCTCTCTCTTCCATGGTCTAAACTCCCAGGTTATTATGTGGGGTGTGACTGATATCTATGAAAAATGTTTAACTTTTTTAAAAATTTGGGGGAGGTTAGTGAGTTGTAAGGATGAATTTCTTTCTTATTTTAATGTAATAAAAGTAGATTTTTTTAATTTTTTAATTTTTTTCTGGTACTGGGGATTGAACTCGGGTCCTTGCGCTTGTGAGGCAGGTGGTGGAACCACTGAGCTAAACCCCTGGCGCATACAAGTAGATTTTAATAAAGAAAATATAAAAGAATTCTTATTTCTAAGAAAAAATAAAATAAAATTTTATAACAAAATAACTAGAAAATAATATTAGTTAATACACTGTGTATCATGATCTTAAAAGACTGGCCAAAATATTAGAGTACAGGTTCAGACAAAAAAGACTCTCCTACAAAGAGAAAACAAACAAAAGAAGCAAACTTCTTTTTCAGTGAACAAAGAGAAACTAATAGTATAAACGAAGCAGTTTAGCATATATGTTAAAGTATCTTTGAAATAACAAAATAGATAATTTGGGAAATCATTTAAACTTTTCCCTACTTTCTATTTATCTGTCTACTATTTCTCTGTCTCTGTCTTTCTCTTTCTTGCCTTCTCTCTCTTTTCTCTCTCTCTCTCTCTATGTGTGTGTGTGTGTGTGTGTGTTTATTGAGTTTCTCATATAAGAGAAACCACATGATATTAAGCTTGTGTGTCTGACTTATTTCACTGAACATTATATTATCAAGTGGCATCACTTGCATATTAGTGCCTTGAGTTTATCCTTCTTGGTGACAGAGCAGAACTCCATTGTGTAAAAGGGAGTGTGTGTGTCATATTTTCTTGACCCATTCATCTGTCGAAAGACATTTATGCTGTTTCCAAGATCTAGCTAAATCGTGCTGCTCTGGACATGGGTCTGTAGGTATCCCTGTACTGTGATGACTTTAACTCTTTTGGGTAAAATTTTTAAAATGTACTACGGTAAAAGACGCACTGCCTTAATCCCCCTCAAAATACCCGCCTTGCTTCACTCAGACATTTATCCATTTTTTTTTTTTTTTTTTT
>NW_022900946.1:24072479-24118457 GCF_012274545.1 Fukomys damarensis | reverse complement strand
TTTTTTTTTTTTTTTTTTTTTGGTACCAGGGGTGGTCCTTACGCTTGCAAGGCAGGGGGCGGAACCACTGAGCTAAATCCCTGGCCCTGTCCAATTATTCTCACCATTTTCTTTCTTTTTAATTTTTTTGATTAGTATACATCTGTCCCTTTCATGTTTACAAGATACGAAAAAAAAAAAAACAAACCCAAAAACCGTGATTGCTGCTGCCAAGGGCCAGCTAATGGAAAAGCAAGCTCAAAAACACTTTGAGTTGCGTTTTCATCCACCTCACTCACTGGATCTGGGGTTGTGCAGTTTCTGGCTGGTCCCCAAAGTAAAAATGACGACAAGAGGCAATAAGCAGTTTTCATCAGTTCAGGACATCAAGGCAGCCAGGACCACGTAACTAAAGACACTCGCAGAAGAGGACTCCAGAGTTGCTTCAGGAAGTAATAAAAACCTTGAGGTACGTGTGTTCAAAACAAGAGGGGATATTTTGATGGGGATTAATGGCAATGTCTTTTACTGGAATATATTTAAACGTTTGCCATTTTTAAAAAATCTGACTCATAGATGGCAGTGGGAAGAAAAAACTACTAAAATAAAACCAAAACGCTGACTTAGCGCTTGTTTTCCTTGCAGATGAATCAGGTTTAGGAAACTCAGCCAGACCAACAGCTGCTTTCTGCTATCCTTTCCCCAGTATTCCCAGAGCTGTGGGTGGCAGAGGGGCTTCGGAAGTGGGTATTCCAAGGGCTGGGTGAGTCCACCAAGGTGGTATGATCTCCGATTCCTGGAGCAAGGTCATTTGCTTTAGAAATGGTTCCCTGAGTCTCTGTGGCTGCTCAGCCCTGTGTGCCCCCTGCCACGAGGTCCAGTTCAGCCATGCACGTGGTCTGCCATCGATTCCCATAGTGCGACAGGCTGGCACGTGGGCAGGGAGAAAGGCTTTCACACAGGTGGCTACTGTGGGGCTCTGTCCCGCTCAGACACTGGGATTTGAAATACGTGTAGAAGCCACCTCAGCTGGGAAAGGTACATGTGACAGTTTGGGGGTGGGGTGAAGGAAGGCTGGCCTCTAGTCAGCACCTGGGGTACGCACAGGGAGGCCCAACCCGGGCGGGGGCCAGCCGGGGCCTGGGGTGTAGGACACATGCGTGACATCCCTGGGCTAGGTGTGGATCGGGGAGTGTCCAACAGGGCAGCCTCTCAGCCTTGGGAGTCCCGCCATCTGACTTGACACCACCATCCGGGGCAAAGGCTGCAACTTCCAGGCACCTGTGATCGCATCAGTGGACCACGCAGGGCTGGCTGTGTCCTCGTGCACGGGTAGGGTGAGGGGGGTGCTGGGTCCACTGCCCCTCAGCGGCATGGGCAGCCCGTGTCTGTGCTGACAGGAAGCGTGTCGGGAGGCTGTGGCCAAGGCGAGGGCGCTCTAATCTTTTGCCCATCTTTGTGCAGTTACTGTGAGAGTTCTAACTCCCTGTTTTCACTTCTTTGGAAGTGCTGATAAGATGGCAACAAAATAAATCAAAAGCAAAGCCACATGTTTCCTGGCTTAGGAAGCAAAAAACAAAATGTGACCTTGAAAGTGCTCCCAAACTTTTATTTTTTTCTCCCACAGTGATTTTTCCTTCTTTTAATAAAATTGTGATTAAAAAAAAAATATAACAACATTTACTACTGCGCGCGTGTGTGTGTGTGTGTGTGTGTGTGTTGAGAATGGATCCCAGGGTCTCACACATGCTAGGTAATCACTCTACCAATGAGCTGCACTCTCCTCCCTGACCATTTTCAAGTGCATCCGTCATTCAGCGGCGTTAAATAATTTCAGTTGCCGTGCACCCCTCACCGCTGCCTGTGCCGGGACTTTTCCATCTTCCCCAGCCGAAGCTCTGCCCCAGTACGCGGCAGCTCCCCTTCTCTGTGCTGTCCTCAGGAGTCTGCCCAGCTCCCTGAGGTGCCATCTCTGCAGGGTGACCCGGGTGGCCTCTCGCTGCAGGGCTTCCTCGCTTCTCCTTGGGTGGACCGCTCGGTGATTCTCCGCTCGCCCTCCCCCGAGGCCTGAATGCACCCTGCTCCGAGGGCAGCTGTTCCCACGCCAAAGAAAAGCAGTGTGAGTCATCTGCAGCGCGGTCACAGCTGCCGTCGGTTCTGCTCTGTCCGGTATCCCGGGTGCTGTCCCCAAAGCCCATTGCATGCAGCCGTGGCCAGGTCGTTGCCTTTCATCTCGTACTTACTGGATAATGCTTACTGGATAGAAGCTGGTTTAACAATCCACGCACTTGGTTTGCAGCCTCCACCTTGGGTCTTCTGAGGCTGGGCACTAGGCTCGGGCTTTCTTTCATTCTGTGTGGTCCCTGAGATACATCGATGTTCGATTTCCATCTTGAGGACAAGAAAACGGGAAGAGAGAAGGCAACTCTAACGATGTCTTTCTAGATCCTGATGCTCAGCTGTGAGGTCAGAGTGGAGATTCTGCCACATTCAGCCATACAAAGACCTGGAGACCAGCAGCCCCTGTCACAGGTGTGCACAGGTGGTCAGAGAGGCAGCGGGTAGAGCGGAGCTGTGGGCTGGAAATGGTCTGGAGAGGGCCTGGCTGCCCAGAAGCCAGCTCTGCGTCAGAAAAATGCACCCTGGAAGCTACCGTACTAGAAAAATTTTAGTGTGAGGCTCTGGATTCAAACTGCCCCACCCTGGCCAAGCACAGTGTCTCAGCCTTCTTCATCCTGGTCAGAGCTGGGATTCGGTCTGCTCAGGCCCGCGTATCACTGAAGCCCAGAGACGGTGCCTGGGCGTGGCCTATGAGCCTGGGGCAGAGTAGCTGCCTCTTACTTCTGCTGGGTTCATTTCCTTGTGAATTGGATTTTACATGTGTCAAGAGTCTACCGCTGTGGGCAGCTTTAGGGTTCTGTGGGAGGTTCAGAGGCTTGGACTCTGCTTCTGAGAACCAGCGCCAGGGCCAGTCCAACCGGGGATGTGCCTGTGACCCCCGTCCCCACCGCCCCTCTGCTTATGCACTGTGCTTCATCTGTACACAATTCCTCCGTGGTTTACGGTTCCCTTAGGGATGATCCCTGGGAGTGAGGCGGTGAGAGGATTCACCTTGGTGTGGGCCCAGACCTGGAGCCGGATCCCACCACGGCCTGACCCGGTGGCCCAAGACCTCAAAACTACTGGTGCATTGTTAAATGGAAAAAAAAAAAAAAAGCAAAACGATTTTATGATACATGAAAGGGATATAAAATTCCGATTTCAGTGCCCATCCATCAAGCTTTATTGGAACGGTAACATGGTGCATTTTGTATCGTGTAGGGCTGCTGTTGCTATAATGGTGATTGAATTGTGACCAAGATGCTGTAGCCTGAAAAGCTGAAAATGTGTACTCTTTGGCTCTTCCCAGAAGTTTGCTGAGGCCAGCCACAGAGCCTCCTGCCCCTTCCTCTGATGGCGGATATTCGAGTGGGGGCTGGCATTTCACATTCGCTCAAAATTCTGACCTTATACAGAATGGGAGAGGTGGATGCTGGGAGGGGCAGACCCGAAGGATTTCTAGAAAGGGCTGTGGCCCGGTACCACTAGAATATTCTGTTTCTACAGCTGACCTGGCTGGAAGCTGCTTAGGGATGACTCTATGGTCACTGGTTTGCGTTGCTGCCCTCCCCGCAGGCAGTTGGGCCTCTGCCTGGTGCTTTCATGACCTTCCTCCAAGGGAAGGTGCTGGGGAGCAGATGTCTTGAGCTGCCACAGAAGCTTCAAGAGCCCCCCACTGACGATCTGTCCTCGGGCCAATGGCCCCTAGGTGTACGGGTGGTCAGACGCGTGCCGGCAGCATCCTGTCACCGCACAGCACTGCTGTTCCCCAGTGTGGCTCTGGGAAATGACCCCTCCAGAGGACCTGAACAGCAGAGATGCCCCAAGCCAGCTGGTCAAGAAGCAGGCCCAGGGCTGCCTTTGGGAGCCTCCCGGGTCTCTTCGATGGTAAGGGCCTGGGCAGCGTGATATTTTCTGCCTGCCCTTGGCGGTCGGGTAAGAGGTCAGGATGAGAATGTCCTGGGGCAGGGGTACTATGGTAAAAACAACTAGATTTTTATTTGAGTGTAGTGAAACACACAACACAAAGCTTATCTATCATCTTGACCACTTTTAAGCCTGCAGTTGAGTGGCATTAAGGACACCCACATTGCTATACAACCGTCACTGTTATCCATCTCGAGAACTCTTATTTTGCAAAACCAGAACTCTGTACCCAAGGAACAATGACTCCCTGTCTGCCCCTCACCCCAGCCTCTGGCAACCACCGTTCTATTTCCTGTGCTGATCTGTAAACGTGACAACTTTAGGTACTGCCTAAACGTGGATTCAAATAGCATTTGCAGGTGTGTGTGTGTGTCTTACTTCACTTATCATCATCCCTGAGTTTCCTCCATATTGTAGCATGTCAGAAACGTATTCCTTTTCAGAGCTCTTGTGCTTTTTGGCTATTGTGAATAATACTGGTATTGACATAGGTACACGAATACCCCTTCACATCCCTGGTTTCGACTCTCTTGGATAGAACTCAGAGTGAGGCTGCTGGGTTTTTCGGCAATTGCTTCATATTTTTTAGGAAATGCCAAGCCGTTTCCCACAGTGATGCAGCATCGTGTACTCCCACCAACTCTGCACAGGGTTCCAACTTCTCCACACCCTCAAGGACGCTTGTCATTTTTTGTTTTGTTGTTAATAGCTACGCTAATGGTTGAGAGATGGTTTTGTCCTGTTTTGCGCTGATTTAAATAAGGTATAATTTTCTAACAATGAAATGGACAGATCTTGTTCCCCGTGAGAGATATTTTCTCAGATGAAACACATCCCTTGTGGATCTCACAGTCCACCAAGGGGTAAAACACTCTCAGAGCTCTGGAAAGCTCTGTCTCGCCCCTTCCCATCACATCTCCAGACCGCTGTCACCATTGCAGAGCAGTGCCCGCCACTGCCCTCTGTGTCAACGGCCCCACAGTGAGGACGGGGTTGGTGGGCCGTGGACTCGAGTCCTCTCGCTGAGTGGCAGCTGTCTCTGCCAGAGCGAGCCGAGCTCCTGTGTTTGCAGAAGCGCACAGGGCTGTGTCCAGCTCCCGGCCTCCCCTGGAGCCTGCTGTGTTGCTTTTGGAGGTCTGAACACAGGATGCACCACGTCCTCCACTCGATGACAGCTGAGTGATATCAGGCCAGGTGCTTCCCAAAGGCTGGGCACGCAGCCCGCTGCCCAGCAGCGCTGGGGGAGGTTTCTGAAGGGAGGGCCAGGCTCTGAGCTGACTCTGCGTCAGTGATGTTTACAGCGCCTTTCCCCTGTTTACAAGGCAGAGTTTCTATTCTGAGTCATGCCCCTTGCCGATCTGTTCTCATCTCCCCCTCCGCTGCCCCCAGCTGGGAAAGGTGGGGTCAGTTTCTTGAGAAACTGATGTGCAGGTAGATCCTGTCACCCCCTGACCGGAGAACTGGTTGTGCTGCACTCACTCAGACAGCTGTCGCATCTTCACGGGCAGCAGTTCCTGAAGGGCTGCTGTCCCCGGCTTGCAGGCTGGTGCTTTGGGGAGGATCTGGTGCCGGGGTGAGCTCAGCCTGACCTTCACCATGGATTTGCGCAGTGACAGCAAAGGTCCCTACCTCAGCTTCAGGTCTTCATGTAGCCTTCAGCAAGCAATTGCTTCTGCCTGGTGCTGTGGGGATGGCCCCTTGCTGACAGGACGGAAGGGAAAGACTCAGGTAGAAAATAGCAGGCAAGGAGCTGAGTTCCTGCTGGGGTGCAGGGTGGAGGCCCTGTGAGGTAGGCACAGTGGGATCGGGTGGCTGGGTCTTGGGGCCTTGAGGACAGAGGCTGTCTCCACGGTGAGGCATGTGCAGGTGGGCAGCAGGCACCTTTGCACTGGCTGCAGACAGCACAGAGAGGCTTCCAGGGAGGCCAGGCCGGCCCTGCCCAGACTGTTCCCTAGGGCTTCAGGAGAGAGCTCCGGGGGACAATGAAGTGGCCAGCTCTGGGGACAGTGATGTGGCACACTTGGGGGTTCGTGACGTACCCCAGAACCAGGATCACCTCCTTAGGTCTCAGTCGCTCAGATTCCAGAGACTTCAGTGACTTGGGTGGGAAAGGACTGAAGTTTCTACCTCCGCTCTCTCCCCTAAAACTGGCCTTTCTGACCTTGGTTTCGATGATCAGGCCGACTTACCTGGCTCCTTTTCTCCCAGGGTCCAGGATCAAATTCCAGCCTGACACCTCACGGGGAGGGGATCACTGGCTGCAGGTCCTCAGTAGGTCTTGCTGGATGTTGTCCCTGCTTGTTGTTGGGTTCAAACTTCGCAGAGCTGCTCTGTCCTCTTCACCCTGCCTCAGCATTGTCGTTTTGGTGCCCGGCACCTCCCATTGTGGCTCTGCGACTGCTTTTCACGTTCCACAGGGCTCTGGTTTTCAGAGAGAGGACCAGTGAACTGCGGGGAATGGGTTAGAATGCAGGAAACAGATGATCTGCCAGAACTCTGGATCATAAGCATTTTAATTGTATATTGTGATAACACAAAAAATGATTTTAATTGTTCAATTGTGGTAAAATAAACACAATGCAAGAGGCCGTCGTCACCATTTTTTAAATGTGTGGTTCAATAATGTTAGGTACATTCCCATCATTGTGCAGACAACCTGGAAACTCCATTTTGCATTAGTGTTAACCGTGTTTTTAAAAATAGAATAAAAAGAGGGCCAGGTATTTGGCTCGGTTGTTCTGCTGTCTGCCTCGCAAGTGCAAGGTCCTGAGTTCAATCGCAGGTACCAAAAAAAAAAAAAAAGAGAGAAAGAAAAAGAAAAGCTAGGCAGGGGCAGGGCCCAGTAGACAGTGCTCAGAACCTGGTTCTGCTTCGAGTCGGAAGACACCCTGTGGGGTGCTCTGTGTGCAGCAGAGGGGCCTCTCCAGGCTGTTTCCCTCCCGCTCTCCCCACCAGCCATAGGTGGAGCCCCCTGGACCCCCTTTTCTGGCCCTGAACACAGCTCAATTCTAATGTGGCATCACTGTGGCCAATTCAGGCTGATGAATGTGGAAGATTTTGGGAGCTACGACTGTCAGTACTGTTGGTGCTTACATTTTGTGGTTTCCATTCCTCCTCATGAAACCAGAGGGAGCCAAGGCAGTGAAACAGTGGCTTTCCGTTTGTTTTGGGTTTTGGTAGTAACACTCTTTCTTCAAATAAAATCTTTCCTGGCCAGTGTACTATAGGAAAAACAAGCACAGGTTCTCTGACGGAACGAGCAGAGGCTCTCCCCACCTGCCTGAGGTTCTCACAGGGACCTCACGGAGGTGCCGGCGGGTGTGTAGGCTGGCAGCTCTCTGCAGTGTGACTCTGAGGTGTCCCCTCGAGGTTAGCTCAAATGCAGAAGTCCAGATTCCGATCCAAATGGGCAGGTTCTGCTTTTTATATCTGTTGTGACAAGAATCTCTTCCCATTTTTCTTCTCTAGATGACAACACGGTGACAGATAGCAAATGTGTCGAGTTTTTTTCCCCTACCAAGCACCAAGGTGTGGGCAGTATGAGGAAGCTGTATATTGTAGAAGTTATGTGCTCAGCTAACCGACGACTCCCAGGATCATCCCCTCTTTGATGGCACCGAAGGATACCAGAAGCGGTGTCTGGGCTAGGTGACACATGGCAGTATCACTATCGCCAGTCCCTGGGCCATGGAGAGGGTGGTGTGTACCTTGGCGCCTATCCCAGGGCCCAGCACAGTGGGGACGTTTTGTGACTCTGTCATCATCAATCTATTTGGAGGAAGAGTGACTCTCCAAAAACAGTGAATTGTAGTTATTCAAATATATCTGATCACCCCCCTTTATCCACAGTTTTGCTTTCAGTGGTTTCAGTCATCTAACATCTACCTCAGCTCAAAGGTATCACATGGAAAATTTCAGAAACAAACACTCGAAAAGTTTTACATTGCAGGCTGATCTACGCGGCAAGAGAAAATCTTGCTCCATCCTGCAGCGTTTCCCGCCAGAGGTGAGTATCCCTTCGGGCGGAGCAGTCATGCTGAGTGTGGGGCCCACCTGTCTGTCCCTTAGCAGCGGTCTCAGTGCTGCGATGCTTGTATCCCAAGCAGAGGACCTGGGCCTTCTTCCGGGCCCGTGGAAGGGGACCCTAAGAGCGTCCTAAAATAGAAAGGTAAAGGGTAAAGGAGATGCTGCCCACATGACGGTGCCAAGTGAGCCTGAGTCAGGGTTAGGGACTGGAGAGCAGGCAGGGGAAGGGAGCGGAAGAAGACTGGCCACTATCTCAGAGAAGAGGACCAGGCCAGAAAGCCCAGCGCGTAGCAGCCCAAGGCCGTGTCACTGAGGCCTCATCCGGAGACAACACATCATCCTGCATCCGCGCAGGAAGAAGGCTGAGGATGCATGCGCCAGTGAGATATTTGGGGAGAGAAAGATGACGTTCATATTTCATTGCAGTATATTACTATAATTGCTGCTTTATTATTAGCGGTTGTTTTTAATCTCTTACGGTGCTTAATTTATAAGCTACATCTTATCACAGGTATGCATTGAAAAAAATGGTCTATGGAGCGTTCAGCACTATGTAAGTACATGCACTCAGGAAATTTGGAGCCGATTAAAGCCCCTTTTCAGTCGCTGATATTTGGAGTTGAGGTGTGGGTTCTGTTTAATCCAGAACAGCCTGTTTCTAATACCATGTAGTGTAATCAGGGAGGTCTGACTCACTCTGTAACTTTCCAGGTCCTCACGTAAGCATCTTCCCTCACCTCCAAGGACTTGGAGGCAAACCTGAGGCTGAGGGGCTGAAAAGAGAGCAGGGGATGCTCGCTGGCAGGTTTTAGGCACCAGGCACTCACCCTGCTGGGCTTTCCCCAAAGATGCCAGTGTAGTTTCACCTAGGATGCGTGCATTGGGACTTTGGAGATGGAGGACCCAGGCCCTGTGATAGACAGAGGCGGAGCTGCACAGAAAGAGAAAGGAAACTTCCCAGCTCATTGCCCGTCTCCCACCTCCGGCCAC
This sequence comes from Fukomys damarensis, assembly GCF_012274545.1. Classification (NCBI taxonomy): domain Eukaryota; kingdom Metazoa; phylum Chordata; class Mammalia; order Rodentia; family Bathyergidae; genus Fukomys; species Fukomys damarensis. The sequence goes on along the minus strand of NW_022900946.1, from coordinate 24,109,436 downwards.
CTGCTGTGTCTCTGCAGGGAATGCCGTGGCCCTCAGGGCCTCCACGGGACTGGGGGTTGATCTTGGAGGTGGACTCCACCCCTCCGGTCTGTGTCCAAGGGTCTGGCCACACTGGCTGGGTTAGGCAGTGCAGATTCAGGGACACGGTGGTACTGGCCTGGTGGAGAAGCCACTCCGATCGAGTCAGGGAGGGGGGACTTCCATTTTCTTTTAAACAGATGCCAACATTTCTCTGTGTTTCCCCAAGTTCTTCCTCTCCCCAGTTCATATTTTAAGGTCCTAAAGTCCCAGTACTGCACAGTGTGGCCATATTTGGAGGTAAAATCTTTAACAGGTAATTCATTTAAAGTGAGTCAGGTGGGTGAGCTATGCCTGGCGTCCTTATAAGAAGAGATTAGGACGGAGGTTCACTTGCCATTTACCTGTGTGTGGCCTGGGAGACGAGTAAAATGTACAGAGGGAAGGTGCAGGCAGAAGGTAGCCACTTAAGAACCAAGCAGCGAACTCTCAGCAGGAGCCACCCCTGCGTGCGCCTTGGTCCCAGCCTCCCAGTCTCTAGCGCTGTAAGAAAATGAATGTTTCACCACGGAGTTGGGGGCACCTCATATGGCAGCCCAAGGAAACTATTATCCTAGCCCCATTTTGTACCTCTGTGAGAGTGTGAGTCACTTATCAACTCCGTTAGCAGTACATTATGGTCATTATGAATTTGAAACCCTCTTAAGACTTACTGGGTAGCACTGACAAGTGGTTGATAGTGAGCCCTGAGTCCTGTTGTAAACTGGCTCGCTCCTTATTGAAATGCCGCTTGCAGCCCTCTGTTTCCCAGAGCCCTTGGCGACAACCCAACTTTATGTTCCAAAGAGGAAAAGGTGGATGGATTTAAAGAGTCAGTCTTCACTAGGTGTCACCTTGATTTATGTGAAAATAATATTAAATAGCCGAGTACCAACGGCTTGCCGGTTACCTGTGTGTGGCCTGGGAGACTAGTAACATGTGCACACTCACCCCCACCGTGACGACCTCACTTTGTACCCCCCGTTCTTTCAGGAAGCCTGTTGTGTTGCTCCAAATGTACCTTTCGTTGATGAAGGCTTGTGTTAAGTGGTTCCAAAAAATGAGTGTGTATATTTTCTCTAGGGGACTTCTTGTATATTGTTTTAGCTCAAAACATCTCTAGCACACAATGACTAATCAGGAATTATCCCGCCAGCACAGCTGGCGGACCTGCCCCTGTAAGAAGTGGACCTCTCAGGGGCAGCCAAGGGCTTTCTTCCTCCTTAGTTTCAGGCCCGGCAGAAGGAGCTGTTCACCAAGCTTCAGGAGGAAACCCAACTTGAAGCCGTTCCTGTTTGTCTTGCTGGAATTTCCAGATAATTTCTGAGCTGCTTTTACCCACTTGAGTTGAGAAGGCCTGCAGAGGAGCCCCACAGTCTGTGCTGTGTAGAGTTCCCGAGGAACCTGCTCAAAAGAATGACTTCATGAGCCGGGAGTGAATATTTGCTTTAATTCCCCCTTCCAGATTTCCCAAGAGAAGGCTAATCTTTGGAAACACAGAACCTCTGGAGACCAATAAAATTGAGAGCAGGAGAAGCAAGATTGTTTCATTGTTGTGGCTGTGAAATAGAGTTTGTTTTTCTTGAGTTTCTTTTTCCCTTCAGGAAAACTCTGAGTTAGGAGCCCTGATAGATTATTCTTGCACCCCTGGTTCTGGCTTTCCCCCTATTGTTCCAGTCGCCTTTTTAATCACTGTGATCTCGCAAGTTCAATGCCGTTCTTGTTTCATGTGCTTGTTCTCCCACTGCCTAGAGGACCGGCTCTGGCCCACCCCACCCTCCTGCCCCTGCCCAGAGCTCCTGTGGGGAATTCGGGCATTCACTGCTACCCTTTCATGTCACACTGTGCCGAGCAGTCCTGAAGTCAGTACGTGGTGTCGGCAGGGAGTGGCTCCGTGGCTGCTCGGCTCGACTCTGATCTGGCCTGGCTAAGAACAGCTGGGCATCCTCAGCCTCGCCCGGCACGCGTGGGCGCCGCTGCTGCGGGACTCAGTGAGGACCTGGGCACTGTGGGCACTGGAGCTTTCCTACAAAGGAAGCATTTGTCAAAAACAGCATTTGTCTGAAAGCAGAAGCGTGGAGGTGAGGGCCGGAGATAACGGGGCGAGGAGCTTAGGGTGCCTGCCCTTAAAGCAGGGGCGGGGAATGAAAGCGTGATAAAGGACTCGAGGTGCTTTTCTGTGGTGGTGGTAGTCACACATATGGGAATCTCAGGCCCGGGAGCTTCAGACAGAAGGGGTTGTTAGGCAAGGAGACAGGGTGAAAGGCTATCCTGGGGCGTGCGGTGCCCTTTCCCAGGCAGCCATCCTTGCCCCGGGGGCTCCCAGAAGGAGCCCTAACGTTCCAGCCCCTCAGCCTTTCTTTACCTGTAAGGTGACCTTTGGGCTTGCTGAGGTGGCCTCCCCTCCTGAGGCAGAGGGTAACGTCTGAGTACCTTCTGGAGTTCAGCATTTGAATCCCTCTGCCACCTCCCAGAAGCAAAGGTGGACTCAGGCCCCGCTAGTTTTGAGAAGCCCAGAAGTCCACAGCGGCTTTTGTCCCCAGCCTGACCTGTGTGTGGGCACGCGCACGCGCCCATCTGCCCCTCTCCAAACTTCCGCAAGTGGATCCCAGCAGCCCCACTCATGGAAATTTGTGTGGCAAGTTAACTTCCTGTGGCATGAGCATTTCTTCGTGGAAACTCATACTTGCTTTTGGTGGTGATGGTTGCCAGTAATCTTTCCTAAAAAGGGACAGGTTTTCTGCTTTTGATGCAGTGAGAAGAAAAGGTCCTGCCCAGCTGGTGTGCAGGGCAAAGACTTGCTGTGGCTGTGACTTGGGGTTCAGGAGACTAAAGGGCTAACAGGGAGAAAGAGGGGGGGCTTCCTTTAAGTTAAAAAGTGAAAGTTCTCAATTTAATAAGGAAAACAAATCCTATGCTGAGGTTGCTTAGATCTATGGTAAGAATGAATCGTCTATAAACTTTAGAGAAGGAAAAAGAGATTGAGCTAATTTTGCAGTCACAGCTGAAACTGTAAAAGTTGAAGCCACAATGCTGTTACTTAGGATAGAAATGGCACTGATTTGGATATTCATACAAGTATGTGTATTGAGAAAAGCGTAGTACGTGGTTCAGAGCTGGTACTCCACTGAGTTTCAGGGACACCCTCGGATCTCGGAACACAGCAGCTATGTGCAGACTATTGCGCACGGACGATTGCTTTTTCAACATTTAGCTCACAGCCAACGGCACTGTGTCTCCTGCTGGGACAAAGCTGGTCCGCTGTGCATTTTTTGCACAGGGCTCACAGCACAGCGCCTCAGGTGATGGCAGGTTGGTGGCAGAGGCAGCAGGGCACAGTTGCAGCCACAGGTGTTCAGGACGCATCCTGGCCTGGCCAGTGGGCCCCCAGGTCTGAGGACCCTGAGCATGGGTGGGTGGATGCAGGCCTCTGGCCAGCATGCTCAGAGCCCAGTTGCACCCTGCTGCACGTAGCCTCCACATCTTGCACTGACTGGGGGAGGGAGGACTGGGACTGGTCTGGTGCACCTCTCACTGAGGGTGTGGCCACTTCTCCTGTCCTCAGCAGGTTCTGGTGATGGACCCTGCAGAGCACAGGACCAGGTCCTGAAGGGGTGGCTCCTTCTCTTTCACTTCTGAAGATGCAGTGCATGTAGGGACTCATAGACACCCTGCCGAGTCCCTGCCTCTGGTGACTCTGCTGGGGTTGCTGTGACGCTCTTGGGCTGTCTGGAGGAGCTGTTTTCCTGTAAGTGTTGACCACATCTCCTCCCTGTTCTCCTGTCTCTTTGCCTCCCAGTTCCCCTTCTACCAGCTGGGCCAGGACCCAGAGTCTCAGAGAGAGGTTTGCATTGCTCTGTCTCTGGCCTGGAGCAAAGTCAACCTATTATCAAGTGAACACAGGAGAGAGCTCACACACTCTCATCCCTGCCACCTGGGCTTCCTCCTGTCCCCAGCCCACGGCCTGAGCAGGGCAAGCATCTGCAGAAGGGGTTCCTCTCCATGGAGCACGCTCCTACCTGCTTTATATCTCCTTTTCTAGGGCACTGCTGACTGGCTGAGTACCTGTCTGGTGTCTTAGGAGGACCATTCCTTCCCTGGATTCTTGGTTCCCTACAAGTGTTTAGAGGCATAGCGATCCTTAACATTTTTGGCGAATCATGGACCCTATAAGTTGCCCAGTGAGCCCTATGTGCCCCTAAAACTGTTCTCATCTCTTGTCTACATTCACCGACAGAGGAAATGCTAAGCCTTAGTTAGGGGTTAGTGAAGGTAAACATTCATTTTCCCCAGCCAAGCTCATGGGTGCCCTATCGGCTATTCATGGGACCCCTGGGGACTCACGGGCCCAGCTGAGACGCCCTGGGACAGGTCGACACATACAGAGGGGTGGTCTGGAGTTCTATGCAGCTGCCAGGGAGAAGCACCTGTAAAGTGTGGGCTCTGTAAACAGAGTCTAAGTCCTGTGGTCCCCAGCTCCCCTCCCTCTTTTAACCTTGGTCCAGCAGTGGAGCAGGCTGCTGAATGGCCTGCTGGATGTTGGCTGTGGTCCCCCAAAAAAGCCTCAAGTTGAAATTTGATTGCCGCTGTAGCAGTGTCAGGCGGGGTTTGGGTCGTGACAGTGAAGCCCTCATAATTTTATTCTTGCCTTTCTCGAGTGAATGAGATTTTTCTCTCGTGGACCTGGATTGCTCAGCATGAGGCCGAGTTGTTATGAGGTGAGGGTGTCCCTTGCCTCTTGTGCTCTTTACCCACTCACCCTCTTGTCATCAGCAGAAGCCAAGCTGATGCTGGCATTGTGTTCTTGGCCTTCCTAGCCTCTGGAACTATAAGCCCAAATAAACCTCTACTCTTGATAACTCACACAGGCGGGGCATTCTGCCACAGCAACAGAAAAACACGGGCCACAGGCTGGATGTCCGCATTTGGGCAGGGCAGAGCAGAGACTGTCAGCTGCAGAGACTTTGACTGACCGGGGAGGCACAGTGTAGGGCTCAGAGGGTTGGCGGCTGCGCTGTGGAACTCAAGAGTGTGAGCAACAGGCAGCCCTAGGTGGGGTGCAGGCCAGTGTCACCCTTTCTTTGTGGGAGAAATGAGCATGGCTGAAGTCAAGAACACTCTGGAGCGACTGTCTCTTTGTCTCTCACCTTGGGGTGCGGGGCTCCCCCATCGCTGTGCGTAATCATCAGACTCAGCAGGTGCCCTCATTAAGCCTGGAGGACGATGCCAACCCCTACTATTCATGGCCCCCTCCCAACACTGCCTACCAGGGGAGCACTTTTTGCAGTTATTTTTTATTGCAGTAAAGTATACATAGCAAAACTGTAACATTTTGATCATTCTTCACATTTTGATCATTCTTCTTCTTCTTCTTCTTTTTTTTTTTTTTGGTACCAGGGATCAGACTCGGGTCCTTGTGCTTTTGAAGCAGGCAGTGGAACCCCTGAGTTAAATCCTGGGCCCCATCTTAACCGTGCTTAAGGGTACAGCTCCCTAGCATTGAACACCATCATGTGCTTGTGCAACCATCACCACCTCCCATCTCCAAACCTTTGCCACCGCCCCACACTAAGGCTCTAGCCCCACGAGACACTGGCTTTCCCTCTCCTTGTCCCCCAGTTCCTGGCGGCCACCAATCCACCTTCTGTCCCTGTGATCGTGATGACTCATCGGTGGGAATATATATTTTTGTATCTATTTTTATTCATGTTTTCGAGGTTCATCCACGTTACGGGCCATGTGGGAACTGTGTTCCTTTTTTAAGGCTGAATAATATTCCACTCTCTGTGTCACATTTCGTTTATCCACTGTGTTGAGAGAGAGTGGGAGGCTTCGCCTGGGGCTGAATAACGCCGCTCAGAATGTGGGCCTGGAGAGGGTTACTTTCAGAAGTTTGAAACTGCCTCTGTTAATGTCAGCATTTTATACATTTTCATGCTCAAAAGAAGATTGGCGACAGTCTGCTGTCATTTTATTACAGGTGCTCTACTTCATTTGTGTGATTTCCCAGCCCGGGTGTTGGCTGGGCACTGACTCGGTGTAGCCCTGAACGCTGGCGCCAGAGAACAGCTCCACACAGCGCCGAGACCAGACGCTGGGAGGATGGGTGTGGCTGGAGGGCTCCTAAAACCAGCCGGACCTTCTCTTTCCCTTTTTAAATTAATATTCGCAACTGACAGCTGGCGCTGGTGTACATTTGTGAGGTACAGCGTGACGCTTGGGGGCACATTACGGAATAGGACGATTTGGTCTAGCTCACCAGCCATTCATCGCCTCTCATTCTTTTTGTGGCGAGACCTTTTGAAATTTGCTCTCGGTTGTTTCAAAGTCTTACGCCACATCATCACTCACTAGGGTCACTGGGCCGAGCAACGGAGCTCTTTTCTTGGGGGGGTGTGGACACCCTCGAATGTGTGGAAAGTGGCCCCGTGAAGAAAGCCAGGATTAAATACTGCCCGCCCAAGCGCTGCCCTCGGAGGGAGGCGGTCAGAGCGGAGCCTCGCAGCCCGGAGACCCGGAGACCGGCGGAGAGGGGCGGCGGGGTTGCTGGGGCATCGCAGAGCCTGTGAAGAGGAAACGGAGCAGCCCCTTCCCCGGGCCGCCGGGCCGGTAAACCGCCCTTGAATCTGCCGGCTTCTCCGAAGCTTCCCAGAATCCATTCCACGCCTTCAGCACCTACGACCCGGCTCTGTTCGCGAGCGTCCGCTGCTCTCTAGTGGACAGATGGGCTGGAAGCAGGTGGTGAAGCCACTCTGTGTGCGTGTGCGCGCGTGCGTGTGTGTGTGCGCGCGCGCGCGCGCCAGTCCGCGTCCTGCGTCGGGTGCTGTGGGCGTGAGAAATGAGTCACACGTTGTTGTGGGCTGAATTGAGTCCCCTTCGAAGTTCACATGTTGCCGTCCTAGAGCGTGGGGTTTTAGAATGTTGGACGTGACAGTGTTTGGAAATAGGATTTTTCTTCTTCTTCTGGTACTGGGGATTCAACTACGCAGAGCTCTACCACTGAGCTACATCCCCAACCTTTTTTATTTTTTGAGACAAGGTCTGGCTAAGTTGCCTCCGCAGGACTTGAAGTTGGAATCCTCCTGCCTCAGCCTCCTAAAGTGGTGCGATTACAGTCTTAATCTACCACACTTGGGTAGAAGTTCGACCTTAAGAAGGTAACTGACTTCAAATGACGTCCTTAAATTGTTCCTTAATCCGATAGGGCCAGCTAGTGTCCTATAGAAAAGGCAAATTCCCCAACATGTCCACATCTTCATTAGCCAAGGCACCTGAGGGACAGGCCTAGTAACCTCAATGTCCCTAAAACCCAGACCCTCAGCCCGGGACTTCCCAGACAAGGGACACAGGTGGAGGGAAGGCATCAGCCTTTTGAGAGGAAGGCAGTTTCTGGCAAGGCTGAGGAAGGAGGGAGGAGTATTCTTTTTGGTTTCGGTTTCCATTTCCAATTCCCTAGTGAAAGATGGCGAGTATCCAGGAGCTGGAGGAGGGGCCAAAAGCCCGTGGGTAAAACAGGTGATCCAGGGCGTGGTGAACAGGTGAGGCCCGGTCCTCAGCACCCTTGTCCTGGATGGGCCAGGACCCACGTGGCGCTGGGTCTGTGTATGGAGCAGGGTGGGGAATGGAAGGCGACCCCAGAAGGAGTAGGGCAAGGACAGCGGAGAGAGGCATAGAGCAAGCTAGGAAGACTGTCCTACAAAACGAACGGAAAGGTTGGGAGAGGAGCTCAGTAGGAGAGCGTTCACCTGGGATGAGCCCGGCCCCAAGTTCCATCCCCCACCCTGCACGAAACAATAAATACCTGGTGGGACTGTGGCCTAGTTATCTCCAAACAAAAAGTTAAGAAATTGATAGAAAACATAATAATGTACCTAAAGTTTTAAAGGTAAAGCATTTTTTAAAGCCAGTATGAGTTGAAGGAGCCTTAAAGAATTTTTAAACATGTTTTAAAAATCTTTTTTCCCCTTTCTTTTCTTTCTTTCTTATTTCTTTTTTATTTTTTGGAGACAGAGTCTTGCTATGTAATTCAGGCTGGCCTTGAACTCACTGTGTAGGCCAGCCTGGCCTCGAATTCCCCTCAATCCTCCTGCCTCAGCCTCCCGAGTGCTGGGATTACGGGTGTGTCCCACCATGTCAGATTTAAAAAATCACTTTAGAAATCAGTTTTAAAGGAGGAGAAAAACAGAAACAAATAAACAGAGGGTGAAAACAAATGCATAGTTATTATTGCAGCTGGGGTCGGAACACAGAGCCTCAAGTAAATTAAGTAAACAGTCTACCGCTGAGCCACAACCCCAGCTCAGGAAGGAAAGACAAACATGAAAAGATCAGCAGTGACAGAAGAGTGGTTTCAGGTTGATGATGAAGAACACTAATTTTAGCTGGGCGTGGCAGCGGCTCACCCTGTAATCCCAGTACTCTGGGAAGCTGAGGCAGGAGGAGTGTGTGTCTGAGCCTAGCTGGGCAACTCTGATTTAGTGATACCCTGACTCAAAATAAAAAAGAAAAATAAACGGCCAAGGATGCAGCTCAGTACGAAGACCCTGGGTTCAATCTCCAGAACTGCAAAACAAAACATTTTAAATTCCAGTTAAACAAAGTACTTCTCCCTATCCCTGGGGTGGGGGGAAGAATTCCAGACATAACAATTATCAGCAAGGACGTGGAAAGATCAGAGCCCTTGTGCACTATGGGTAGAAATGTATAATGGTGCAGCCACTGTGGAAAAAAGTATGGTGGTTCCTTTAAGAATTAAACATAGAACTGTCGTATGAGGCCGCAATTTTGCCGCTGAGTGTATAACCAAAGGAATCAAAACAGGTATTTGTACACTCCTTTATCACAGCAGCACTGTTCACAATAGGCAAGAGGTTGAAGCAACCCAGGTATCTACACACGATTAGATGACAGAAATGTGGTATGGCAACACCGTGGAATATTACTCAGCCTTCAAAAGGAGTGAAAATCAGACACGTGCCACACCATGAATGATCCTTGAGTTTATTTTTCTCAGTGAAATAAAGGCAGTCGTGCAAAGGCCAACACTGTAGGACTCCACTGACACGAGCTACCTAACATAGGCAACGCCGGGAGTGGAGAGACGGTTTCAGTTTTGCGTGATGACAGAATCGTGGAGATGGAGGGTGGTGACGGTCGCTCAACAACGCCGATATCCATGTGGACGTCACGATAAAAATTCGGTGGAAATTTTTTTCTGTCTTGTGAAGGAAGTACCTATGTATATCCTCAGTTTGGCCTGTTGTCCTGCGAAGTCTAAATTGTTTACTCCCTGGCCCTTCCAGAAGACAGCTCCTGACCCCACCCAGAGCCAGGCTCAGGAAATGGTGGGAAGCAGGACCGGCTCCCCGTTCCCTCCTGATCGTGACCCACCCAGCCGTGTCGGGTTCCCTCCCCTGCGGCTCAGGGCAGACGCCACTTCCCCGCCCAGTCCCCTTAGTTCCCGAGTCCGTAATCTCTTTCCTCTGCAGTGACTCAAGTCTCCAGGCCTTAGGAAGGGCCCGCAGCTGTACCCTGGCCTAGCCCTCTATCCGTGCACCATCAGGCTCTGCCCTGGAGTCCCCTTGTCTCCTGTCCGTGTTCTCCAGGGTGCTAAGGGCCCCCCACATCGCCACCTCATCCAACGGGCCACTCCTACCAGCTTCCTCCTTGCGAACAGGCTTGAATGGAGCAGCCTCCTGGTCCTGGATTCCCAGGTGTGACCCCAGCCACCTCCCTGCTCCCATCTTTAGCCGCTCCCTTGTACAGCTTGTTTTCCAGCCTTGTGGACTTCTGGTTTCCCAGGTCTGCTACATGGATTAGGTTGCCCTTGACAAGAGAAACGAGAACCTGGCTACCCAGTTTACACAGCAAGGAAACTCACATCTCACACAGTAGGAGCCCCAAGCCAGGGCACCCTGGTTCTCTGGATTAGTAACAACATCAAGGGTGTGGCTATTTTCCTGTCTCTTTTCTGCACCCTCTGATACTTGCTTCATTGTCACAGAGTGACTGCCGTAGCTCCCACCATCACACCCAGACGTGAAGTGTTCCAGGAAGGAGAGCTTTTCAGAAGCCCCACTGGAGACTCCCTTTGCCCCCAGCAGAACTGTGCCCGTATCAGCCACTGGCAAGAGAGGGGGATCACCCCTATAACCTGGGGACAAGCTGAGCGGATCGGCAGTTCTGAGGAGGGATTAGGCCGTACACTCCTCCACAGGCCCTGACCTTCCTCACGGGCTTGGCCTGCAGAGCCCGGCTGGCTGCCCTCGGCCAGCTCACCTCACCACCTCTCTCTCCTAGGCCCAGCTCCAGGTTCTCCCAGCTGCATCTGTCTCTAGGGCAGCATCTGCTCCCTGGGGTTGGCCCTCTGTACCCGAAGTCCCTTGGGAACAGAGGCTGAATCTTGACACCCCCCCCCAACACGGATGGGAAAAGGCCCAGGCAGGATTCCTGGGTAGGGGTGTTGTGCGTCCTGCATCCTGGAGAAAATTCCAAGGAAAACTGGGGGCCCTGCCACCGAAATGAACAGACAACTTTGACGTGGAAACACGTCTCTGCTCTTCCAGGAGGCCCAGGAGCCTAGGGCAGAGGCTGGAGCTGCTTTTCACCCGCACTGGCTCTCAGGACACAGCCCCTGACGGCCAGACTGGGCTGGGTGCCCGTGGGCTTGGCTCGTGTCCCTTGCTGATTCTCTAGCACCTGCTCTTGAACACAAAAGATGACAAAGCACTGCTTGTGGTTGGCCTTTGCCTCCCCCACACCCTCACCAGAAGGAAGGCCGAGCCTCAGATTCTACAGGGCCCCGAGTAGTGACAGAGGCCACAGAGCGTCTGTGCATGGCCGTGACATTGCTGAGACTGGCACAGAAGTGTGGCCAGGCTCCCTCGCCTCTCAAGAGGCTGCCCACAGCCTGAGGCCAAATCACCCAATCCCCTTTCCTGCCGGGAGATTTCCCAGCACCCACCATGAAGCGAGTCTTCCTGTACCGAAACACATGAGAGTCACTGTGAAAGCAGCCAGGACTCAGACAGCTGGAGAGGGGACATCTATTCGACAATGAGGCTAAAAGGTAGCAGGGCCCAGGGCTGGCAATGAGTGGAGCTCTGTTAAGAGGGAAAGGCATGAAAAGATGGGGTGTGTGGAGTTTGTGCCCCAGGTACGGAAAGCTGGAGTGAGAGAGGGCCCTGGGTCAAACTGGTGGGGTTGTGCTGTCTGTGCAGGAGTTCACTCAGCCAGCGTCAGGGAGCACCTGTCTGTGCACACACACCTGTCAATAAAGGTTCTCAGCTGGGGACGTAGCTCAGTGGTGTCACTCCCTGCCTTGCGAGCACAGGGTCCTGAGTTTGAGCCCTGGTGCGAATAATAATAATAAAAAAGCTTTTCAATCTGTCGTTCACAAGTGCTCAGACCGACAGGACGCTGAGGAGCTGTGCATGAATCTTCTTTTCTCTTTCCCTCCCAGGGCTAGTGAATTCCTGGAGGTGTGAGCAACTGCTTTGGCGCCACCACTCTTCTGCAAACTGATCTGAGCCTACACCGTACATCAAGCCAAGATTTCTCTGTTCAAAGTCACCCAGGGCCCAGGTGCCAGAAAACCCCGCGCTCCTCTACCTGTTCCACGGTCCCGCCTTGCCTTTCAGAAGCCCTGAGACGGGCTCTTTTGTGTGTCCCTGGTGCTTCTTCGTGTGGCCCTCTGCCCAGCAAATGTAGGTAATATATTCTTCTTTGTTTCTCAAGCCTCTGAAATGTTTAATTCTTTCCCCTTTTTCTTTGTGGTCCTGGGGATTGAACTCAGGACCTTGCCCGTGCTAAACTAGTCCTCTACCACTGAGCTACATCCCCACCCCCTTTAAGTTCATTTTGAGACGGCGTCTCGCTGAGCTGCCCAGGCTGCCCTGGAAGTTGGATCTTCCTGCCTCAGCTTCCTCATTAGCTGTGGTTATGGGCACGCACCACGACATCAGCAGTCTTCTTTATTTATGGCTGAAGTTCTTTTTCTCCAAGACTTTAGCCTCTCTGTGCCATCACTCGGATCCCGCAGTAAATTTTAGTCCCACGAGTACCACCGGGATCGTGTGGCCACCTGGGCGGTGCCGGGGGGCTCTGCTCTGGAGCCCCGCTGCCCTGGACAAAGCCTGTTGGGTCCCCGAGCACCCCGGCAAGTACGCTGCACTGAGGCCCTGCCTAGGGAGAGTGGCAGCGCTGGCATCGCTCCTGTACCTCCCCAAAAGCACACACATGCGCTGTCCACTTTTGATTTTTTGACTGTGATGAAATACATATAACAAAAGTTACCGCTCTTAACGACTCGGGAGCATCAAAGGCATCTGCACTGCTCCGGGGTCACCGCCGTCCACTTCACCCCAGTCATAAGCTCTGCACCTCTAAGCCGTCACTCCCCGCGCCCTTCGCGCAGCCTCTGGTGACCAGCTGTCCTGGAGAATTTCGCTCCTGCAGGTACCTCCCGCAGGTGAATCACACAGCATTTCCTCTTTGTTTTGTTTTTTAATTATTTGGTACTGGGGATCGAACTCGGGTCCTTGTGCTTGCCAGGCGGGCGGCGGACATCCCCGGCCCTGTTTGTATTACCGAAAGCTCTGGAAGGTTCGCCATCACGGTGTAGCAGGCATCGGCACTCCCCTCCTTTTCAAGGCTGAGGGCTATTCCCACTCGTCGCGTTTCGTGTATCCATTCCTTTGCTCCTGGACGCTCGGCCTGCTCCTACCTCCTGGCCGTTGCACGTAGCACTGCGATAAACGCAGGCGTGCAGACGCCCTTACTGCCCGTCCTTCGCGTGCGCCCCGCCGGAGCCGTGGGTCACCTGGTCATCCCACTTCCGGTTTTGAGGACCGGCCGCGTCGTTCTCCACAGTGGCCGGACCACTCTGCACTCTCCCAGCCACGCACTGATTTTTAAATTGGATGATAACATTCAGAACTCGAAGAAATAAAGCGTCCTTCCTCTTCCTGCCCACGCCATCGGTGCAGGCGGACGGCAGGTGGGCGGGTAGGCAGGTGGACCCTGAGGGTATAGAGAGGCTTTTTCTGGTTACAGCATTGGCATGGCTCGAAAACTGGAATTTAAATGCAGCTGACTTTTAAAAGTTGTGCAAAATATATCGAGCAAATGCCAAATTTCCATATATTTCCTGCGATGATGTCCACAGCTCCCACTGCCTGTAGCTGGCTGCGTCTTTGTGGCACAGAGCTCTCTGTTCTCAGTGCTGTCTGTTGAGTTTGCCCAATTCTTCCTCCTTTGTGTCTCTGGAGGCCAAAGGTCCTTGGGGAGGCTCTTCTGGGCCACCAGGACCAGGGGGATTAGTTAGTTACAAGCAGCCACCAGTTCCCCTCTGAGCAGAAATCCCACACCAGTGATTGAACACAGAAGAGCGGCCAGGCGTGGTGGCACACACCTGTCATCCCAGCACTCGGGAGGCTGAGGCAGGAGGATCGCTGTGAGTTCGAGACCAGCCTGGGCTACATGGTGAGTTCCAGGTCAGTCTCACCTACATAGTGAGACCCTGTCTCAAAAAAAAAAAAAGAAGAGCACCAAGAGAAGGAGCACTTCAGAGGGGTCCCCCACACTCCACTCTCTAGGGCAGCAGCACCTGCTGTTCACAGAGCACAGCCCCAGCCTGGAGCGGGAGGGAGGGGGAAGAGAAGCAGAGAAGGGAGGAGGTAGGGAGGGTGGGGAAGAGGAGGTGAGGCAGGGAGGATGTCATCCCAGCACGCGGGAGGCTGAGGCAGGAGGATCGCTGTGAGTTCGAGACCAGCCTGGGCTACATGGTGAGTTCCAGGTCAGTCTCACCTACATAGTGAGACCCTGTCTCAAAAAAAAAAAAAGAAGAGCACCAAGAGAAGGAGCACTTCAGAGGGGTCCCCCACACTCCACTCTCTAGGGCAGCAGCACCTGCTGTTCACAGAGCACAGCCCCAGCCTGGAGCGGGAGGGAGGGGGAAGAGAAGCAGAGAAGGGAGGAGGTAGGGAGGGTGGGGAAGAGGAGGTGAGGCAGGGAGGACGGAGGGGGCACTGCCTGGCCACTCAGGCCTGGAGGGCCGTCCTGGTCCTGTTTCAGCGTCATCTCAGCGAGCGCCCTGCCTTAGGCCCAGCCGTCCGAGGCTCTGACCTCGCTGACCCCCGAGGCCCTGCTCTGGGCCCCTTCCAGCACGGCCTCTCCCGAGTACCTGCCGTCCTCCCGGGTTACCTGTGTGCAGAGCCCAGGTCGCGGTGTGCGCCCCTGCCTTTCAGGGGCTGCAGAGCTGGGAAGGGCGCCCCGTCAGCACCCGGGTAGGGACGGGTGTGCTCGGTGACCACCAGAAAGAGGAGCTCAGGGTAGGCTGAAGGGAGCGTACTTTTCTCGGGGTGGTGGGTGCATGGCAACTTTCGGGAGTTCAGGCATCGAAGCAAAATCCGGGAAGATACTAAAAATCACTCAGAATCCCACTGGACAGGGATTATCATGCACGCTCTACCAAAACGTCCTGGATTTTGGCAAAGAGATATACACTTGTTTTTTAAATTGAAATATTTAGTTTTAACCCTTGTTCAGCTCACTTATTGTTTGGGGAGGTGCTGGAGATTTGACTCACAGGCCTGTGCATCAGAGCCGTGCCCCGCGCTCCTATCACTCCCTGTTATAAGGCTTTTGTATTATTTAGTGATTGCCTAAGAGATACTTCCTTACTTCCTTACAGCTGAGGACAGGCTGGCCACTCAAACTCCCCACAGAGGGACTCCGTGGGGCTCGGGGCCCAGAATGAGCGAGGCCCAGGGCTCCATTCCCATTGTGCCCACAGTGGGGCTGTGGGGTACTTTGCCATCGTGGTTGCTGAAGATGGAACCTCACTTTAAAACAAAGTCTAGGGCCGGGGATTTAGCTCAGCGGTTCTGCTGCCTGCCTTGCAAGCACAAGGACCCGAGTTCGATCCCCAGTACCAAAAAAACAAAACAAAACAAAAAAACTATTCCATAAAACAAGTCTATTTGTTTGCTTGCTGTGGAGGCTGCCTCTCTTCGTGTTTCTTGCTTATTTATACTTGATGTCTTTTACGAATTGTCTTTCCATATCACCTGCCGATTTCTCTACGGGAATGTTTCTCTTTTCTTTGTTGCTATATGTTATGTAAAGGTCTTCATATCCCTTAACATATATGTTCCAAAATGATCTCAGTTTGCCTGTTTAAAAAAATACATAAGTTTTCATATGATTAACTCTGTCTTTTTATCTTTATGGTAAATGAAGGTATCTCCTTTGCTCTTAGGCTTAGCATTACCTATCCCATCTGAAAGAAAATGAACATTTTCCTCTGTGTCCCTCTGTCTTGGAACATTTGGCTCTTAAACTTGGTGTTTCCTAATGAAGGGTGTGCATCTAAAGTACTGGGAGAGGCCAAGCACAATGGTGTCAGCCTATAAAGCCGGTACTGGGAGGCTGAGGCAGGACTGAGGAGCGCGAAACAGAGACAGCATAAAGCAAAAACAAAAGCAACATAAACAAAAATAAACTACCAGAGTGCTTTTCTAACTCTGAATAACCATGACTCACTCTATCCGGATCTCTTTGGAGAGGTGAGGTGGGGGAGGAGAGAAGCCTGGGAATTTTGGGGGGAAAATGCCCCAGATGACTCAGAGGCAAACCTGTGATTACGGGCTTTTTCCTTCTGGAATGTATGTGGCATAAGAGAAGAACCTAATTATAATGTGTTTTTAAAATAGTTGCCTGCACAAAAATAATTTATTCAATGTGCTTCTTTCCTCACCCAACGAAACGACATCGATCCCTCCCAATCTGCCAGGGTTTGGTTCTGGACCCCCTCAGATACCGAACTCCACAATTATTCAAGTCCCTTATATAAAATGGCACAGTATTTGCACAGAACCTACACACATCCTCCAGTACACTTTAGATAATCTCTAGGTTACTTAAAATTCCTACTACAATGTAAATGCTCTGTAAACAGAGCATTATAATATATTGTATTGCTTAGGGTTGATGGCAAGAAAAAGTCCATACCTTCTCAGTATAGATGCAGCCATCATGGGCCCCGCTCCATTTTTTGACCCCCACTTGGTTGAATCTATAGATATGAAAGTTAGAGACCCACAGCGCTGGCTATATATTGAAACCAACTCTCCAGCTGCAGCTGTAGCTCGAGGGTAGAGTTCTTGCCTAGCGTGAGTGAGAGCTTGGGTTCCCGCACTGGGGAAACAATTATAAGCTAACTCATTACAACCCAGTAACATTTTCTTCTGCCGGCAAAGATGGCGCGTCTGTGCTGTGGTATTGCTGGTTCCCAGGACGTTTGGAACTCTGGGACTCTGTGATCCTGGGCCCCGTGACCTTGGCCAGGACTTTGGTCCCCGTAGGGATTTTCTGCTGAGCCTGTGTCCTCGGTGGTCTGAACTTGCCCCTCACATCTTGTTGAGTCCTTTGCCTTTGGAGCAAAATCTCAGGCCCAAGCCCTGACTCAGCTGGCACTGGACCTTGTGTACTCGCTCTCTGATGTCAGGCCGTGGTCCGCCACCCTGAGGCTGAGAACCTTCCCCTGCTCTGGGTTCTTGGCGGAGAAGGACTTCAAGATGGACCTCTCCTTACACTCTGGCAGCTCTCACAAAACATGCATCTGCAAGTCACCCAGCTCTGGAGGCAGAAAGCCAGAGCCCCCCACCACTCGATTCCAAGCAGGAGCAAGGCCAGGAAGTCACCCGTGTCTGGTGTGTGAAGACCATTTGCCCCTCACAGCAAGGCTGAGACTGCAGACTTGAGCAAGGCTGTTAATCAGCTCGGGGGACAGGACATCAAATACGATCGCAGACCTACGTGTATGTCCAGCCCTGGACCTCCCCTGTCCCGCAGAGGTGATTTTCCCGGGCGTGAGAGGCGAGGTTTCAAACCTGACAGTAAAGTGTGACCCATTTTAGGTGGGACCACGAGTCGGAAAGCAGGTGACTATAATACCCCCGTGGCTGGACACTGGCAGCACAAAGCAGGCCAGTGAGGAGTTTCTGGACCTCTCCTTCCCCCGGGGTATCTTCCTGTCAGGGTGAGCCATGCTCTAGTCAGAGAGAACAACCTTGTGCAGCAGCCGCTCGGCTTGTCCTGCTCCTCCTGCAGCTCAGCGGCACCAAGCGCCTCACTTGGGCCCCTCCACTAGAGTTCTCGCTTGACCCTCCAAAGCCCACGTGGGCGATCCGAGTCCTCCTGCGTGATCGACCTTTCGGGCCGGTCGATCGCTCCCTCCCTCGGAGTTCTCCTGACAGTGGTCCTCTCCCGTCTGGGTCCTGCCTCTCAGTTCTTCGCTGGACGTCTCTCCTTCCACTCCACGCAGAGCTCTGTCCTTACCTCGTAGAGTCCATCCACCCACCCACTCCACCCCTAGGGTTTTGCCTCTTGTGTTAACCTGTTTCTTGTCGCTATAACAAGATCCCTTATGGCTGAGTAGAGTAAAGACGCTCATTTAGCTCACAGTTTTGGAGGGTGAAAGTCGAAGATCGGGTGATCCCGTCAGTTCAGCTTCTGATGAGGACCCCACTGGCTCAGGCACGTCGGAGCACGCGGTGTCGTGGTGGGAGACAGGAAGCCGGACAGTGGAGCAGGGCCTCTTGCTCTTTTGTAGCAATTTACTCGTGAGGGAACTAAGCAGGGTTCCATGAGAACTACCTTAACCCCTCAAAAGCAGTGACCGCAATGACCAGGTTACCTTGTACGAGGCCCACCTAGCACTGTCGCCCTGAGGACCACATTCTTCACACTGGAACCCTCGGGAAACAAACGCGTCTAAACCGTGGCCCCTCCTGTTGCACGTGGGGCACTCCGAGTTGCTCTGAAGTCCCCCCCCCGTCCCGTGAGCCTCTGACCCTGCGCACACAGGCTCCTCCCACTTCTTGGGCCTCCCCTGCCCCGTCTGCTTCCTGTTTCTGTAACCGGTGTCGCCGTGTGCCTCCTGCCTCGGCCGTCCGCTCTCGGGTGGCCTGACTCCATCCCACCGCCCACTTCTTCCTGCTCACCCACCAGAGTGGCCACCAAACACAGGTCCCTGCACCAGGCTCTTTGGCTGAGTAGCCTCCAATGCTCACTTCTTCAACAAGTTTTATTCCTCCTGAGGTATGGTTTATATAACCTAAAATGCATGCACTGCGCTGCTTTTAAAGCAAAACATGTATCGGTACATTTCCGATATTCACGATGATAGCACCGAGCTGGGGAATTTGCACCCGTACGTGGTACACTGTGCCTCTTCATTCCTTTCCCCTTCCGCCCCTCAAGCCCCCCAGTGCCCTATATGCAAAAGCTCTGTTTCCATTTTTCCTTCTCATCTTGTCCCTCCTCTCCAGTTCGCCTTCCCATTTGAACACTTTCTCCCCATTTCCCAGTATCTATTACACATTTCAGTCCTTATCTTCACTTCCAGTTCTCACGCCAGAGAAACAGTGTGGTAGTAAACATATGTGTCTGACCTGTTTTACCTGACGGTATGGCCTCGAGGTGCTTCCACTTAGCTAGAAACGTCACTCAAAGCAGCCACCAACCTGTTTCTATAGACAGAGCTGCCCTTTCTTGACATTGACCCTGTACTTTTCATTAATTCACCTCAGAAGACCCAACAAAGTTAAGGGCTTGCTCTGGAATGGCGACAGCAGCAAAAATTGTGGAACAAGAGCCTATACAGATCCCTCCAGGAAAACTGGTGAAAACACTGACAAAATCCCGGGCTGGCAAGGTTAGCAAGAGTGCTTAGCTAGCATACATCAGGCCCTGGGTTCATTCCCCGGCACAGGGGAACAAAACATAATCAACAACTTTTTCCGAAGTTTACAAACCAATCAAAGGCCCACAGATATCCGGGGAATATTTATTCAAGTAAAAACAGCTATCTCAGTAAGAAGAGTGAACTTTTTAAAAATTAATTTTAAGGGCCGGGGATTTAGCTCAGGGGTTCGGTGGCCTGCCTTGCAAGTGCAAAGACCCAAGTTCAATCCTTGGTACCCCCCCAAATTAATTTTATTGGTACACTTGATATATACAATATAACGACATTCACTGTTGGAAATTTGTACCTTTACATGATCAACCTTGGTGCCTACCGATTCTCCATTCCCCTGCCAGAACACTGAACTTTGTGATGTTTCAACCTCTCTATTCCCTCATCCCCTCAGTTCCATGAGGGCTTTGAAAACCAACAGCCTATACTCATAAAACAAGCAGTGTGGAAGATGTAGATCAGGCTGGAGTCCCTTCAAAGCCTCATTTCCAGAGATTATTTGGCCTGTCTGGGGGTTCCCTGAAGATCACACCCGCAAGACTGTCTTCATTTGATCTGGCTTGGAGCTTGTCAGTTACAAATAGCCCTTCCCCAGGAGCGTCAGCTGAGAACAGTCAGAGACAGCTACTGGGCACAGTAGCTCACACACCACCTGAGGCGGTCAGTTAGGGAAACAATGGACCGATTCAAACACTTCGCGGGGTATCTGGAAGCTGGGTGTAGTGGTGCACACCTGTCATCCCATCACTCTGGAAAGATGAAGTGGGAGGATTCCAAGTTCGAGTCCAGCAACTCAGTGGCTTGGTGAGACCCGATTCCAAAATAAGAAATAAAAAGATCTGGGGATGCAGCTCAGTGTGGCTGTCCTGATTCGATCTTCAGGAGCACATACACACACAGGAAAGGACAAGGATGATTTCTTTGCAAAAGGGAATATGAACAAAGAGAAATTATTTTTAAAAGAGCCAAAAGAAGTAAAGAGGTTCTGGTGTGAAAAGTACAATAACTGAAATAAAAAATTCACTACACGGGCTCAACCTCAGAATGGATGGGTGGATGGAAGGGAGAATCAGCAACCCTCAAGATAGGTCATTTGTGATCATCTGAATAACAAAATGAAAAGCACTAAGTCTGAGGGGTAGGAAGCAAGGAAGAACAACAAACTTAGCCACAGAAGGAGACCTGTGGGGCGACCATGAGGTTCACCAGCACGTGCTTGGCAGGAGTTCCAGAAAGGGGAAGGGTATTCCCATGACTACGTTTTGATAAAAATGTAATCTGAAATCCAAGAAGTTCAATAAATTTTGAATGGGATAAACTGAGTTGAACCCATCCTATTCAACCGTCAAAAGACAGAGAATCTTAAGAGAAGCAGGATAGACGCAACTCTCTCAATAGAAGTCTCAGTAAGACTCACCGCCAATTTCTCTCCCGAACCACCGCAGCTCGGAAGCAGTAGGATGACCCGATTCAATATTGAGAAGAACAAAGCAGAATACCCCTGAAGAGAGTATTTCACCTTCGACAAAGCTGTCCCGCAAAAAAGAAGGAGAAACTTGGACATTCCCAGGGAAACAAAGCTGAGAGAGGTCCTCACCAGCAGACCTGGCCTACAGAAAGTACGAGAGGGCGTTCTTCAGGCTGAAGGCCAAGGACGTGAGACAGAATTTCGGCTCCGTGTGAAGAAATAAAGAGCCCCAGGTAGGGCCCTGCATCGGGAAGTGTAAGGCACAGTATAAATGTACTTTGTCGCAGTTACATTTTGCCTATCTGACTCAAGAGCCAACTGTTTAAACCGCGATCACAAATCTAGATTGATGAGCGGACAGTGTAGAAAGGTGAAAGATATAATTTGTAGTAATAATGGCACAGGCGGGGGAGCAGCACCACAAGGGAGAAACATTTCGTATACTTTTGAGAGGAGGTTGGCGTCAATCTAGATTATTAAATTAATTTAACCCCCGGAGCAATCACTAAAAACAAACAAAAACTAGAAAATATATACCGAAAAACAAAGGACTATTTCTTAGTCACTTAAAGGGTACTAACGGAGCTGGGCACAGGGGTGTGTGCCTGTAATTCTGCGACTGTGGAGACTGAGGTGGCTAGTACAACGCCAGCCCGGATGGTTGAGGAGAACACCGCCTCCAAAACAACAAGAAAACGTTAGTGATTCATAGGCTCAACTGAGGAAGAGTAGGAGACATCAGGCGTGCGTAAAAGGAACGGCAAAATGGCAGATAACCCTATGTCATCAGTTACCGCGCTGCTCAGGTCCAGCTAAAATTAAAAATGGAATGGTTTATCGCCTATGAGAAATGCAAAGAGCTGCAGTGCTCTATATTAACATTAGACAAAATAGATTTTTAAGGCAAAAGTTGTTATCAGAGACAGATATATACATATGTATAATGACGAAAGGTCAACTTGTCAAGAAGATACAACAATTACAAATTATTATATATGTATATCAACAAAACCCCACACTACATGAAGCAAACATAAGCAATTGAAGAGAGAAATAATTCAACAATAAAGATTTCAAGAGCTCACTTTCGGGAGATCAAGAAGGAAATAGAAGAGTTGAGCAACACTCTAATATACTGAATATCTGTAGAACAGTCCGCTCATTACAGGAAGACACTCTCTTTCCAAGTGTACCTAGAACATGTGCAGTTTATAGCCTTTCTATTAGGCTTTCCAGCAAGTCTCAATAAATTTAAAAAGATTTAAGTCATAAAAAATACCACCACCAAGTACAATGGAATGAAATCAATAATAGGAGGAAATCTGAGGAAGTGAAAAATGTGTGGAAGAGAAGCCAGGCTTGCTGCCACAGGCCTGTAATCTTAGCCCTTGGGAGGCTGAGGCAGGAGGACTGCAAAATGGAAATCAGCCTGAACTACACAGTGAGGTCATAGGCCATCCTGGACTACACAGTGGGACTGTTTCAAACAACAAACAACAGTACAAAATGTGGGTGGAACATCGGAGTGAAATGAGAAGTACCTGATCTTTGAGGACCAGGATTATTCGCATAATAATTCTAAATAATGAAGAATACCTCGGTGAACTAGACAGTCATTTCCACATACACTGATCCAACACAAACCTGCTAAGTAGCTGTTATGTGCTAATTCTTGCAAGAGGAACTGAGGGACCGGTAGTGAGCAAGACGTCTTTGGTTTCTGTGCTCATGTAGTTTTCGCCTTCTGTAAAGGATGAAGAAAGCCTTCTATTCAGTCTAGAACAGAATTTAGGGTACATCCAAACCTCTGACTACTAAGCTCTTCAAACAACGTTATACTCAGCGCTGTGATCTCCACCCAACTTTACTGAATTTGTTATCTTCACAGATTTTTTTTACATTTTCAATTATTTAATTGAAAAATAAAGTATATATTGAACAAATATGGAAATTAAGCAACCCACACCTAAGAACAAGTAAGCCAAAGAAGAAATCATCAGGAAATCAGGGAGTGTTTTGAGAGAAATGGGGGAAAACCCACAAAATATCGAGACAGTTGGGACGAGGCTGAGACAGTGCTTGACGAGGCATTTAAAGCTGCAGGTCACCTATATCAGGAAAGACAAAAATTTCAAATTAATAGTTAAACTTCTATCTTAAGGAATATAAGAAACTACAGAAGGAGGAGCAAGCAGAAAGAAAGAAATAGTACATGTTAGGGTAGAAATAAATTTAAAAGGGGAATGGGAAAACAGAAAAATCAAGAAAACCAAACATTGTGGGGAGGTATTTTGTTTTGTTCTGTTTGAGATAGAGTCTCACTTTGTAGTCCAGCTGCACAGCCCATGATATCCTCCTGCCTCAGCCTCCCCAGGGCTGGGGAAAAGCTGATCTAAAAAAAAAAAAAATCAAGCAAGTATTTGTGCTTGGTGGAGCAAAGATGTCCCCCACCCTCCTTCCAGCCCTGGTGTTAAAGAGAGACCTTCCTCCCTCTGGGGCAGAAGGGCCACATGGGGGCAGTGTCCACCCTGACTGGGAGAAAGGCCTCTGGCCCCAGAGCAAGACTGAGCAACAGATTTCAAAACATTCACAGCTCGCATAAGTGCCCGGCTCACTTTCCCAGTGTCACTGAGGTGCTGCGTGGGCCGATGTAGGACCACAGAAGGGAATTATCTCTCAGTATCTTGTCATATGTCAGATGACAATATTGTGATATTTAAAAAGGGATAGAGATAGAGATCCAGAACCTTCACACTGAGACAGTCCCATCCCTTTTAAAATTCTTTAACAATGTTTGATTTTTCTTTTTCAATACAGGGCCCTGCTATGTAGTTCTGGCTGGCCTTGAGCTCACTGTGTAGCCCAGGCTGACTTTGGAACTCTCGGCGTTCCTCTTGCCTCAGCCTCCAAGTGCTGGCATTACAGGCATGTGCCACAACACCCAGCTTTATATTTGAATGTATCCCAAGATACTTAGGGGTAAAATGTGCCTGAGATGTGCTAGAAAATGCTTCACACAAAAGAAAAAGAGGATGAAGTGGGTAGAACAAAATGTTAGTGACTTTAACATTAGCCTTACTGATGGGCATGGCGTATGGGTTCCAGCTAATAATTTTTCTCCCACCCATACAGTCAGCCTTCTGCGTCTGTGGGTTCCACATCCATGCACTCAACCAACCCCAAGTGGATTTAAAGTGTACAGGAAGCTGTGCTCTGGTTATGTGCAGACCCGACTTTGTGAGAGGGACTTGAGCGCATTCAGATGTTGGTGTGTGTGTGTGTGCGCGCACGTGTGTGTGTGTGAGGGGGCTGCTGGAACCGATACCCAGAGACCACCAGAGCATGAGTGTGCACACACGTGTGTGTTTCCCAATTGTCCACCACGTGCTGGAGGCACAGCCTCAAAGACGACACTCACTTCTAAATGACCCTGTTCTCTTCGAACAGGAGTAAAGGATATCATGCCCTTGTCACTTTCAAAATGAAATAGAATGGGATGTGGAACAACTGTAGGTCATTAAGATGACAAAGAAAAATGATGCCCCGCAATGTGCGTGATTTTTGCCCAGCAGGTGCAGCCCCCTGCAGGAACCACCCGGTCGTAGGTGCAGACGTTGGTGGTTCAGCTGTCATTGGCAGACATCGGAAGCCGCCAGACCCACCAGGAGAGAGCCGGCCTGGTTGCTCAGATGGCTGTGCCACGGCTTCGGGGTGGGTACCGTGGGCGGCCTGGAGTGGGCTTGCAGAACGAGGTCTGGGCTCGGCGGGCGCCCGTAGGGCCCCCTTCCATGGGTTCCTAGGCCCTCCTCATAGGGTACAGGGTCCCCCTTCCCCACCCTTCTACCTCTGCTCTGCTCTTCCTCATCATCGTCCCACCCCGCTCCTAACCAGTCTTTCTCAAAGTCCTCCAGGCCCGACGTGGCAGAGCCTGATTGGCCTCTGGGGCGCAGGCGGCACTCAGGTGCATGGGGACCCGCCTCGCCTGGGGCTGCTGACCCGGTCCTGCCTCCCTGGGTGAGGGCTGGGAGTGCAAACCCCAGCAGCTGCTCTGTGAGCTCTGCCCGCCCCTCACTCTGCCTTTTCTTCCCTCCTGGAGACTCCGCCCCCCTCCGCAGCTTCCTCTGCCACCACGGGTTGTACTAATGACTTCCGCAGGTCCGTCTCTGTCACCTATTGAGGTCCGGCGGTCTCCGCTGCATAAAGACCGGCCCGCTGGGGACAGGGGCTGTCTGTGCTGGTCACTGCTGCAGCCTGGTCTTGAGATCCTGTACGTCCTGCACGGTGGACATTTGAGGGACCAGGAGGCCACTGGTGATTTTCCTTTTATTTTTTATGTCTTCTTTTCGGATTCCAAATTTTCTATAAAGAAGACATTTTATACTAGAATTACACTAAATGTTACTTTATTAATAGATGTGGGTGAGGCAACAAAAACTCTCATTGCTGGTAGGATGAAAAATAGTAAGTTTCCTTCAGAAGAGTCTGATGGTTTTAAACCAAACGTATTTCTACCATAGAATCTAGTAATCTCACTTTTTGTTTACCAAAGGGTGTTGAGATTCTATGTCCACGTGCAATCTGCCCACATAAGTTTATAAGAGCTTTTTCACAACTGCCAAAACTTGGAAGCAAGCAAGGTGTCTTTCAGTGGACAGTTAGATAAGTAAATTCTGGTACATCCCAAACAAAAGAATATTACACAGCGCTAAAGAGGGAATGAGCTACGAAGCCAGGAAAAGATATAGAGAGTTGGGAGTGGTGGCACACACCTGTAATCCCAGTGACTCAGAAGGCTGAAGCAGGAGGATCACAAGTTTGAATCAAACCTGGGCAACTTATCAAGACCTTGTCTCAAAATAAAGACTAAAGATGGCTGCTGATGTAGCTCAGCGGTTGAGTGTCTCTGGGTTCAAGTCCCACTGCTAGGGGGAAAAGGATATAGAAGAATCTATGTGTATTACTAAGGCTAAAGAAGCCAATCTGAAAAGGATATACACTATATGATTCCAACTTTGCAACATTTCAGAAAAAGGAGAAGAACTAGGGAAACAGTTTTTAAACATCACTAATTACTAGGCAGAGCGGGAGGAGTGAATAGGCAGGGCCCAGAGGGATTTTGGGACAGTAAAACCATTCCGCCTGATACTGTAGTGGTGGATTCACGTCATCATTCTACATTTGTCCAAACCCACAGGTGTTCGGCAGGGAGGGTGAGCCCTCATCTGCACCAGGCACCGCAGGTGGCCGTGACGTGACAGTGGGGGCTCCCTGGTGGCCACAAGTGCACCGGCCCATGGGGGAGGCTGACAGTGGGGAGGGCCGTGCCTGTCAGAAGACAAGAGGCACCGGGAAATCTGTCACTTTTTGCTCGATTTTGCTATGAACCTAAAACTGCTCTAAAAGTAAAGTCTGTTAAAACACTTGTAAAAACAACAGTAAAAGTGAGGCTCTGGGAGGCAGACGGAGACCAGGGGTGGCTCCTGGGCCCAGAGGAGAAACGGGGTGAGCCGAGCTGGGGCAAGGGCAGAAGGCGTTCCCATGACAGTGTATCCCTTCTCAGGCAAGTCTTGCTAAGAATGGAGAAGCGCTTGGTCTGGAGGTCAGGGGCCTCTGAGAAGTTCCCGAGGGCGGCCAAGCCTACGGCAACAGAGGAGAGGCTGGGCCAGACCCTGTGATGCAGGGGCAGCCCCCAAGGCCCAGGGTGCCAGCCTGGTGTGGTGGGCAGCGTGCGTTTTTGGAGGTCTTCTCTTACAGCCACATTATATTTGACTGGGGTGTGTTTTTCTTGGCTCTAAGGAACAGGATTAGTTGCACGCTTTGTAATTTTTGGTATTGAAGGTATTTTTAACAAATGCAGTCAGTATCGTGGGAACATCCTGGAGTTGCTGGTATGTCTGTAATCTAAAATCAACCCCATTCCCACCCCCGGCCTTCCTCTCTGAAGGCAGAGTCGCTCGATGAGGTGTCTATTTTTATTCATTTAGGTTTGGAGTTGAAACACGGGTTACGCTGAGGAAATCGGTGTTCCCTTGTGGTAACTCTCCTTCCGCTACTTGTGATACGTGACCGCGAAGTACAGTATTAAAAGGGCCAGAACTCGCAGCATATTCCTTGAGCGATAGCTGGGAGAGCCAAGAGGCCCTGGCTGGCAAGAGATGACCCACCCTACCCAGCTCTCCGCTGAACTTTCCGGAGAGAAGCGGGCAGCACAGAGACGGAGCGCCCTTGGGAGCACTCACCTAGGAAGCTGCTCGCTCCTCACGGCTGCACAACCAACGCTACAAACGCAGTGGCTTAAGATAACACGTGCTACGCTTTGGCTACGGATGGCTGCCCAAAGGCACATGCTGACGTTCGGGTCTTTAGCCTGTGGCATTATTGGAAGTGGTCGGACTCACAGAGGTAGGGCCCAGTGGGAGGTTAGGTTCTTGGGGATGCGCCCTCCAAGGGGATGTTAGGGTCCTGGTTCCTTTGTTTGACTCCTTGATCCCATGAGGTAAGCAGTTTTCTGTACCACACCTTTGTGTACTGGTTCTGCACAGGCCCCCTAACAGGCCAAGTGACCATGGACTGAAACCTCTGAAACCGTGAGCTAAAATAATAAACCTTTTCCTCCTCCTTTTTTTTTTTTTTTTTTTTCTTGGCAACACTGGGGTTTATTCTACCACTGAGAGACATTCCCAGCTCCCTTCTTTTTACTTTTATTTTGAGACAGGGTCTTATTAATTTGCCCAGGCTGGCCTCCAACTGGTGACCCTCCTGCCTCAGCCTCCACGGTGACTGGGATTATAGGCATGTACTCCCACACTTGACTTTTTCTCCATTTAAATTATTTCAGGTATTTTGTCATAGAAACAAAAAGCTGATTAACACAATATGTTAATAATCTCATAATCTCTATGGGTGAAGAATTCAAGAGCAGATAACTTCTTATGTTCTGTAGCACAGTAGGGAAATTATGACTGACAGTTCATTGTGTACTTCATATAAGAGGGGATTTTGAATATTAAATATTTCAGTTGGTGGATATGTTGATTAACCTAATATAGCATTATGCATTAGATAGATAATAGATGAGTAGATAAGTTATACAATAATGATGCATCAATTCATATTTTTAAAACTATTTTTAAAGGAATCAGGGAATGGTCTAGTTGGATCCCCTGTTTCTAGGTCTCTCAAGGAGCTGTAAAACGTCAGCCAGGGCTGTGGTCTCCTCCGAAGCCTCAGCTAGATGAGGATCCACTTCCGAGGCTGCTGGCAGGACCCACTTCCTCTGGGGTTTTGGATTGAGGCCCCAGTTCCTGGCTGCCGTTGGCAGAGGCTGCCCTTGTCTCCTTGCCACATGGGTCTCCCCAAGGTGCAACTTGCTGCATGAGAGCCAGCAGGGGGAGGGTCGAAGGGGAACCTAAACTCAGCATCGTGTTATCAAGGCTGCCAAATTCTGTTAGTTACAAGGAAGTGACTCAAGAAATGGCAGTTTTGTAAGGCTGTGCCTACCTGGAGGTGGGATCGTGAAGTCATCTTAGATGCGGCTCACCCTAAATGCATGAAAAATGGTCATGCTATGGCTAAGGTGTACACTTACCGCATGGGGATAATCATTCCTAAAGGTGCTTTGGTTCCTGGTCCAGGAAGGGACAGCAGGGGCGAGCTCTTGACGTCAGACCTTTTGCCCATCCTCTCAGCAGCTCTGGCCTTCGGTCTCTTCTTCCTTAGAAGGGGGGTGATGGTAACCACTGTTCCGCTCTGTGACTTTTGGGGATTCGGTACGGTGATGAGTAGTAAAGAGCTGGCGTCTCACTCATAGTGGCTCCTAGAAATTCTCTCATGACTAAATAAGTTTCCTGTTGACTCTGTGGGGACCGCTGTGGTCCGAATGTTTATACTTCCAAACACAAATTCTTGTTTAAATCTGAGCACCAAGGTGATAGTTTTAGCAGGTAAGGTCTTGGAGAGGTGATTCAGAGTTGAGGGCTCTGCTCTTATGAACAGGATTAGTGCTTTAAGAAAAGAGGTTCTGAGAGCTACAGATGTAGCTCAGTGGTGTTGTGCCTGCCTGGCAAGTGCAAGGTCCTATGTTCGATCCCTGGCTACACACACACACACACACACACAAAGGCACTGAGAGCTTGCTTGGCTTTCACCCATGAGGACTCAAGAGAGAGAGGCAGCATCACTGAAGTGGAGAGCAAGTTTCTCTAGACAATGAATCTGCTGCCACTCTGACCTTGGGTTTACCAGCCTTCCTAACTGTGAGCATTATTTCCACTGTTTATAACAGAGCAGTCTCAGACATTTTGTTTTAGCAGCACAAACTAAGACAGGAGAGAGTCCTACTTGGAGACTTTGGTAGCAAGAAATGTGTGAGGATCCCTCCAAATATTTGGATTCCTGCAAAAGTGAAATCCATCTCATCCCCTAGGGAGTAGTGAGATCAAACAACTTGCTGGAACTTGTACCTCTTTTTTTTTTTTTTTGGTACCAGCAATTGAACCTGGGCGAGGCAGGCAGTGGAACCACTGAGCCAAATCCCCAACCCTAGGGCCTCTTATTCTGTGGAATAAGGCACCGCTAAGCTTTTCAGGGCTAATAACTGAAGCTACAGGAGGAGGAAACATCAAGGTGAGGAAGGAATGAACACCTTTTTCTGACTTCTTTTATAAAAAAATTTTTCCCCTAGTACCGAAAAAAAATATATATATAAACCTTAAACAGAAAATTTTATGTGATCATAAAAGTGATATTGGTTAATAGCAGGAGGCTAGCCAGATGTGGTGGCCCACGCCTGTAATCCCAGCACTCGGGAGGCTGAGGCAGGAGGATCGCTGTGAGTTCGAGACCAGCCTGGGCTACCTAGTGAGTTCCAGGTCAGTCTCAACTACATAGTGAGACCCTGTCTCAAAAAAAAAAGCAGGAGGTGGAGACTCCCAACCCACCGCTCTGGGGGGCTGGCCTGGGGGTGTCGGGGTCACCAGGCAAGGATGCACTCTCATCTGGCATGACTGAGTCCACTCAGAACAGCCAGGTCGAAACCTCAGGGTGGGGGTGCCAGGAAGAGCATGGCTGTCAGGGCCCCTCAGGTGACTCTGAAATACGTCCTGGTTCTGAAGGAAGTGCACAGTCTGCTGTGCTGAACTCGGACTTCGAGACGTCGTGTCAGCAAGCGTTTCCCAGAGTTACTCGGCGCTCCTCGCTCAGCGCCCGTTGCCTCCGTGCACGGCTGCCCTCATCAGACTGGTGCGCGCCCTTACACACCTTTCCCTTCGCATTTCCGGGCTTGCACGTTCACCGACGGCGCAGTTTCTATAAACAGCATCGCGCCACAAGCGGCGTGCTGTGGCTTCCGGGCCCCCGGTCCGTCTCGTGATCTTCCCGTGCCCACGCGTGTTAGGCCCACGCTCTTTCCCTGCTTCGTTATGACCCACGGTGCCCTTCGCTTTTCCTTGGCTTTTCCCCACCTGTGGGCTTTCCTGTTGCATCCAAAGGGCGGCCTTGCACTCAGCGCCCCCGCGGCCGCCTGTGCTTCCTTCCTTGTGCGCACACAGAATGTCGGGGGCAGGCGCCGGGTTCCGAGGTTGCCTACGTGCAGTTTTCATGAGGAGAGCTTCTGTGTTTACGCTCCTAACCGTGGTGCGTCCGAGCATCATCTCCCCAGCGTTCTTGCGGTTATTCAATATGTTCAGACTTTCTGCTGAGCAAACACAGGCAGAGACGCCCTTGGCGGTGGGCAGAGTGTGCAACTCTGCTGCCTTCCACCCTCAGGTCAGACAGAGGCCCATGCAGGTGGCACTGACATCCAGTGGGGCCTGGTTCGTCCCTCCTGCGGTCTGCCGATAATGGAAGGAACAAGTTTGGCAAAAGAGAGAATTTATTCCAAGGCAGCCAAACATGGGGAGATGGGAGCCACCTCCCTGAGGATAGCACTTAGGGCATTTATGAGACAAACAAGCCAGATAGTCACAGGTGTGGGAGAAGGTGGTGAGCAGGTAAGGAAAAGGGCAGGACTCTCGGGTTTGTGCAGTGCCGGTCTGGGAGAGCTGCGGTACCTTACTCCAACTTGTGGGAGCTGCTTTTTGGGCACAGGCCCTCAAACACCATAAGGCTGGGGATTTTCAGGGACTGGGGATCCAGCCACCACCCCAGGATCCGGGAAGTAGGACACAAAGTCATCAAGAAAGATGCTTCTGAAGTTTAAGATTAACCATGGTTCAATCTGTCAGTTTTTGGGGCTTCCTCGGAATTAGGGATCCCTCCTATTTCTCCCTTTTGGAATGGGAACGTCTGCCCATGCCTGTCCCACCACTGGGTTTCAGAAGCACATGATTCCTTGGATTTCATAGGCTCACAACTGAAGGGGAATTTGCCTCAAGGTAATCATACTTTGAGTTTCCTCTCTACCTGATTTAGATGAGATTTTGGACTCTGGAGTTGCCGCTAGGATGAGTTAAGACTTTGGGGCATTATGGGGATGGGATTATCGTGGGAGCCAGATAGTGAGACCCTGTCTCAAAAAACCAAAACCAAAACCAAAATCTTCACCGTGATGCCAAAGGACCAAGAGGGAGAGACTTAGCAAGATAACGGACTTGCAGACAATAACCACCGTACTCCAGCCAGCGCCTCTGAAAACTCCCATCCGTGCCATCAGTAGTGGAGTGCAGGTGCACGCACTCACCCTTGGGAAGCCGTAACAAAGTGTCAGGGAGGCCACGTGGGGAGCGGAGCCTGCCACCCCCACTGCTGGATGACAAGTACTCCCCATGGTGACGCAATGTGGCAGAAAGCACATGGGGAACCCGCATGTCCACCCTTCTATAACGTGGCTATGGTCTGTCCCCAGGGTCACGTGTTGGAGGCGTGGGGTGTGACAGTGCGACAGTGTGGTGCTGACACCCTTACATGGTAGAGCCTGCTGTGAGGTCCTTAGGTCACGGGGGACACTGTCCTCAGAAAGGACCCGTGTGGTGCTCAGGGGACCCCGGCTAGGTCCCATGAGAGAAGGCTCTTATAAAGGACAAAGCTGGTCCTTTCCCATCTGGCTTCGTGTCTTCCGCGTGATCTCTCCTTCTCATGTGTGTTAGGATGTAGCCAAGGGGCCCTCAGCAGAGCCAGCACCGGGCTGTTTGGACTTTTAGTCTCCCAAACTGTGAGCTAAATAAGTTTCTCTTCTTTATAAAGCTAGCTGCCCTGAGGCATTTGTCATAGTATCAAGAAAATCATATATACTCCCAGCTGCCAGTCATGAGGCCCCCTCACCGAGGGCTTGGCAGAGAAGGCAGAGGAGGAGGCAGGACTTTCACCTTTACTGATGGCAACGAGGCCACCAGCACACGGAGACTCTGCAAGGAGTCAGCCTGCCCAAAAGATAGAGGAAAAAACGTCCCCTTGGGTATAAATGGAGATCGATCAAGGACCTGGAGTCTCCCTCTACCTTGTAGTAAACAAGACTCCAGAGCAGCGGTAGAAACACACACACACACACACACACACACACACACCTTTTAAAAAGGAACACGAAGAAACTTTCTGAGGTAGTAACGTGCTTACCTCGACTGGTGATGACATCGTCCCTGGGCATCCTCCAGGGCGTGAGCTCAGGACCCCTCACGGATCCCCAAGTGGACAGATGCTCAAGTCCTTTGTATAAAATGCCACAGCGTCATATTTGCACAGAGTATGATCTATGTGCATCCTCCGACGCTCTTTAAATTACCTCTACACGATTCGTAACACCTGATACAATGTAACTGCTGGCAAGAGAAAAGTCAGTACACATTCAGCACTGAAGTGTTTTTTTTTCCAAATCTGTGATCAGTTAAATCTGTGCCATGGAACTTGCAGAACAATATATATATTTTTTTCACTGAATTTTTCACTTTATGTACAATTTTTTTGTGTAGCAAAGATATTTTTTTAAAAAGCTGAAACAGAAAATTTAGATAAGACCCAGAGTCTCATAACATGAAAATTTTCATCTTTCAATACAAAAATGCTTCATTACCAAGAAGACAGCTCTTGGGATGAGACTGTTGAATAAGACAGAGTGAAATGGCAATCAACAGATGCCAGCCCCAAAGTGGCAGAGATGTTAGAATCATCCAACTACAGTGTTAAAGGAGGCATCATCATAAAATGTTTCAACAACTTATTCACATGCTCCATGCAAATGAAAAAACCCAAAAGTGTTGTTAAAGAAATAGAAAGCATAAAGAAGTTGGAAGGTAACTTTTGGAAATCAAAATCATATCTCATACATTTTTTGTTTTTTTGAGACAGGGTCTCACTGTGTAGTGGAGACTGAGCTGGAACTCACTGTGTAGCCCAGGCTGGTCTTGAACTCACAGTGATCTTCCTGCCTCAGCTTCATGAATGCTGGGATTACAGTCGTGCGCCACCACGCCTGGCTAAAGGGAAATGTTTTTTGTTTTGTTTTGTTTTTTTCTTTTTGGTACTGGGAATCAAACTTGGGCCCTTGCCCTTGCAAGGCAGGCGGCAGAACCACTGAGCCAAATCCACGACCCCCTTCTCAATAATTCATAGAACAATTAGACAGAAAATCAGCAAGGAAATAGAACACAACCACACTGACCAACAGGATCTAACTGTCATTTGTTGAACACGTTATCCACACAGTCTTTCTTACTGCCCATTGCATATACCAGTGTATCTATAGACCATACCCTGGGCCATAAAGTAAACCCCAATAATTCTGTAAAAATTGAAATCATACAGAGTAGGTTATCCAACCACAAGGAATTCAAAGTAGGAATCAATATCAGAAAGACAACGGAAAAATCTTCAGATACTTAGGAAACTAAATATCATACTTACATAAGATCTGCGAGTAAACTGGACATGGTGGTGCATACTTGTGATCCTAGCATTCTGGGAGGCTGAGGCAGGAGGATTACAAGTTCAAGCCTAGCACAGGCAACTTAGTGACTTAGAGAGACCTTGTCTCAAAATCAGATGGGGGTGGGTGCAGTGTAAAGACCCTGGGTTCAATCCCTAGTACTGAAAAAGGAAGAAAGAAAGAAAGCAAGCAAGAAAGAAGGAAGGAAGGAAGGAAAGAAAGAAAGAAGAAAAGGAAAAGAAAGAAGAAATAAAGAAATCTGTGGGTAAGGGAAATTTCAAGAGAAATTTAAAAAATACATTGAACTGAATAAAATGAAATAATGGTAAAATAGAACATGTCAAAATTTATGAGACACAAAAAAAGCAGTACTTGGAGAGAAAATGTATAGCTTTAAACACATACATTAGAAAAGGGAGAAGTCTCAAACCATTTAAGCTCAAATTTCAAGATGGTGAGAAAAGAAAAAGATAACTGTGTACTCTAAGGGAAGGAAAGAAAGAGCACACATTAATGAAATTGGCAATGAAAAAGACAATCAATGAAAAAGTGCTGGTTCTTGGAAAAGATCAATAATATTGACAAAGCTTTAGCAGCACTGACCAAAGAAAAAGACACAAATAACTGCAGTCAGGAAAGAAGTGGGATCTCATGAGGACCTTAAACTATTCACGTAAACTTGACACCTGGGATGAAATAATCCAATTCTTCGGAAAATACGAAATAATCACAATTTGTCCAGTATTAAAAAGATAATTTGAAGAGCTGTATCAAAGGAATTTAATTTCTTCATCTTAAAACTCCAAAAAGAACCAGGGATTTAGCTCAGCGGTCTGCTGCTTGCTTTGCAAGCACAAGGACCTGTGTTCGAGACCAGTACAAAAAACAACAAAACAAAAACCAAAAAACAAAACTCCAAAAAGAGAAATCTCCAGGCTCCTGGAGTTTAAATGGGGAACTCTACCAAATCTTTTAAGAGTAGTAATTCACCACTTCTCTTCTAGAAAATAGAAGCAACAAGCCCTGATATGATTGAGGCAGCTAAAAATTGCACTGATACCCAAAGTAAACATGGCACAAAACTAGGGAATCATAGACCAATGTCCCTCATGAATATAGACACAAGAATTTAACATAATAGAATAGAATTCAGCAATACATAAAGATAACTATGTATTTCCAGCGGGGCGTGGTGGTGCGCACCGTAGTCCTAGCAGTAGGGAGGCTGAGCCAGGAGGATCGCTGTGAGTTCGAGACCAGCCTGGGCTCCACAGTGAGTTCAGGTCAGTCTCAACTACACAGTGAGACCCTGCCTCAACAAATATATATATTTCCTTGCAACACCCTAACTAGGTGGCTATTCCTGGCATGAAGATGAATGAAACCTTTCAAGAAGCAGCCAGCATAACCCACCAAAGTAACAGGTGACGAACGAATAATCACACACTCGTATCCATTGGTGCAGCAAAAGCATTTGACAGAGCTCAGTGTCCAATTATGATAAAAAATGTAAACATAGAAATAAAGGAGAAACTTTCTCAACTGGGTGAAGGACATCCGCAAAATATTTGTAGTTGATACAATACTCAATTGAGCAAACCAAGTGCTTTTCCTCCAAGACTGGGCCCAAGACAAGAAAGCCTGCTCTTACCTGTCTTGTTCAGCAGAGTGCTGGACATTCTCGTGAGCACAGGAAGGCAAGAAAAGGGAATAACAAGGCACACGAGGAAAGAAAGAAAAAGCTGACCTGTGAGGAGTGTAAAGAAACTCTCCAACTTTCACTTTGTCCTACTCCACTCGAGGCAGATTGCTTCCAAACCCAAAGGGGCCTGAGGGTTTCTCCCCAGCAGCCAGCACCGCATCAGTTCCGTAGCACCCAGTTCACTTCGGAAGTTATCTACCCGGAGATAGTGCGAGATCCCACAAGGCCGAGGGCTCAGTCCTCCCACAGGCATAGCTCAGATGCCGATCGCAAACCCTGGCTCGTTTTTCCTGTAGTTCTGGCCTGCTGGCTAGAAATCAGGATTCCCAGAACCCCTGCCTCTGGTTAAGTCAGATTTGTGTGAGCAGCTCCCGAACTCAGGAAAAACACTTCTGACTGTGTTTATTATTAGGGAGGACACGGAGGACCCCGGTGAGGAGGAGCACAAGGCGAGGCACGGGGAAGGGGTGGGGAGCGTCTGTGCCCCGGGGACTGTGACCCTGCAGAAGCCTTCCGGCGTTCAGCTGTCCGGAGGCCCTCTGAGCCCTGCCCTCGTGGGTTCTTAGTCATCAGATGCTGACAGACTGGGTAGAGGAATCCAGCAGGCCTTCCCGGCCTCTCTGGGCAGCGCTCCTTCCTCTGGAGTGTGGCGCAGGGCCCCTTCTGAAGTGAGGGTCTTATCATCTAGAAATTCTAGCTTCTAAGGCCTGCTCAGGAGAAGGAGCAGGTGGAAAGAGAGGAGAGGGAAAGAGGAAAAAGAGGGAGGGACAGGGAGACAGAAAGAGAAGGGAGGAGAAGCGGGAGGGAGGGGAGAGAGAGACTGACTTTGTTCTGAGGCCTAAAGCACCCGACATTTCCAGCCACTGAGGAAACAACAAAGCTCATGAAGGGGCTAAGCAATGAACTAGGGATGAGGCTCAAAACGTGCACCACAACGTCACACCTGTTTGCCAGTCACATGACCACGCACACAGAAAAGCCCGAGGAAGGCTGGGCATGGTGGTGCTCACCTGCAGCCCAGCTCCTCGTGAGGCTGAAGCAGGAAGATCACAAGTGCAAGGGCAGCCTGGGCAACTTGGTGACTTAAAAGAATCTACCTCAAAATAAAAAATCAGAACGAATGCCTTCATATTGTATACCTAAAATGTACCAATAAACTTAACGAATACAAATAACTAAACAAATGCAAATAAATAAAAAATACAAAGAGCTGGGGGTGTAGGTCATTGGTAGAGAGCTTGCCATTGGCAGAGAGTTTGTGTGAAGCTCTAGATTCAATCCCTAGTACCATAAAAAAAAAAAAAAAAACAAGAAGGGAAGAAAGAAAGAAAAAAGGCAACCAGTCTCAAAGAATTTACCAAAAAACCCCTCCTAGAACTAATAAGTGAGTTTGTCAGTATTGCAGGATATAAGACACACTTTCAAAGCTCGGCTATATTTATATATGCTAACAAACACGTGGACGTGAAAGTGTTCCAAACAGCACCCTGTAAAGTTTCTCAAAAAATGAGATACTTAGATGTAAATCTAAAAAGTCGTAGAGAATTTGAACACTGAAAGCTACAATACTGAGGGAAGAAGAAACAATGAATGAATTCTTTTATCGACACACACAACCCAGACGGATCCAGAGAATTACACTGAGCGAAAAAAGCCAACCCCCAGATCCACACTGTCTGAGTCCACCTCTGTTTATGTAATATTGTTGAAATAAACAGAGAACAGATGAGCTGTAACTTTAGGTTAAAAGGGGGTGCGGGGAGGGGAGAAGGGGGCAGGACCCTAAAAGCACAGCCAGAGGGGGCTGTGTTGATGGGATCGGCCTGGACCTCGACGGTCCCAGTGTCAGCATCTGGGCTGTGATATGCCACAGTTTAGCAAGATGTCACTGTTGGGGAAAACTGGGCAAAGGGTACAAGGACCCTCTCTGTGTTGTTCCTCACAACTGTGCATGACTGCCCTTATCCCAAAATAAAAAGTTCAGTGAAAACTACTTTTAAAGCACACAAAGGACGGTCACGCGTAATTTGGTTCAGGCAAAACAGATCTGAATCGTGTGAGTCTGTCTAGCAAGAAACCAGCATCTGTACTAGCAAAAAAAAAAAAAAAAAAAA
>NW_022900946.1:24045214-24072456 GCF_012274545.1 Fukomys damarensis | reverse complement strand
AAAAAAAAAAAAAAAAAAAAAATCACAAAGTCCAGGGCCACCCTCTGGGAGCTCCATCAGGAAGGAGTGGAAAAAGTAGAACCTAGACATTGTGTTACAAAAATGTTTGAGTTTTAAGCCACACTTGGAGGAGCAGGCAGCGGGTCTACATTCCGCTGTGCTCCATGTCGCCATGGCCCCCGCTGGGCCCGGGACGGAGCGCGTCTCTGTGCCACCCCCTTCCTCGGGCTGCTGTCCTGGGACCCGCCCGGGGCCGCACGTGCCCTCGTGACACAAGGAGCGCGAGCTCCGCAGAGGCACCTTGCCTCGTGTAAGGGGCTCCGGGCTTCAGGGTCACGGCCGCCTGCCGACCTCCCTCCCCCAGGCCAAGGCCGTTCTTCCCCGCTCCTCTCCACGCTTTCTCTGGTTCCGCTGCCAGAGGAATGAATGGCGACACAGCTCTGAGTATCTCCACACACCTGGGGTGGGGCTGGCGCTCGGGAAGGCTGAGACGCTTCTCCGAGACCCAAGGTGACCCAGCGCCCGCAGGCCACAGCCTGTGCACCCGGAGCTGCGCGCTGGTGTGTGCACGGGCGGGGACCTCCAGGCCGGGTAGAGGGTCACAGCTGGGCGCGGCCACCGAGTCTGTAAGTCGTTGCTCAATGCGTGGCCACAGCCGGTGAGTGTGGAAACCAGTTTGAAGAAAGCCAGTTGCTAGATTGCTTCGTGCTATGTCCTCACCGGGCCCTCGGCTGCCCGTTTCTGTCACGCCGGCCCTGCCTGCTTTCTTCCCTCCCTTTTGCTTCTGCCTCCCTTGATCACTTCTTAACTGGTCCCTCAGACCTGGGCAGTCCGTCTGCAGTCTCCAGAGCGACGCGGCCCCGTCTCCCCGGGGCTCTACTGCCGCCACCTTACTCCTCCATCACAGGTGTGACTGCCGCTCCCCATGAAAATCACCCCGGTCTCTGGCCAAACATGTGACTAAGGGCCCCGACCTTCTCAGCCAGGCCCCGGTTCTCCCCTGCCTGGCCCCTGATTTCTGCCCTGCTGCTCTCTGCCCGCCCCCTTTCCCTCTCCTCTTCTAGGCTCTGCCGTGGTTTGAATGCTTCCACAAAATCACGCTGAAATGCAATCCCGCGTGAGGACTGAAGAGGGAGGACCTCGAAGATCCCTCCATGGATTAATGTCGTAATGGATGAACGGGTTACCCTGAGAGAAAGTCTGTTATAAAAGCCAATTTGGTCCTGTCCATCGGAGCTGCCTCTGTTGCCCTGCACTAACTTGGGACTCTGCAGAAAGCCCTCATGTATAAGAAGGTTTTCACCAGACCCAGTCCCTTGACCTAGGATGTCACACAGCTCAGGATTATCCACACCAAACACTTGTCCCTCTGCACACAGGCAGGGTTTGGAAAAAAGCTACAAGACTGGGGCCTGGGTGGAGCTCGGTGGTAGAGAGCTTGCCTGGCATGCGTGAGGCCCTGAGTTTCATTCCCAGCACAATACACGCATGTGCACGCACACACACACACACACACACACACGCACACACACAAGCTCAAACGCGTGCACCCAGCAGGACCCACAGGACCCCAAATGGGGTGTGTGGCCTTGCTGGCCCGAGACTCTGCACTCTTCCCCCGCTTGTCAGCGTTCCTAGAGGTTCTGAACGGTACTCTCCGTTACGGACCCAGCTGTGGATGGCCCATAGGTACCAATGACCCGAGCTTTCCACACGGTGGGCTGCACCTCCTGTGAGAACGCCCGTTCAGGCCGGACCAGCGCCTGGCCGGGCAGGGGCCTCCCCTCTCACCCAGGGCTCCATCTGGGTCTGGGCCACCACCTCCTGCATCCTGCCCAGATGGCAGGGGCACAAGGTGCTCAGCAGCGTTGGTCCCATAGTGGGACCCGCCTGTTTGGCTCACGTCCCGCCACAGTGCCACCCTCAAGGGAGCACAAACATCCGCCTCCGTGGATTGCCCGCTCTTCTTTCTACAGATGAGCTCCCGACTGCCGCGCCCACAGCCTGTGAACAGCGGAGGAAGAGGAGGCAAGAGAGAGCCTAGACGGTAGCGCAGAGACAGAGGGCAGCGCGTGGATTGCAGACTGGAGGACAGAGAGTGCTGGGCGGCTGGGAGGACACTCAGAACTGCATAGAGGGGGCTGTGGCCAAGGGCAGCAGCCTGAGGGCCCCGCAGTGGGGTTGCACAGCCTTCGGTGTTCAGGCTCCATGTGAGAGATGTCCCGGCCCCTAGCAGAGTGCAACTGTCCCAGGTCCCCGGCCCCCGAGCCCACCATCCTGGGAAGAACAGGTCCAGTCAGCACAGCACATCCTGGGAAGCAGGCCAGTCTGCTCTGCGGCCAGGAGAGGTGAGGCTACTCCACCAGCTCCCCACAGGGCCACAGTCTTCCACCTCGGTGGCCCGGGACCCCTGGTGGGCCGGGCTTCACTCGGGGATCTTCTGGAACGTGCAGGGAAGGGGAGTCCACTGTGCTCCTGCAACCCTTCGCCCCACTTTCCAGGTGCTAACATTGAGCTTTATTTCCTCTCCCAGGCCTGCTCGGTAAAGTCCGCGCATTACATCGGGTACTGCTGCTGCGATCAGCCATTATTCCTGGGTCACCTGGGACGCTTGTCAGTCTTTACCCCCAGAGTCTTCGCCATGTTTCTGCTGAGCAAGGATGCTTGGCTCAAGTACTAAATTTAATAAATGAACACTGCAAAATGCACCCCCCAAGAGGGTCGGGAAAGGAATCAAGAGATGGATGGAGGGGGGCAGAGAGGGAAGGGGAAGGGGACGTTTACACAGCAGTTGAGGTGTGTTACGCACAGGTACCAGTTCTCCACAAGCAACGCAAACATACATGCTGCAGACATGAAATGATTTTTAAAATAAAGAAGTTAGCATTGACACAGCATTCATCAATTAGATAGTCCAGACCTACTGTCCCTTAGTAAGGGACATGTTCTAAGACCCATGGCGGATTCCTGAACCTTTGGATACCACCAGATCCTATGGAGATGTATTTCTTCCTTCACATGTAAGCCCATGTTAAAGTTTAATTTATAAGTCAGGCACCACAAGAGACGAACAACAATACCTAATAATAACATAGCACGTTTATAACAATGTGCTGTAATGAAAGTTATTTAGGACTTATGAATTGTTTAGCTTTGGAGTTGTCCATTTAATAGTTTCGAAACACAGTTGACGACAAGTAACGGAAAGTTCAGTTGCGGGTGCTGCTGGACTCCCATTTCACCAGTCGTACAATAACGCACTTCCTGGCCATTTTCCCCAGGACTTTCTCCCTGTTCGCCCTCGTGCATCTGGAAGTGGCCCTTGTGGCCCCCAGCAGTGGCCTGTGAGCACACAGCACGTCCCCGGCCTGGCCCTGCCTGGCCATTTCTTCCGGTCAGACACAGCATGGCTGCACATCACTAGTGACACGGAGCCTGTCTCGGAGCCCAGGCTGCTTCTGGGCGCAGGTGGCATCTGCCAGGTGTTTTACACCTGTGTCGTTAATAAGGGAGCTGG
Organism: Fukomys damarensis; assembly: GCF_012274545.1. Taxonomy (NCBI): domain Eukaryota; kingdom Metazoa; phylum Chordata; class Mammalia; order Rodentia; family Bathyergidae; genus Fukomys; species Fukomys damarensis. The sequence goes on along the minus strand of NW_022900946.1, from coordinate 24,068,939 downwards.
GGGAGAAGCTCGTAGGCTGAGTAAACACCTTTCCCAGCAATCTTTCACCCCAAGGCTTCCCAGCACCTGTTGTTGATTCTTGCCCAAGTCATTTATTGCCACAATTCTTGCAAGATAATGATTTTCCAACTCCATCATTTCTTCTGCATTTAGTAAGTGGCATTCTACCAAAATGCCATGGCTGGCAGTCTCTCTGTCCTGCTTATTTATTTGTTACCAGTACAGGGTGGTGGGTTTGTTCTGTGTCCAGTGAGCTCTAGTCCAATACTGTGGTCATGTGTTCGATACCGGGTAGACCGACTCCCGCGTCCCTTGGATGTGCCCTTGTCTTTTCTGAGCACTCCCTTGCTTCTTGGTGCTGCCGGGTGCTCTGGGCTCAGCTTGTGCCTTCACTGCTGCCGCCGTGGGCTCAGCCACAATTCTGAGGAGCTGGCTTGCGCCAGAGCAGAATGACTCCTCGGCACGAGATCTAGGGGTGATCTGTGCTCAGTTTTACCAGGGTGTTACCCAGGCACTAGGAAAAAATTTTATATGTATAATTATTATAGTAACACCTATAAATAAATATACACTTAATAATACATAATTATATATGAAATACAATCAATTATGATATACTAATATATTAATGTTAATTATATTAACACCCATGATCCCATGCTTGCATTATTAATATAAGTATACCATTGCTCTCACTATATTTGTCATTAATGCTAATTACACACAATTCATATGTAGTAATGAATAATCTTGTTGTTATGTCTCCTTGTGCCCCAGCACTGCAGGTTCCTCCTGTCCTTATGTGTGACTGCTTCTACCACAAGGTTCCAAACTGCTAAGCGTGTCACGATATCTGTCACCTAGTCATCCCTTTAGCTCCCAAGAACATTCGGGAACTGCTGTACCCATGCCGCAGCAGACAGCAAATCTGCTGAGCTGAGTTTGCTCAGAGTTCTTGACTTGAGGCTGAGGTTATAGTCAAAGTATCGTGCACAAGACTTACACGGAGCCGGGCATAGTGGCGCACGCCTGTAATCCCAGCACTCGGGAGGCTGAGGCAGGAGGATCATGGCAAGTTCAGGGCCAGCCTGGGCTACACAGTGGGCTACAGGCCAACCTGAAGTACATAGCAAGACCCTGTCTCAAAAACAAAACAAAACAAAACAACAAAAAAACCACAAAGCTTACGTGGAAAAAAATATATACAATAAATAAATGTGTTTTAAAGTAAAACATTTGAAAACAAAAGAACAAACACACAGAGACAAAAGAAAAATAAAATCATAAAACGCCCTCTCAAATTTGCTAAGTTAAAGTTAATCTTTAAAAAACCCCAAAGCTACTTGGACACATTCTTTGTTTTCTTCTGTGTGATGTGTCATCCATGTGAGACATGCTTGGGTTTGGTTTCTATTACTTTCAGCTCCACTATTGTCCTTGCATTGTTTCTTGATTTAATTTCATTTATGACTATGGGAAACACAGACGAGATCCAAACTCAAGAGCTGGGCAAAAGGTCGTGCTGCTGCCCCCGCACCTTGCCCTCTTCCATCGCTGTTGTCCACTTACTTTCGTTCATTTCTGGCTGTCTCCCTTGGTTTGCTTGGCCACCGTCAGAAGATATCTACATCTCCGCCTTGTTAGAGGTGTATCCTCCGGACCAATTTTTACAGGCAGGATGGGTCCAAGGGTGGAGTGGGTGCGAGCTCAGTCGGCACAGCCCAGCCCAGCCCCTCTTACAGACTCCTCTTAGGGACTGAGCCACTGCTGTCCACACAGCCTCTGAACGGGAGCTGTGCGTCTGCAGGTGAGAAGTCTCGGGGGGGGGGTCGATTTGCATTTCCCTCCTTCTAAACTTCAGCGTCTCCTTACATGTTTAATGCCTCTTCTTTGTTTTCTTTTTTTCTTTTGGTTTTTTGAGACAGGGTCTCACTCTGTAGTTGAGATTGACCTGGAACTCACTAGTCCAGGCTGATCTTGAACTCACAGCGATCCTCCTGCCTCAGCCTCCGAGTGCTGGGATGACAGGCGTGCTCCACCATGCCTGGTTTTAATGCCTCTTCTGTGACGAGGCCTTGCTATGTAGCCCAGGTTGGCCATGAACTCCTGGTTCAAGCTGTCCTTTTGCCTCCTGGAGTGGCTAAGACTACAAACATGCACCATGGGGGTGATTTAATGCCATGTTTTTTTACAGTACAAAAATATTGTCCGCTGGTTTATTTTTCCAAATAAGCATCAGGCTATTTGCAAATAAGTTGATCTCCATTGATGTGTGTTAAAATGGCAACTCTAAACTGTTTAAAATCTAAATGAAAAACATTTTATCAAGGCACATTTGATCTGTGAGTTGAAAACCAACATTTTGGTGTAATGGCAGATTTATTTTTGTCCCCAAAACACATGAGCACCAAAACTGTCCAAGAACACTTAATTTTAGTAAACAGAAATGTGAAAATTAAGGAGGGGGAAAGGTATTTTCAAAAGGAAGTCTCTGGAGATCGGTGTACTGCAAATAAAATATACTAACCACACTCCTGGCACACATATATACTAGTACAGGTATTCAGAAATGGCAGAGCTCTAAACCGTGGATATTAAATAAATTAAAGGTATTTCAGGTACGAAGGATAAAACGAAACAGCAAGTAAAGAATGAACTAATGATCTCCACCAACTCAGCCCAGGCAAAATGAACAAAACCAAATGTGTTTTCCCCAATGCTTTCATTAGGGTGTTTTTGTTTGCTTGGCTTGCGCACATTAGGATTATTACAATGATTCTTTTTCATTCTGAATATTAATATCTACCCTCTAAAGAGAGGGTCAGGAAGAAAGAGAAAAGCCCAACCCTTCTTGGAATTCATACCAGGTCTGTTTGGGCCCAAGGACTGCAGGAAGGGCCACACTGAGCTTGCTGCGGTTTCCTCAGACCCCTCCCTCAGACACCTACCTGACCTGGACGGGAAGAGCACAGTTTAGGAGAAGGAATCAGAGGATGCTGATGCAACTATTGTCGCTTTTCCTTTTTTCAAGTGGAATGCGAAGTGCTTGATGCCATTTTTATATCGTGCGTCTCACATCACGGCTGGTGTCCAGTCTTTTTTCTCATCGTTAAGACTCTCTTAGATGCTGTATACATGAATCGGTTACCTGTCCACAGGTAATGGAAATATTCCCTCCACGTGTGTCACTTTTCAACTGTCCTTGTTGATGTGCCTTTTACCACGGGAGGGTGTTTCTGTATCTTATTTGTCATTCTGTCTCATCACTGGGACAAAAGCGCCACCATCCCCGACTTAGCGAAGGAGAGATTTACTTCGACTCACAGTTTCACAGGGTTCGGGCCGTGGTCAGTGGTTGGCTCCAAGGCAGAGATGTCATGGTGGGAGGATACAGAAGAGGAAAGCTGCTCGATCCGTGGCAGCTAGGAAGCGGAAAGAGAAGGGAGGACGGGGGACAAGAACACAGCCTTCCCCACTGTGCCCCAGGGACCCTCCTCTTCTGACCAGACGGTACCTTCTAAAAGCAGAGTTGGCTCTGAACTCATTGGTGGGTCAACCCGCCATACTCACCCCACACCCAGGCACCTTCCAGAAGTTCAACCTCTGAACGCGTGAGCCTCTGTAGGGCCATTTCAGATCTAAATCATAACCTGTGTTTAATTAATGTTAGATCTTTTACTGTGTGTGGAGTTCTGAGTCTTCATTAGGAAGCCTCTCCCCACACGCAGGTTGCGAAAGACTTCGTGTGTGTATTTTCCTATAGTACGTGTATAATTCCATTTCTATTCAGATCGTAAGGTGTGGGACACGCGTTTAATATGCTCTTTTTTTTAAATGGTTCCCCAGTTGTCCCGGTGTGATTTATCTAAACAATCCATCTTCTCCCCTGATGGTCTGAGTTGTATACTGATGACCCTTCACGTGAACTTGGGTCTATTTCCAAACTTTCTATATTGCCGTGGTATGAATATGTCCTCAGAAGCTCTTGAAATTTAATCCCCAAGTCCATATGTTAATGGCAACTGACTAGGATCAGGTGAGGTCACGAGGGTGGAGCCCCACGGTCACATTAGTGGTTCGACAAGAATATCGAGAGAGACCTGAGTTAGTTCACTCGCTCAGTCCTGCTGTAGGAGGCCCTCTACCATGCTGTGTGATGCAACAAGACAGCCTCTGCCAAATCCTGCCTCTCCGTGCTTCCAGACTCCAAAACAGCAAACTAAATAAATTCCTATTCTTTATAAATTACCCAGGCTTAAATTACCAGGACTTTTGTTACAGCAACAGAACATAGATTAAAAAATTGGGCGTAGTAGCACAGGCCTGTAATCAGAGCACTTGAGAGGCAGGGACAAGAGGATTGTGAGTCAGAGCCCAGCCCAGGCTCCACTGAAAGTTCAAGGCCATCCCAACTACATAGTAAGATCCCTTCTCGGTGAAAAAGAAAAGAAGAAAGAGAGAGAGAGAAAGAAAATAGACTAAGACATATACTAGGGCTATACAGCAGAAGGTAGACTAGAAGGTACACATAGACCTTTTAACATTGTGTTAGCGTTCGGTTACCGTAACAAATCACCCAAGAGAATCAACTTATGCAAAGACAAAAAGTATGTCATGGGGTGTTGGTGTTGTTGTTGGTGGTGGTGGTAGTTTTTGCTCAGTTTTAGAGGTCCCAGCCCCTGATAAAGTTAGCTCTTTGCTTTGGTGAGGAAACACCTCATAGCAGAGCGAGGCTGCTCACCTCATCTTGAGCAGGTAGCAAAACAGAGACAAAGTGAGAGACCTGGGCTCTGCTATCTCCTTAGAGTGTGTAACCCCGGAGACCTAAGAAGCTCCCCCAGGCCCCGCCTCCTAAAGGCTAATGAGTAGTACTGCACAGGGACCAGACCTTTAGTAGTCTTAAAAGAGCCAAACCATTGTACATGGTTTAAAACAACGGATGAAATTATTTTTCATACTTTTAAACTTATATCCAAAATATTATCATTTCACCATGTAGTCAAGGTACACAAATTAGGAGGTAATAGCCTCACTTTGTGTCCAGGGTTGGCCATGGGGTGTACATCAGTAACTCATTCTTCTCCAGCTCTGAGATGTGCCAGGTGCCCTGCAGCCACAGTTAGGTCCCCTCCGGCCCATTATTTGGTGTGGCTCTGCCTTGTGGCAACTACTGAGCCTGTAGAGTGTGACCGTCTGGGAGAATCCTTGTTCTCTTTTGGTGGAGGCTAATTTTGCTGCAGGCTGGTCCCTCTCTCCCGGGAGAGGGTTCTCATTCTCCAGAAGGAATTGTCTTATTGAAACACTAGTAGTGCTGGCACTTTAACAAGAAAGCACAAGAAATTTCCACTTCGTTGGAAATGTGATCTAGGAAAATCGGTCTCTCTCATTTTGCTAAGAGAAGACTTTTCCTCCACCAGGGACCCCTCTGAAATGACTTATTTGAATAGTGAATTTTCCTCTGCTTCTCAAACCCCCAGCTGGCCTCTTAGTAACTTACATAGAAAAGTTTCAAAGGGTAAAAAATAAAAAGAGAAATAATGGCCAGACTTCTTGGGATGCTGGGATGTAGACTCTGCATCAGAGGACTGTTTCTCTGTTTAAGATTTGTGTGTTAGTGTTAACATTCCAGGCTTCGAACTAAGTCGATTTTAATTGCCTTGACACGGACCTTGCCTTTTCCTGCTAATTTCACCTCACTCTTTCGAAGGGGCTAATCCTTCAGTGTGTGGCCTGAAGTTTGAGCTGTGGGCATGAGCAGGGCCCTGGGGAATGACCGAGCTCAGAATTCCCCGGTCTCAGCAAATCTGCTTGGTCTCACCACTGGGAGAGGGCGACCGCAAGCGGCTGGCCCCTTCTGCTCAGAAGCCAGGCGAGGCTGGAAGGGATGAGATAAATATAAACCCTGCCTTCCCTCCCTGACCTAGGGTGGTTTGCCTGCAGTCCGCTGTCGACGGGTGTTACTCAGCTCCAAACGAAACGGGAGCTTCGAGTTTTCACCCGGATCGGGGCCAGGCTGCTGATCTGCATAAGAAGCTGGTTTCTGTTGCGAGGCAGCCTTCTCTCGGCTGAGCCCGCCCACGGGTGGAGCTGCGTCCCCAAGCCTTGGGCTCCGTTTCCTCTCTTCAGCTTCCCACAGCAATTTGTTTTTGTTTTTGTTTTTGTTTTTGTTTTTGTTTTTGTTTTTGTTTTTGTTTTTGTTTTTGTTTTTGTTTTTGTTTTTGTTTTTGTTTTTGTTTTTGTTTTTGTTTTTGTTTTTGTTTTTGTTTTTGTTTTTGTTTTTAACTTTTTTCAGTGGGTAACAAATATCTCGATTTTCAAAGTTGCAGAAACAAAAGGGCTCGTGTGTGGAGAATCCCGCCCGACCTTCCTGCCTACCCACACAAGGCCTTCCCTATCACTGTGATGGAGCAGCTCTGTCTTTCTCGGGCATTTTATGTGAGTATAACCACATTCATGCATGTATGCATATATACAAAAACATTGATCTCCCCCCAACGCTTCTTTTCTGGTGCTGGGGATGGAACTCAGGTCCTCACAAATGCAAAACAAGCTCTCTATCAGTGAACCAAACCCCAGCTACTGTAAGGTCTCCTTTTGGATTGCTCGCCCTCCACAGTGAGATCTTTCCACAGCCCTGCACTTTGTCTGATCCTAGGGTTCCATTCAGCGGAAGGAGAAGCTGAGGCATCAGCAGCAAATGAGGCACGCAGAACGCCACACGCAGCAGTGACGCTGGAGAAGCAGTCTCCCAGGAGGGCAGCCTGACAGCGGGCAGCTGGAGGGGCCATCCCCCGGGTGAGCCCTAACGAAGGCCCTGGGGATGGACAGGGCTTGGCCCAGCTAGACGTGAAAGGCCAGTGGTGGTGAGGAAAGAGGTGCGAACTACCTTGGGAAGATGGTCGCACCAGGAGACCCTGAGCTTGGGAACTTGAGATGTCCCTCACCAGACTGTCTTCCACCTCTGGATTGGAACCACATCGTTGCTTGACCTGTCCAGAGTGACTTTTTTAAGGATCTCCTTGGATCATGCTTTGCAGGGAGGTGGGCTGGGCTGGGCTGCACAGGAAAAGCGCTGAGGTCATTGGAGACTCCCTGTAGGGCCCCTGGGGTGTGATGCTGGCCAAACACAACATGGGCACCCCCTCCCCTGGCTCGGTAGGGACTGCGCCAGGCCCCCCCACACCACCACGGAATGTGCCCTCTCACTCAGCACCTCTCCTGGAGCTTGAGATGGCTCCATTCAGCTCTGAACGGCGTCCCGGAGCCCAGGCCAAGCCAAACACCCTTGTTTGTGTGGGACTTTTCTTTCCCAGCCAGAGCAGTGCTGCAGAGCGGGTGGGGCTGTGGCAAGCCCATACCTCTGGGCCTGTCTTCCATCCCTGAGTCCTGTCACCCACCCACCCTGCAGCTCGGAGTATCCCCAAACTACACAGCCCCTCCCGGACCTATGCGCACCTGGCTCGGAGGCATGCTGAGGTCAGAGGGCGAGGGAGGCATGATTGCCCTCCTGATTCAGTCAGCGTCCTGGCACCTCCCCTCCCCCACCACACCTGGTGCTGCCCAGGTGTGACCACACAGCTGGGACGGCCCTTCGTCCTCTGCAAATGGTCCAGGCCTGGCTCAGGAGTGTCCCCACTGACCACCGCAGTCCCACACTGCTGACCAGAGACAGATAATAGCGGATCCAGTCTGCAGAATAGCTGCTCAAAGATGAACCTCCCCTCTCCTCGAAAAAGATGAGATTGTGCAGATTTTGTTTTTCTAAGGTGGCTACAATGTCTTCCTTCCACATGCTCTCTGGACGCCTGCTACCTCCTCTAGAATCTAAGTGATTTTGTAGTCTCTCATAAACAGAATTCAACAACAATGCAGCCAATGCAGCCATCTGCCTTGTCTTCTGGGGCACCTGCCCTCAAAGTCTTGAAGGTATCATGGCTTCAGAATGCCAGGCTGGCTCACCTGCAGTGCCTGCAGTAATAGTTTCCAGGCTAGGACACCTCCAGGGATAATATGAAGAGGCCTTGAAAATCCATGGAAATGAAGATGTCCAGCCAGCGTTCCGGCTTCAGCCACTGTCTGCCCGAAACTGCACGAACTACTCAGCTGAGCCCTCCTGAATTTCTCCCCACAGAAAACATGATAGTTAATACAATGGCTAAATTGACACTTTAAGTCACTAAGTTCCGAGTTTTATGCAGCCACCAGTAACTACTTCACAACAGAATGGATTACAGAAATGTACAGCAGATTGGTTTTCACCAGAGGCTCCACGGCAACTCCTTAGGGAAAGTCAAAGTGTTCAACAAATGCTGCTAAAACTATTAGATAAACTGGAGGTGGGAGATGGCCTTTGACCGCTACCTGACACCAGACACAAAAGTAACTCGTGGAGGTGTGGAGGTGACCTCAGCGGTAAGTCATTTGCAGTGTGTACGATCAGACACAAAAGTAACTCGTGGAGGTGTGGAGGTGACCTCAGCGGTAAGTCATTTGCCTAGTGTGTACGAGGCCTTAGGTTCCATCTCCAGCACCACACACAGTCACACTAAATGGTAAATCTTCTAGAAGAAATAGGAAAGAGTACATTCATGGTTGTACAGTAAGTAGGCAAAGATTTCTTTGGAGAAAACCCGAAAGACATGAAATATAAAATTTAGAAATTGACAAATTGAAATTTATCCAGCATCTTTTTCTCAAAAGATACATTTTAAAAATGAAAATCGAGACTTTGCCTGAAAAAAGAATATTTGCAGTAAATATATCTGACACTGAACTTGTACCAGGAATATATAAAGAACTCCTTCAGATGAATAATGAAAATTGTTAGGGCAAAAAATTTGCAGACATTTCATGAAAGAAGAGACACAAATAACCAGTTCGTGCTAAAGTGATGCTCAGCATTATTGATCATCCGAGAAATTCAAGCTAAACTGAGTGAGGTGCCCTGATATGCTCATTAGAATACATAGCTAAAATAAATAAGTGTCGGGAGGACACAGAACAATCAGAACTCTCGAACATTTCTGGCATGAGGGAAAAAATGGTAAAACCACTCTGGAAACAGTACAGTCGTTTCTTAAAAAGTTAAACACACACCTCTGATAAGATCCAGCCATTCTACTCTTAAAAGGTGTGCCCAGAAGAAAAGGCAATAGAGGCTGAAACAAAGCTCTGTACACCTATGTTCATAACTGCTGTACTTGTAACAGTCCCAAGTGTCTATCAGCAGGTGAATAGATAAAGAAATCATGGCACAGCTATACAGTGGATGCTTACTTAGAAATAGAGATCAATTATCGATACATCTAAATGGTGAATCAAAATACTTACCCTTAGTTGAAAAAGTCAGCGTTGTTTTTGTGCGTTTCGGGGGGGGCTGTTTTGCTTTGCTTTATAGTGCTGGAGACTGAATCCAGTAACGTAAGCCAAAGGAGAGTGGGACCCATAGACATGGCCACTCTGAGAGCCTGCGCCCCCTAAGAGAACATGCACTTTTTTTTTTGAAGACCATCCACATTTTTTTCTGTGGAATGGGAATCAAATCCAGTGCCTTGGACATGTTAGGCAAGCCCTCTACCACTGAGCCACATCCCCAGCCCAAGAAGTCAGATTTTTTTTCCTCAGTACCAGGGATTGAACTTAGAACCTTGAACTTGCGAGGCAGACACAGTGCCACTGAGCTAAAACCCCAGCCAGAAGTTATATTGTTGGAGTACATGGAGTTATCAGGCATGGTGGCTCATGCCTGTAATCCCAGCATTCTGGAAGGCTGAGGCAGAAGGATCTCAAATTCAATCCTAGCCTGGGGAACTTAGTAAGCCTGTCTCAAAATTTTTAAAAAATTAAGGGGTTGGGGATATAGCTCAGTGCAAAGGACTTGTTTTGTGTACACACACACACACACACACACACAAACACACACAGTACAGAGAATTGTACACACACACACACACACACACACACACACACACACAGAGTACATAGAGTATAATTTCTTTTATTTTATATTCTAAGACAGGCCAAATTAATCAGTGGTGATAGACTGGGAAGAGATAAGGAAGTTTTCCAGGGTTATAAAAACACAGTCTTGATTTGGCTTGTGGATACAAGAGTCTATTCATTTGTCAAAATTCACTGAATTGGGCACCTAAGACTTGAGCATTTCATTGCAAGTAAATTTTACCTTAATAATATCATGTGAATTATAAGGGAAATTACAGCCCAACTTGTGGCGAGTGGGTTAAAATAACAATGCTAGCTATTCTAATTCCTTTGCCTTTCCGTATGAAATAGTCTGAACTACCTGAATATCTACAAACAGTTGCTGGGGGTTTTATATTTTGATATATAGGAATTTCTTTTGAGGTCCGACTGGAGACTTTATTCAGGGAGCAGGAGAAAGGGAAGAAGAAGAGAGAGAGCAGACAGAAAGAGAGCGGATATATAGGGATTTGATGGAGATACATCAGCTGGGGGATAACTGAGATTTCACAAAGTCGGGTTTTGCCATCTGTGAACACGGTATGTGTGTCCATTCACTTTGATCTTACTCCACCTGAATGTTGTTCTTCTAGCATATAATTCTTGGTAGATTTATACATAAGCATACATTTCTATGCTTATACATAGATTTATACCTAAGTATTCATTTTTCAGAGATTGTAAATGACACCATATTTTATATGTTAATTTCCGTGGCTGTTGGTTGTTGGTGGAAATGTTGATTTCTGTAGACAGAAATACAATTGATTTTTGTATGTTTATCATATATTCTTCAGCTTTGCTAAAGTGAGAACAAATAGCCTACGTGGCTAGAATTATACGATATTAGCAGAAAGACACCTACATAAATGAAATAGTGTAAAAAAATAGATCCACATGAATATGCCCAGGGGGTTTTCAACAAAAGACCAAAAGCAGCTTGCTGAGTTTGGATAGGACTTGGGTGTGCCAAAGGTCGGAGCTTAGTCCCCAGTGCAGCGGTGTTCAGAGCTAGAAGGACCTTTGCGAGGCGGGTGCAGTGCGAGAAGTAATTAAGCATTGAGGGTGCTGCCCGCAGAAGGGACTGATAGACTATTCACGGGGCCCTAGTTGGTTCTTGAGAAGAGGCTGCTACCAGAGAGGAGGCCGGCGCTTCCAGGGCTTGTTTCCTGTGTCACCATGTGTCTCACACTGTCTCACACTCCCACCACGGTGCTGTCGCCACAAGGTCCTCGTCAGCGGTCCAATGAATGAAGCCACCTCACCCTGGACTCTCGACATCTATTTGTTTATTGCTTTTTTGAGACAGGGTCTCACTATGTAGTTGAGACTGCCCTGGAACTCACTGTGTAGCCCAGGCTGGTCTTGAACTCACAGCAATCTTCCTGCCTCAGCCTTCTGAGTGCTGGGATTACAGGCGTGCGCCACCATACCTGGCCTCAACATCTAAAACTATGGGCTAAGTGAAACTCTTTTCTTCATAAAGTAGCCAGCCTTAGATATTTCACTACGCTAACAGAAATGCACTGATACATGACTCAAGGAAAGAAATATATAATAAATGATGCTGAAGCAATTAGCCAATGGTAAACAAAAATAAAAATTTCTCAATCTCAAAATTTCTACAAAAATGAACATACAATGGAATAATAGATTAAAATTTTAAAACTTCTAGGAAAAAGAAGACAGAAAATTCCCAGGTTCTAGAGTTGGGCAATGAGTTTTTAGACTTGACCACAAAAGCACGAGACATTAAAAAAAAAAGTGATAGATTGGAATTCATTAAAATTAAAAACTTTTGCTCTGTGAAAAAGTTTCTCTGTTAAAAGTTTACTCTAATAGGCCAGGGATTTAGTTCACTGGCACCATGCCTGCCTCACAAGCGCAAGGTCCTGAATTCGATCACCAGTACCAAAAGAAAGAAAGAAAATTTTGCTCTGTTAACTAACAACCAGGAGAAAATATTTGCAAGCCACATATCCAAAAAAGGGCTGTGGTCTAGAACATATAACTCTCAAAACTCAACAGTTTTTAAAAACTGGCAGCGGATTTAGCTCAGTGGTTCTGCTGCATGCCTCCCAAGCGCAAGGACCCGAGTTCAATCCCTGGTATCAAAAAAAAAAAAAAAAAAAAGCAACTAACTGTAACCCCACTATTCTGGGAGGCTGAGGCAGGAGGATAGCAAATTTAAGCCCTGCCTGGACCCTGGACAGGAGACCCTATCTCAAAATAAAACATAGAAAGGGCTGGGATGTAGCTCAGTGGTAGAGTGGCCCTGGGTTTAACCTTCAGCAATAACAACAAAAATTCCATATAGAACAATCCCCAGCACCAAACAAACAAACCAGTTAGAACAAGGGCAAAAGACAGGAACACACATTTCACCAAGCAGGATAAAAGAGCACATAAAGATGACAAATAAACACACGGAAAACTTTCATGTAAGCATTGGGGCTATGCAATTTAAAACACCACCGAATACCACTGTGTGTCTCTTAGAGTGGGGAGAAAAGGGAAACCGTTAGGTGCTGGGAAGGTGACGGAGACTCTGGATCACTGACACACAGTCAACGGCGATGTAAAAGTGTCACGGGCCTTCTAAAAACAATCTGTCGGTTTCCTAAAACCCCAAACACACAAGTGTCATACAATCCAGCAATCGCAGTCCACAGCAGTTATCCCAGAGAAATAAAGATGTGTGTACACTCAAAGACCTGTCCGTGGTTGGGCTTGTAGCTCAGTGGTTCAGCACCTGCTTAGAGTGCTCACGGTCTGGATTCGATGCCCAGCACCAGAAACAAAGCAAAACAACAAAAAAAAAAACCTCCACGAATATTTATAGTGCCTTTATCTGTAATAGCAAGCAGCTGGAAATGACCCAGATTCCCTTTAACGAGTGAAGGATTAAACAACCGTGGTCACCTGCACCATGGAAGGCTACTTACTCATCAGTGGAAAGGAATTATTGACACGGAATTATGCTAAGTGAAAAAAAGCTAATCCCCGAAGGCAAGATGCTGAATGATTTCCATTCATGCAACACCCGTAAGATGGCAAAATTGTAGAAGTAGAGTGGCGAGAGATTGAGGGTAGGGTGGGAGGTACGAGGAAGGGAAGTGGGCAAGGTTAGGGGAGGGCGAGGGAGGCACCCTCGTGGTCACGAACCGCGCTGCCTCAGCGTCAACATCTGGGCGGTGGCTGTGACGTCCGAGGACAGGTTTTCACGATGGCGCCACTGGCGAACACTGGCAGTGGTACCCGTGGGCTCGCTTTGTATTATTTCCTACGGTCCCATCTCAAAATAAGGCTCGATTTTAATGTTATACGCCTCCATTAATAGTGTAAACTTCAGTGACAGGCTTACCCAAAGCATCACACAGACGCATGAGGAGGCAGGCGAGGCTAGAAGTCGGACCAGGTGTGGCAGAGGCAGGGAGCTGGCGTTAAATCATCATCCTCTGGGATAGAAAGACAACGCACAATGCTACAAGCCTCTGCCACCAAACTGTCCTCCCCTGAAGGTGCTCACTGCCCCTCCATATTTCACTTTCTGCAGCACGATGCTGAGCATAGAACTGATAGTTGGCTGGACGCTGCATGTAGATATTGATAGATGATAGATCATATAATAGACTAAATGTTTTATGATGGCTTTTTTTTACTTTTTAAATCCTAGTGAGGGCTAATGTCCACAGCACCTTTTCCCTGTGTGGTGAAGTGTTGCACCTGTTGTCCTACTAGAACGTCACTGCCCCACGAAGTCAGGGTCAGCGGGTATCCTGTGTTACACATGAGAAGGCCAAGCTCAGGCCTGGCGCTGAGCGGGTGACACCAGGAACCCCGGGACCCTTCAGTTAAGGCCTGTGCCGAGGACCCCAATGGTGGAATGACCTAGACATTCTCGGATATGGTGGCCGTCTCCAGGGGGCAGTGCGGAGGGAAAAGTGGAGGGAGTTTTTAAGCACGTGAGCACACACTTGTGCCTGGCACGGAACCTTCAGCCCCTCTCTCCAAGCCCCATGGAAGCTTTATCCTACAGCATGGACTGCTGCCTTTCTATGTTGCTGATCTTTGCTAGGGAGAGCATCTCATTAGGAGGTTGCAGATAAGGAACTGTTGACTTCCCTTTGCTAATTTAAAAAAATTGGGAGGGGGGCATAGATCTTGCTATGTAGCACAGGCCTGCTTCAAACTTGAGATCCTCCTGCCTTAGCCTCCTGATTACGTGGATCACAAGCATGCACCACCACGTTGGCTCAGAACTGCTAATCTGTAAAATTCTCAGTGATGTTTGCAACTGTCAGATTCTTATTTTCCATTTCGCTGCCTTTCCTCTTTGCTCAGTACAGAGTCCTTCAAATGCCAACAGAAAATAGTTCATTTATTCGAAGAGCATTTCAACCAAGTGAATTTTCAAAATGCATAGCATTGTCACAGCTATGAAAGTCCCAGTGTCGAGTCCAGTGCCGGCCGACATGATAGATAGCATGGGTCATCAGAGAGAGATGGACAGAGCCAGGCAGAAGTTCTGGGCAGAGCAGTGCCCAGCAGCACTTCCATACACAGATAGCCAGACAGAACGGTACTGCTGCTAGCCTTTCATTTCAACACAAACACAGATGTCGGGCATGTGCATCTTTTTCGTTTCTTGGAGAGCAGTTGGGAGCCTGCCACCCCTCCTTGTGACTGAGGGTCCCATGCCCCAGTTAGAATTTAGCCTCTTCTTTGATCTGGACCAGGGATGCCAGGGAGGCTGATGCCAAGGCATGTGTAGATTTAATGCTGCTGCCAAGTAAGTTAAGAAGAAGAATGAGCCCCTTGCACTGTCCCGATGCAGTGGTCCCCACATGCCCCTCTGGGGGGTCCTGTTATCTCTCCTCCTGGTGGAAAAGGTCCTGCTCAGGCTTCGGCACACAGATGGATCCTCTAAGGCAGTGGTGGTCCCCTGTGGGCAGAGAAAACGCCAGCCCACTCAACTGGGGCCCTTCTCTAATTGACCAGGTTCTGGGCTCGGTTGGGTGCTAGTTATTGATAGCTCCATACAAGTAGGGCTTCATTAGGGTCTTTCCCTTCCCTTGTTGCCTCTGATTCTTTGATGAGGATCCGAGGGCAGCTTCTCTGGACTACACCAAATGTCTGTGGTTCTGTCTTAGCCTCTAACGTCAGGCAAGGGCCCAATTCAGAAAGGACAAATGAGGACGCCTGGAACCTATGTGGAACCAAAGCACTTCTTGGAACCCAATGTTTCCTTTTCAGGGGGTGAGAAATTCCCTCCTGGGAGCCCACTTGGGCCAGGCTCTAGGAGGGTCTTCAGTGATGATCTAAAGAGATCCTGGTCCTCTTAAACTTGGTCCGTTGAGGACACTAGCCTTGTACCACCTAGTTTTGGTGATCAGGGCCATGTCAGTGGAAGATTTTTGGGAGGAAAGCTAGAAAGAGAGGGTTCTTGAGCGTAAGTAGGAGCCCATAGCAGAGGGAAGGAGCAGGGCTACCCCAGGCAAGGCCAGTATGCTGAATGAGAAGGAAGTGACTCGGGGGGCTAGAAGGACAACAGTTTGCACTGCCTCAGTGCTGAGCGACCCACCGGACCTGAGTAAGTCCTGCTTGTCCGCTTCAGGACTTGGCCTAAATGGGCCAAGGCTGAGGACCCTCCCAGCTCACCAAGATACCACACTCCCTGATAAAGTTCAATGAACTAAAACACCGCCTGCACACCTTGGAGAAAAGGGACCAAGAAGTAACCGAGTCGAGGGTTGGAAAGTCTCAGTGCAGAAGGGTCCTGCAACAGACCCTGGGGCGAAGAATGCCGCGCAGCGGCCAGGAAGAGCGCTGAGGTAGACAGGCTTGCTACCCACCTCCTGCACCGCCCACTTGAGGACTAGATGTGCGGTGAAGTCTTCCTAAAAACCCACAAGGGCGTGGTGTAGACAGACTCCTCTCAGCCACCTCATGGAGGTCTGCAATGGGGGGCTGGCCCCGTGAGGGCAAGGAAGGCCACACCCTTCCCCGCACTTTAAATACCGCTCACACACTTACAGTAAGCTGGTGAATAGGTTTCCGTGAGAGCTGTGAGCCCTCAGGCAAATTAAAGGGCCCCAAAGCGGAGGAGTTGGAGCCCCAATATACAGCCAGCTGGTCAGCAGCACAGGTGAAGCAATTAAGGACTTTGACATCTGAAGAGAAAAGAAGCGGTCCTGGGGGCTGAGCCCTTCCTCCGGGGGACCTGATACGGTTTCCAGCTAGACAGCATCAGAACGGAGTTAGACAACACCCAGCTGGTGTATGCGCCTGCATGATCGTTGGCTGCTGCTGGGCTGAAAGCCACGAAAACTGCAGAAGTCTTTGCTTTCACCCAACAAAGGAGTAATATCCGGAATATATGCAGGACTCGTAAAGCATAGCAACAAAAAAGCAAGTAATCTAATTTAAAAAGTCAAATGATCTGAAGACATTTCTCAATGAAATACAAAAGACCGATAAATACGTGAAAAAATGTCATTCTCTTTAGTCAGGAGGGAAATGCAAAATAACACTACGATAAGACATCTCTCACCCCAGTTAGAACAGCTGCTAATCAAATAACAATAATAATAATTATGTTTTTAGTAGTGGGGATCGAACTCAGGACCTCGTGCTTGTGAGGCAGGCATGGTGCCACTTCTGGCTCAATAATTTTTTTTTTTTTTTTTTTTTTTTTGGTTTCAGGGGTTGAACTCAGGACCTTGCACTTACGAGGCAGGCAGTGGCACCACTGAGCTAAATCCCTGGCCCAATAATAATTTTTAAATGCCAGCAAGGAGGCAGAGAAAAAGGAAGACTTACACAATGTGGATGGGTATGTAGTTCAGCACAGCCATTATGAAAAACAGTATTGAAGGGCCAGGGATTTAGCTCAGCGGTCCTGCTGCCTGCCTCACATTGAACAGCTTGATCTCCAGTACCAAAAACAAAAGGCAAAACAAAACAAAAAAAAGCATTGAGTTTTCTCAAAAAGCTAAAAACAGAACAATCATATGATTCAGCCTTCCACTTCTGGGTATATATGTGAAGGAAATTAAGTCGGAATAGCACGGAGATAACTTCACACCCATGTTTATTGTTTATTCACAATAGCCAAGGAGTGGAATCAGCCTAGATGTCCACGGATAAAGAAAATACAGTCCCTATACAGAGTGGTGTACTATTCAGACATCAAGAATGAAATCTGGGGCTGGGGATTTAGCTCAGTGGTTCCATCGCCTGCCTCACAAGTACAAGTTCCTGAGTTCAATCCCTGGTACCAAAAATAATAACAAATAATACAATTTTTAAAATGAAATCCTATCGTTTGCAGGAAAGGGGAGAAAACTGGAAGGCATCACGTTATGCAAAACAAGCCAGACACAGAAAGATAAATATCATATGTTTTCTCTCATATGTGAATACAAAAAGAAAAAGAGATGACTTGAAAATAGAAGAAAGAGGGGCCGGGGGTTTAGCTCAGCGGTGCCGCTGCCTGCCTCGCAAGCGCAAGGACCCGAGTTCCATCCCCGGTACCAAAAAAAAAAAGAAAAAAGAAAAAAGAAAGAAGTAGAAGAAAGACTATTAGGAAGTAGGTGGGAAGTGGGGAGTGGGCCGAAGAGGAGAGGGAGGGAGTTCAAGACAAATGGATAGGCACGATCAATGTCTAACATGCATATGTGGGAATGTCACCGTGAATCGCGTTAATTTGTACAGTTAGTATGGGCCAATCAGCTAAAAGAAAGACTGCCCAAGAAAAGGGCCAGGAATAAAAAGCTCTAGCATGGGATGGGGGAAGAAGTCTTCTGTGCAGATTGTGATGTGAGACCAGAGGAAAAATAAGCAGTTTGCTTTTTCAACGCAGTGCCAGAATCCATTAGTTTCAACCACTATAACAAAACGCCTGAGGCACTATAACAAAATGCCTCCGTGTGAAGGAAAAAAGGTTCCTGCAGCTCGTAGTTTTGGAGGTTGGAGGACCTCGCGCCTGCATTTGCTCAGTTCCAGTAAGGGTTATGTGACGGTGTAAAGGGCGGTGGTGGGAGTTATACGCAAGGGCAAATGATCACATCTTGAACAGACGCTCGGAGACAGCTGAGTGGATTCAGGCTCCAACTTTTTTTTTTTTCGGACTGGGGCTCAAACTCAGGTTCTTGCGCTTGCAAGGCAGGAGGCAGAACCACTGAGCTAAATCCCCGGCCCCAGGCTCTAACCTTTAAAACACCCTCTGGAGAACCTGCTCAGGGACCCAAGAGAACTACATTAATTGCTTCTGAAGGTGGGGCCTCCAACCCAAGGACCTTCCAAGAGGCTCCCACCTCTCAAAGGTCCCAACACCAGCACTAGAAACCAAGCTTCCAACACGTGGTCTCTCAGGGCACAAACCTTAGCCCAACCATAGCAGCGGCTGAGAGGGAGGCCCCTTTGTTTCCACCATGTGAAAGTATAGAAAGAAGACTGCGACCCAAAGGACCTTCTTCAGATACTGAATCTGCCTCCATCTTGGACTTCCAGCCTCCAGAACTGTGAACAGTATATGTCTGCTGTAAGCACCCGGTCTAAAGGATTTTGTTCTAGCAGCCCAAACACACTTAGACAACCTGTATTAGTTTGCGGAGGCAAATGTAACAAGGCACCGGAGACTGGCGTAAACAGGACCATGGAGGCAGGGACTATGCAGTTGGTGTGGCACCAGAAAAGTCTTTGAAGATGTCCTGGGGCCCAGGATGAGCACAGAGAGGTCCTGGGAGGCTGCTGACGTGGCCTGGTGTGGCAGTCCGGAAAGAAGTGGATCTCAGCAATCCCCAGCCCTTACCGTTGTTCAGCCCCTCTTTGGAGGAGTGTTAAATCAAGTTCTCTGCCTATTTTTAAATCATATTTTTGGTTGTTATTGACAGAGGCCCTCTCTGATCTCCTAAATAACTCAAGAAGCAGAAGCAGCCAAGACACAGATGAGGAGGCTGACCTGGACCTCTGCTTCGCACCAAAAGAGGAGCGTCATGGTGTCTCGTCGGAGAATCATGTACCAGTCCCTGGCGGGAGGTCTCGCAGAGCCTTCCAGGCTGCCCTGGCAGTGAGGCCCGAATCTGGCTGATGGGAGGCAACTGCCCTGATGATACCTTCACTCTGGACCTTCATGGTGCATGTCAGCCCTGGGCCTGCTTTCCCGGGTCTCACTGTGGCCAGCACCTGCCCAGGGGCCCTCTGCCTTTCTGCCCTCAGGCCCTCTGGCTTTTCTGCCAGCCTGCACAACCAAGCACCTCTCTCCTGGCCTGGGGCATGTTGCTCTCCCAGTGTGAAGCCCCAAGGAAGGAGCGTCTCCGCCACCACCTCAGGTGTATGGGGCACTATCCTCCCTGTGCTACCAGGAGATGCAGCCCTTTTGCAGACAGGAGGCATGAGTCCTGCCCACACTGCACCCTCCACCTGCAGTGCACAGTCTCCTGGGAAGTTCTGGGGGCAGGACCAGTTCAGCTTATGAGCAGTGTCCTGCTAAGGAGGCCACAGGCAGGCGCTCAGCTGGGCTCCATCCTCAGAGAAGGCCACAGGTGTGGGTGGTAGTGAGGCATCCTGACTAAAAATGGGCTTGTGGACAGGAGCACCAGGGACAGGGCAAGCTAGTGAGTCCTTTCTCCTACTTGGTCTCAGCTGAGTCCCCAGGTCTGGCTGTCAGGTGCATCCTCACAATGCTTCTTGTGTCTAAGCCCACTGAGCCACCCCAGATGATGTTAGTCAGAAGCACCAGGGACAGTGGCCGAGCCCCAGGTCTCCCGTGTGCCATTCTGAGCCACTGGTGAGACTGAAGGGCCCCTCCTTTCCTGCCAAGGTGGCCCTGTTCCAGGGGGCTCCATCTCCTGCTGCTCCCCTATTTAGAAGGATCCTCTTTAAAGACAGCCTTTAGAACAGGGATGAGGCAGGTACCAACTTCAGCCCAGGATGTGAGCGCTGGAGACCTCAGACCCTGCGAAGGCTGATCTGGCTGGCCATTGATCTTTAAACGTTCAACCTCAAGTGTCTCCCGGTCAAGAGGAAGGAATTTGGACAGGAAATGAAGCTGCGTACACTCTGCAGGTGGGAACGGGAGACCGCCTACCCAGGCCAGACACAGTCTTCCGATGGGCTGGCATCTAAGGGTGGTGCTTCCTGAGCCCCGCCGCCCCTCACCTCCAGTGGTCCTCAGCTGTGTTTGTTGTGCAGTGCTCTGCAGGTAACTGTCCTCCATGGGAAGAGGTGGCCACAGTGACATCGCACCTAAGCGAGGCATTGGAAGGAGGCAGAGATCCACACTGAGCTGAGACCACCCCCCAGCCAAGTTCCTGAGCCCCTGGGGACCTGACCAGACTGAGACCTTGGCACTGCACTGCCGCTCAGATGCCACCCGCCCCAAGGGGAGTGCTGCAGAGTGCTATGAGTTGCGTTTGCCTGCAGAACGGCTGATCTGTCATCCCCACCCTGGGGATGCCTCCAGCATACATGGGGTGTGACAGGCCAGGGCCTGTGCTTACTGACAAGGGTTCCGGGGTGACTGTGAGGTTTAGCTCTTGTCACCCAGGAGAGGGGACCCAGAGCCCCCACCACGTCGTGTTTATTCCAGAGGTATTTTCAGATCCATCTCTGTCCTGACCTGACCTCACAAGCCAGGTAAGGGAGTTGGGATGCAGCCCCCAGAACCCCACCACAGAGAGAGGGGGTGGAGGAGGCATGGGGTGAGCACAGTTCCGGTGTCGCAGGCTGCTCCACGATCTAGGTCACTGGTGCTCTGGCCCCGAGATCTGCCTGTCACAGGCGCATGTTCCTGTGGGACTTTTAAAGGCCTCATTGCCTCTGGGGGAATCTGGATGTTGGCGCCATGTCCTATCTATCTCCTCATTCATCTTCTGTTCTTCTACCTCTGGCTTATCCTAAGATCACAGAACGGCGGTGCAGAAAGAGCACCTCAGAGATGCTAGGATGCCTCGGGGAAGGCCCCAGACAGCCTGCAGGGAGGGTCGGGTGGGGGAGGAACCCCATCGGACAGCTCTTCCTCACAACCTGCGCTCGAAGTCCTGGGCCACTCTCTGCCTCTTCTCCCGGGCACAGGGGATCTGCAGCTCCTCAGACAGAGCTGAAGGCCCATACCACCCCCTCCCCCGGGACCCGCGCTGCTCTGGGCCGAGCTGGCTCCCTGCCGTGAAGCACAGGCACCCTTTGTAGCTTTCACTCCAGCTGCCCAGTGAATCTGGGGCTTGGTGTGGCCCAGGTCCCCTCTAGGGCTGGCTCTGTCCACCCGTGTAATACACAGGCGGCTTTAAACAGGGCCAGGCGGCTCCCTCTTGGCAGAGGCAGCTCAGTAGATTCTGTGCCCTTTTAATCATCCTGTCTTTAGGGATGAGGACTTGTTTGTGTGAGACCCGCTTACATTTTTCTAGCACACAAATGAAGAAAAGTATTCGCCAAATTCCTTCACTGTACACACATTTCCCCTTGTCCCTAGGAAACAGCCACTTCTTTACAGAGCAAGGAGGAGGTCCCAGAGCTCCTGGGACCCGTGCATGCCCTCGGCTGGGCTGGGCATACTGAGGCCCGTCTACAGGGGTCTCAGGACTTGGAACCCGCCGTCGGCAGGTCCCCAGGACCTGGTCTTCCTGGCCAGCCTCCCATACACCCCGTGACACAAGACCCAGAGTGTATGCGCCCTCACCCATGCTGCTCAGTGTGAAGCGAAGCCACTAGGCTTCCCTGGGTGCTGGATGGGGCTGAGACCAGGGAGCCCCGTGGGATCTAGGGAGCCAATCACGGGTAGGGGGCCGCCTGGACTGCATCCCGCAGAGGGAGGTGTGCCAAGATCAAGCTGAGGGGGGCGGGGCTGGGGCCAGGGCCGGGGGTCTTCAGGGCTGGAGAAGGCAGCACAGGCAGAGGTACAAGGTGCACCTCCTAATTCAGAGCCCCCAAGTGCAGGGATCTAGGTCCAGACCTTCTTAAAAGACCGGCTGGGAAAGGGTAACAGGAGTACAAGGACAGCTGCCTGGGAACAACGCCCACAAGTCCACAAAGGCAGGAATCAGGATGATGAGGGATGTGGGAGACTGAAGAGACATGAGCGCAGGCTGGGACTGGTGGTCTGACCGGGACAGGCCTCGAGAGAGCTGGGACAACACACGCTGAGCTCTGGGGTTCTGGTTCTAGTCTTGGATGTTTAGTCTCGGGCAGATCCCCGAAGTTCTCTGACCTGAGCTTCTTGCCCTGTGTTTGGGGCACAATAATGTCCTCTTCCCAGCATGAGTGAGGGTGGCCAGAGATGGTGGCAGTCACATCAGGGGGACATATAGGAGGCATCACAGCCTAACCTGCTGCACCCAGCTCAACCTCTGCCCTCATCTTTCGTGTCAGGTGGAGGGAACATTCTGGAATTTTGTCACTGGTGACCCTTGCCCCGCCTGACACCTGTGAATCACCTCTGAACCTGGCACTGCCTCCCAAGTAAGGATGGCAAGCACCTTGCCTTGCACGCCATCGCTGTAGTTTACACTGAGACCATCGCCCATACGCTCCCGACTGGCCCTGCACACCAGAGACACCCACTCACGCCATGATCTGTGTTGAAGTGGAGATGTAGCATGGTTTAAATGTGGCCAATCGAGAATTTCTTACCCCAAAAAGGTCCTTTTTTTTTTTTTTAATGAAAAGTGGCAAACTATTTGTAGCCCAAGTTGGTTGAACAGATTTTTCTTGGTGTAGCTTTTTTTTTTTTCCCACTCATTAACTTCTTTTCCGTATGAATTAAAGAATAGCATTTCTCCCACCCAGGAGTGTTTTATTTATTTCTCTCTGTACTACAGCCAGCACTTGGTCTTCTTGATGGGCAAAGCAGAAGGAAACACCCACTCAGGGAAGTGTTTACCTTCAAGCAACAGCATCTTGAACAAGTAAATGCTGCGTGTCTAGGTTCCCACCCGGCTGCTCCTACCACCTTCCCGGTGTCAGAGGCCCAAGGCTTGAGCGGCGGTGCCAATGACTAAAACCCGACCTTTTTTTGTTGTACCAGGGATCGAACTCGGGTCTTGGGCTTGTGAGAGGCTTGAGCTTTTGGACGGGTTCAAGTCTGTCTCACTTGGGCCATGAGCCCCTGGCTATTTTGCTCCGAGGCAAAGAGACTTTTTTGGGAAGCTCACACCACCCACCTGGCAAAATTGGAGGTTCACCCTGCGCATCTGCTGACAGATGCCTTCGTGGCCTGTTTTCCTGACTCTGGAAATGTTTCCTGTGGCTACCCTGCTTGTTGAACCGAGGGTGCTCCCACAGAGCACAGCTCCCGACTAGACAGATGCCGCCCCCATTTGTCTGCGGAGGAGCTGGGAGCTTTCCCTGGACTCACATTCACAGGTGACCGGAGTCCCAGGGGAAGGGAACAGACCCCAGCTCCTCCTCCCAAGCCAAGACTCAGGCCAGCCTCAGACATTGAACACAAGATGTTGGCCCAGTGCTGCCCTGGACTACACCCTTCCGTGGAGTGGCTCTCGGTTCTCTCTGCACCGGTTCTGTTAAGTACTGCTCTCTAATCCATTAGCGTTTCTGTAAGGAATTTTTGAAAAATACTTACCTTTAAAATAAAGATCGTATTTACATGGTATGCCTCATGATTTTGTCTCCTATCTCCAGAATTGTTTAAAAACTGTCATCCAGGTCCAGGGATTTATCTCAGTGTTTCCACTGCCTGCCTCATAAGTGCAAGGTCCTGAGTTCGATATCCAGTAAAAAAAAAAAA
>NW_022900946.1:24042063-24043949 GCF_012274545.1 Fukomys damarensis | reverse complement strand
AAAAACAAAAAAAAAAACAAAAAAAAAAACCTTATCCAGGTGTGCTAGCACATACTTGTAATCCCAGCACTCTGGCAGGCTGAGGCAGGATTACAAATTCAAGGCCAGCCGGGGCAACTTGGCAGCTCGGCAAGACCCTATCTCAAAAAATTTTTTGTATATAAAATAAAAGGGCTGTAGCTGCAGCTCAGTGTGAAGGCCTTGTGTTCAATCCCCAGTGCTGGAAAAACAAGCCCTACTATCCCTGCATGTGTGTATCTCTCACCCTTTACCCAAGCTATGCCCGGGTCCCTACATACACTTCCCTCGAGGTCAAGTTCAACTTCCTGACGCAGGGCTGCCTAGAACTGCTCTCCCATTGGAGTCCCGGGGAAGAGTCCTAGCTCCACCTTTGTCCCTACCAGCTCACTACCCAGTCAGTATGTGCTAAATGTTCCAGGGTCACTTTTGACAACCAGGTGAACCACCTTTGCAAAGCTCTGGGCCTCTGAAGCAGGATTTCCTCCAATCCCTTCGGCCCTGAGAGTATAATACTCAGAAGTCCTGCTGTGCACTTTGAGCATGTCGGTCCCCCGCCTCCAGCCAGCCCCCATTCTTTTATCATATTCCCAGACTCCCCATAACTCGGTGGCAAAGTCAGACCAGAGCTGACAGGCAGCTGTTCATCATGGCCCATCTATTCTGGTCCATGGGAGCACTCCTGTTTCACTGCAGTATTAGTGTGCTTATGAGTTCCAAGCAGGCATCTCACACTGAATGTGTGACCCATGTGAAAAAGTCTGTAATCCTAAACGATACCGGCCCTGGGGTTTGGGAGTGGGTTTGGGATGGCAGAAGCTCTCCGCTCTGGTCACCATTCTGGACCTGGAAGAGATTCATGGAAGACCGGTTGGGCCTTCTGCGCAACAAAGATGCCGTTTATCTGACTTTTCCCTTCCTGAGCACACAGCTCTGCACGGGGTGCTGTCGATTCAGAGCCACCGGAGCCCTGGCAGCACCACTCCACCCAGCAAGCCCACTGGCCAGCGGAGGACCCAGAAGCACACCAGCGGGCAGGGTGGAGTAGATTTCCTGGCTGGGAGGGCGGGGTACTACCTGTGCTCAGGGCAGCAGGCCACCCGCTCCCTCCAAGAGGGCCTGAGTCTGGGGAGGCGGTGACCATAGGCTCACAGTCCCTTTCGGAGGGACTGAAGGCTTCATATATGCCACCGGGAAATCCTCGGGGGAGGTCCAGGCCCAGGGCACACGGGCATGTGACAATGACACAGAAGACAGAAGGTCTCCTGTGCCCCCCTCAGTGACAGCAGGTCTGCCTGGAGCACATCCCACAGCCTTGGGGCTGCAGAGCACGGGTGCAGAGCTGAGGCGCTGGGGTGCAGGGCAGGCTTCAGGCTGAAGCAGTCCTGACCACATTTCAGCGCCTTTACCCCACAGACAATCCCATTTTACAGCACAGGAAAAGAGAAGCCGGACACTGCGCTCGGCCCTGCACTTTGCGGCTTGTCCAGGTAATCGCTTCTAGGCTTGGCGCCAGCAGACTACAAGAAGGGTCCTGGGACGCTGCACTTCCGACCCGGGACCAGCGCCAGAGCAGGCCTCCCTGGCCAGTGCCACCCAAGTCCACAGTGACAGAGTGAAGGGGGCATCCGCTGACCTCAGAAGTGTGCAGGCACTGGCGTGAGGCCACTGTGCAAAGGCCGGGGACATGGACGGACTGACAGAGGCCCGGCTGGGACCCGGGTTCTCGAGAGAGTAGAGGGAAGGTAGAGTCTGGGCCTGGGCTGGGGGCAGGAAGGCGGGGACGGGGGACAGAGGAATAGAAAACAGCCACGCAAGGCGGAACAGCGGGCCATCGGCGGCTCACCGCGGAGGGAGGCGAGGGCGTC
>NW_022900946.1:24038602-24041619 GCF_012274545.1 Fukomys damarensis | reverse complement strand
GCGACGCCGACCCGACCCCGACCCCGCAGAAGACAAGCAGGTACGTGCACTCCGCCGTTCGGCCTGTCTCGAGGCCCGGCTGGCTGTCACCTATTGTGGCATCGATGCCGCTGGCGTCCAGGCGCGACCCCGCCCCCCGGCCGTCACCCAGTCCTGTAGCAATAATAGCAATAATCCATAATCGATTGTCTGTCGCTGGGCAGTGCCGCCACGCCTAGGGCTGCGGAGGGGTAGGGACGGGCGCCAGTCCTGGCCCTCTGGGCCTCTCCCAGGATGGGAGGATGGGCGATCTCCCTCTCCCACTGGTCCAGCGCCAGCGTCTCCTTGCGGACCGGCCTGTGTGCGGGTCCTGGGGGAGTGGGGGAGGGGCGTCTCTGGGTCTTTCTCTCTAAGCCTCGTGAGCCTCCTGGTCACCCCGCTTCACACCCTGCACCTTTATCCCTATGTACTGAGGCTGGGCTGTGGCCCAGACTGAGGCCCGAGTCTGAGTCATCCCAGTGCCTAGTATAGGTCTTTGAACCAAGGGGGTACAGATAGGCTTGTGACCTTCCATTCCAGAGGAACTGACCTGGTCCCCACCCTTTGAGAATAAAGATTCCGACGGAAGGTTGGCCTGGGCACCCTCTGTAGAAACCTAACTAGCTAGGGGTTAAACCAGTTTGTGAGAGCTAGGAGTGGGATGTGGGTGGGTGACTAGGTGGGCTACCAGGTGTATTACTTTGCTGCTGGCCTCTCTGGCTTGAGCTCAGCCACATTTGGTGAAGAAAGATGGGCCCAATTCTGGTACCAGAGAGGCCTTCACCTCCCCTATCATCAGTAGGGGTTCACAGTGGCATAGATGCAGGGCAGGACCCTGGTGTCCTTGCCTTGGGTGCATGTAGCAGACGGGGCAGAAGCACCTGGCAGGTGCAGTGAGCTGGAGTCTCTGGCGATCCAGTGCCTGTCTCCTGGCAGGGACATGCTCTGCCCAGGGACTGCTGAGGCTTATTGGAAGAGGCTCCCCAGAGATCCTGAGTAGAAAGCTGTCTCTCCATGGCAGCAGGTCAGACAAAGCCTGAGATGTAGGGACACACAGCCAGGTGACTGTTTAAGGGAGAGGGAAAGAGTAGAGGTTGCCAAGACAGCATGCAGGCTACTCCTGGTCCTCTGGGTGCTCCAAGCTTGGCCTCAGGGCACTGTGAGTCACTAAACTTGGTACCTGCTACTCAGCCCCAGCCGGTTGTCTTTCGAATTGCTGCCAGGACGGGACACTCCCCCTGCTAAGGTGTAACCCCCCCCAGGCCTGTGTCTGTCCATCCTTTGAGGTCAGCTAGGAGATAGCCTCCTCCTCTTTTCTAACCCCTAGGCCCAGAGAAAGAAGGCACCATGAAGGCAGAGGAAGGGAACCTGGGGAACAGGGCCAGGGGGCCCGTGTTTGGAATGGGCCCTGTGGGTCTGGGGGGAGCCAGAAGCAC
Source organism: Fukomys damarensis (assembly GCF_012274545.1). NCBI lineage: Eukaryota > Metazoa > Chordata > Mammalia > Rodentia > Bathyergidae > Fukomys > Fukomys damarensis. Next base: position 24,040,165 of record NW_022900946.1, on the reverse strand, counting down.
ACAGTATTTTCACTGTGACCACTGAGCCTCAGCCCATCCAGGCTTCCTTCTTAATCTACACCAGGCAAGTGGAGAAGCAGTAGGGGTTCTGCCCTGCCCTGAGTCCCCTACCCTCTTGGGCAGTGTTGGGGCTCTTTTGGCTCTGGCTGCTGTTTCCTGAGCTGACTCGGATGATTCTAAGAATGGAAATGCCTCGAGAGTTACAGGCACCAAGAGGTGGGCGAAGCTGTGTGCAGAGGAAGTGCTAAGGAGTATTTGTTGTGCCTCGGGGACCAGAGAGAGGAGGTGGCAGGATCTCTCCCACAGAAGGCACAGGTCCAGCTTGTGCCCAGTTGGATGTTGAGGCAGGTAGGTTGGGAGCTGGAAGTGAGACTCTTGCTGTCCTGATCAGGGCCTTCCCAGAGGCAGTGGCTTCCTAATGGGGAAACTGAGGCAGTCTGAGACCAGCAAGCACTGTTAAAGACAAGGGCGTGGAGTGTCAAGGCTCCTTTTCAGCCAGGGCCCATCTGTCTTCCTGGACAGGTTGTGGGCCCAAGATGCCAGCCTTTCTGGGCGAAGGCTAGGCTGTGTCTGAAGTGGGCCCTGGGGTGGAGATTGGGTGAGACTCAGCCCAGAGCTTCCTGCAGGTCCAGACTACAGAGGGAGCCAGTCCGAGGCTTTCTGAGAGCCAGGGGCCCTGTGGCTGTGCCCCTGCCTTGGAAAGAAAGGCTCTCCTGTTCCCAACTTTGGGCCTGCCCTCCTCCCAGGTACCAGTGACTTCAGGCTCCCCAGCAAGACCAGGACTTTCGGGGGGAAGGGCGGGGGGCGGGGAGTGTGCTCCACCGAAGTGTCAAGAAGGGAGGGCCTGGCTGGGGGAGGAGTGGGCCTAGTAGCCAAGTAGCGGAAACCTTCCAGTGCTCTGCGCACTCTGGCCAGACACACTTCCAGTCATCCTGGAGCCGATCCAGGTTCCCTTTCCTGCCTCCCCGCGGCGGGGGGCTTGTTCTGATTTTCGTAGGACCCTAGAGGTGGGGGATAAGGAAGGTTTTGTTAGCCCACAGAGGGCAAGTTTCCCGGTTCACCAGTCCCCTGCGGTTCCTGCGGTGGCCACACGGGGGTGAGCGATAGCTGGCCTGAGCGATCCAGTACCAGGTTCGCCCAGTGCTGTACTGTGAGTCAGAGCAGGCAGGGAAGCGCTGAGAGGAAGGGAGGGTCCACGTGGACTTGTAGGGCACAGGCCCCACTCCGTCTCTCACACCGCCTGAGGGCAGGGGCTATGGTGGCTGCGAGCATCGTGGGCGGAGGCTTTGCAAGCAGCAGGCCGGCCGGAGTTTCCAAGTTTGAGAGAGAGGAATCGTCCCGTGCTCTGGCCTCCTGCGTCCCTCTCCCCTTCGCGCACACTAAGCCTCTGAGGGGGTGCGGGCAGGTCCAGGTGAGCGGGGTGGGTTCTGCTCTCCGCGCGTTCCCGGCCGGTCTGGAGACGCCTAGCGGAGACAGGATCCCCACCGAATACGCGCGAGCGCGCACGCTCACGGGGCCGGGTGGGTCACCCCCTGAGAGGGGCAGGAGCCGGGGGGAAGGGTG
>NW_022900946.1:24002641-24038270 GCF_012274545.1 Fukomys damarensis | reverse complement strand
CCGCCAGCTCCGGGCGGGCCCGCAGAGGCGGGGGCATGGCTCGGATGGCCTCTGGGGCCGGCTGTCCCCCAGGTCGGCGACGTCCCTGCTCTAGACTTCGGTTCCCTTGTCCGAAAAACTGGGGAGAGAGCAGGGATTAAAAGCTGTACTGCGCGTAAGTCTCGCGAGCGCCCGGCTCGGGTTGGCCTGCCTCAGTCTGGGGGGTCCTAACGTGCCTGGAAGGGTCTCAAGAGTCGCGGCGATGGACTCTCTGGCAGCGCCCCAGGACCGCCTGGTGGAGCAGCTGCTGTCACCACGGACCCAGGCCCAGAGGCGGCTCAAGGTGTGTGTGTGTGTGTGTGTGTGTGTGTGTGTGTGTGTGTGCGCGCGCGCGTAGAAAGGGTGGAAGGTGGGTCGGTATGTGCACCCGTGCCGGGCCAGAATCCGCGGGACAGGGGACGGGGCAGGGGCCGCAGGGCCAAAGATCTTTGAGGGGGGGCTCTGGTACCCTGTAGTGGGGAGCGGCTGAGCTCCACTGTCTATAAATAGCCCCTGCTCGCCGCCGCCGCCGCTGCAGCTGCCCCCCCCAGGACTGGACTGGGGCCAGGCGGGCCTCCCACCCTGTGTACTCTGGGGAGGGTTAGTGATGAGGCCTAGGTTTCTCTTGCCTATGGAGGCTTCTGAGTGTGTTTTAAGAGTCTCAGTCCTGGTGCCTTCCGCCCAGAAGGGAGGACATGGCCTGTGCCTGCTGTGGCCTACCACACACAGTTTTGGGTCCTTGAAAGCCCCTGGCTGAGGCTGGCACAGTGTTGCCTTCTCCTGCCACCCCCTCACCTGTTTTCCCACCTCTAAGCTTTTGTCTACAAGCCCTCATCCCGTTTTTGCCAGTGAAATGCCATACTCTTGGGGGTTACCGTCTGCTGCTCCCCCCTCCAGAGCCAGGTAGGGGATAGGGCACTGGGCTGTTGCAGTGGAACCCTAGTATGCCCCTGACCCGCCTCACTGCCGCCCCCAGGATATCGACAAGCAGTACGTGGGCTTCGCCACACTGCCCAACCAGGTACATAGAAAATCGGTGAAGAAGGGCTTTGACTTCACGCTCATGGTGGCTGGTGAGTGGGCCAGGCTGGTGAGTGGGTGGAATGGCCGGGGCCACTGACCAGCCAAGTTCAGTTGAGGGGGGCCCAGACCTAACCCAGCCCCCACACTGTACTCGTGGCTAGGTGAGTCGGGCCTGGGGAAGTCCACGCTGGTCCACAGCCTCTTCCTGACTGACCTGTACAAAGACAGAAAGCTGCTGAGTGCTGAAGGTAAGTGGCCTCTATGTGTCCTGGCACCAGTCCACCAGCTCCTTCCATAGGAGCTCCTAAAGGGGACCCTTCCAAGTTCAGCCCCCTTTCTTCTCATGGTGTGGGCCCCTATTCAGGGTCCAGAAGAAGTGGCCTAGATCACAGGCTGTATACCCAGGGGCAAGGTACTGGGATGGGTGAGGACAAGGATCCTGGCTTTGGGGCTTGGACAGGCCTTCAAAACAAATGCCTTCCTCTTGTTCCCTGTAGAACGCATCAACCAGACAGTAGAGATCCTGAAGCACACAGTAGACATTGAAGAGAAGGGAGTCAAGTTGAAGCTCACCATTGTGGATACACCAGGCTTTGGGGATGCTGTCAACAATTCTGAATGGTGAGGAAAGGCTAGCTGGGAAATGGGTCCCTGCCCCAGCCAGCTCCGGCCTCCCTGGCCAGCGGGCAGCCTCACAACCGGCCGCACGCTCTACCCCCCCGCCCCGCAGCTGGAAGCCTATCAGTGATTACGTGGACCAGCAGTTCGAACAGTATTTCCGGGACGAGAGCGGCCTCAACCGCAAGAACATCCAGGACAACCGGGTGCACTGCTGCCTGTACTTCATCTCCCCGTTTGGGCATGGGTATGTGGCTGTTCACCCCCTTGCTGAGTGGCCTTGTGGTTGTGCCTGTGCCTGTGCCACCACCTCCCCTGACCGTGCTCTCCCCATCCCTGCAGACTGCGGCCAGTGGATGTGGGTTTCATGAAGGCTCTGCACGAGAAGGTGAACATTGTGCCACTCATTGCCAAAGCTGACTGCCTGGTGCCCAGCGAGACCCGGAAGCTGAAGGAACGGGTGAGCCTGCTGTGGCACAGGGTACCAGGGGTGTCGAGCCAGCCCCAAATCTGACAGCCCTTGTTCTACCCCTGCAGATCCGGGAGGAGATCGACAAGTTCGGGATCCATGTGTACCAGTTCCCAGAATGTGACTCGGATGAGGATGAGGACTTTAAGCAGCAGGATCGGGAACTAAAGGTGACCTGAAGCCAGGTGGGGGAGGGTGGGAGTGGCCAGGGACAGAACCAGAGGCCACATGGGACCCATTCACACAGGGCTGAGCACCCAGGTCTGACCTCTTGCGGTCAGAAGTCCTTTGTCCTGACGGTGAGGGACCTGTACCCCATCAGCTAAGGCCGGAGGGTAAAGGTGACCCAAATCCCTGCCTGGCCTGTGTGCGTCACTGGGGCCTCACGTACCTGCTTAGTGCGTCGTGGAGCCGTTGCCTGAGCCACCCTGATGTGTTTTGCATGGGTTATCTGCTAGTCCAGCAGCCGCGGGACTGAGGCATGCCACGGCTTCCACGGTCCTGAGCTACAGAGGTGGTGACTTTGGGCGCCCCGCAGTTAGAGTGGTAACTAGGAGTCCCAAGCCAGGAACAGGCACCACGGGCATGCTCTCAGCTCTTGAGAGAAAGAGGGGAGCAAGTTAGGTGGTTCTTGATAGGGAGAAGGAATCTGAAGGGAGGTGACCTGCTAGGCACAGCCTGACAGGTCTAAGGGTATGAGCTGCACAGGATCCGGCTTCAGTGGGCAGCCGAGAGGCCAGAAGACAGATGATGCCAGGATCTCTGGGCAGCGGGTCTTGGTGATGGAGATTCTGGAAGGGAGGCCCCGTGCTGACCCCCACACCCTCTCCAGCCGCCCTGCCCACACTTACCCGACTGGGCCTTTGCTCCCCGCCCCCTCAGGAGAGTGCTCCCTTTGCTGTTATCGGCAGCAACACGGTGGTGGAAGCCAAAGGGCAGCGAGTCCGGGGGCGACTGTACCCCTGGGGGATCGTAGAGGGTGAGTTGAGGGCTGGGGCACCAGGAACCAGATGGGAAGGCTCCCCCTGGTGGCGCCCACCCACAGCGCATTCCTGCCCCACAGTGGAGAATCAGGCGCACTGCGACTTCGTGAAGCTTCGCAACATGCTGATTCGCACTCACATGCACGACCTCAAGGACGTGACCTGCGACGTGCACTATGAGAACTACCGTGCGCACTGCATCCAGCAGATGACCAGGTGGGTGGCCCGCAGGCCGCTCAGAAGCCCATTCTGCCCTGGGCCTCTTAGCGGGTTGGCATGCCCTCCTCGCCCAGACCTAACTTTATTCCAGTCTCCAAATCGGAGGTACAGTGCCTGGTCTCCCAGAGTCAGATGGGGCCTTTTACTTTATTCCAGTCTCCAAATCGGAGGTACAGTGCCTGGTCTCCCAGAGTCAGACCTGGGGCCTTTGGCCGGCAGAGTCTGTCATCAGGCATGCCCCAGCCGGCCACTCTGAGCCTCTCGTCGTCCCCCGTCTCTCCCCGACAGCAAACTGACCCAGGACAGCCGCATGGAGAGCCCCATCCCCATCCTACCACTGCCCACCCCAGACGCTGAGACTGAGAAGCTCATCAGGATGAAGGACGAGGAGGTCGGTGGGCCGCTGGTGGGGGTGGAGTCAGGGCTGGGTTGACGGGGCGTGGCCAGGGCTGGGTGTGGCCTCTAGGGGACGGGTGGGGCCAGGCCTCTCCAGCCGCCCTTCTCACGCCAACCACCCTTGTCCCCATCCCCAGCTACGGAGAATGCAAGAGATGTTGCAGAAGATGAAGCAGCAAATGCAGGACCAGTGACTGCTGCTTCAGCCCCAGTCGCCAGGGAGAGACCACCCACTGGCCTCTCCCACCCCTGGACCCCAAACTGGCCTGGACTCCACCCTGGATTCACTTGGATCTCAGAGGGGCCTGGACCCAACCCTAAACCCAGAGTGGCCCTGACGGGACTCTTCCCAACCCAGAGACGTGGAGCCACGACCCCTTACCACCCTAATTTATTCTCAGCATCAGCCTCTCCAGGTCATTCGTATCTGTTCCCTAGGGGCCTAGACAACAGCTCCTCCCCAGAATACCAGCCCCCTCTGGCCTTGGGGGAGTAGGAGCCAAGTCTGACACAACTTCCTAGATTTCCCTTCCCAAGAAGGTCAGAGCACCCCGGCTCCAAGCCCTGCACTGGCAAGGGGGTCAACTAAGGCAGAGGAGGGGAAGGGGCCGGGCCCATTTCCCCAGCCCTGTGCCACAGAGCAAATTTAGGAGCCCTCTTGTGCCTGTTGCTGTGAGTCACCCGGTGTGTGCCGACACCCTACTTGTGCAAGGTGGGCTAGGTCTTCTCTCACCCTAACTGGTCGCCCACACTGGAGGCTAGAGCAGGCAGCTGGGAAGGCACCCGACTAGCAGGCTGCCGTTGAGGAGGGTAAGGCCCGCAGCCAAAGCAGGCCAGCCCCGTCCCCACCACCTCCAGCAAACCTGGAGAGACCTAGGGGCAGTGTGGGCAGCAGGCCACCCCTGGCAACCCTCAGGCCCAGGCGGCTGTTCCCTGCCCATGCTTGGGGTGCCCTCTCCAACAGCTGGGGTCTCGGGCCCACAGCCTCCTCCATCTCTCCACCCGCATGATCCCGCCACCCTACACACACCTCCGTTTTGTTCAGTTGTGAATGCCACTTCCTGTCCTGGTGACAGGAGAACAATGTTGGTATATGTCGCTGCCGGTGTCCGAGTGCTTCGTGCGCCCCGGGGAGTGGGTGGGGGCGGAAGCCCAGGCGGCCGGCGGGCCCCTGCGATAGCACCCTATCTGGGGCTGCAGCGCGGGTGCGCCGGCCTGCGAGTTATTTCTGGCCCGGAGGCAGCACTGTGGTCTGGGCCGGCGGGCTTTCGGGGCCTGTGAGGAGCGGGCTGGCTGGCTCTGTGTCCGACGCCTCCCGCTCCAGAACAAGCCGAGCCACCGACCTCTCGCCATGGCCCCCCGTGAGTCTGGGGTCAGGCCTGCTGCTTCCTGGGCAGACGTGGGTTAGGAGGCGTTTTGGTCACCCTGGCATAGTAGAGAAAGGGTTGGACCGGGTTGGGAAATTTCGGCCAGCACACAGGGTTCGAGTGGAGAGGCTACGGGCCTCGGGAGCTGTCCTGGCCCGGAGGGACGCCGCCCGGGTGTCCCTGCAGCCCCCCGCTCACTTCAGCCCTTCTCTTCTAGGGCCGCGCGGGGCGCTGAGCCTACTGCTGCTCCTGCTGGCATCGCCGAGCCGCAAGACTGGAAACAACTTCAACATTCAACAACATAAGACTAGTTAACTAAAAAGATGCCACATCCATAAATGGATGTAGTTATTATATCAATATGGGGCTAAAATGGAACATTCCCCAAGATATATTACAGAAAATACAGTATTTGGGTGAAAAAAAAAGACTAATGAAGAATGCACCCACAACAATGGTAGCTACAAGTAGGGGTACTTGGTTACAAGGGTTCAGGGATGAGAAAGAAAATTATTTTACCATACTGTCCTTTGTGCCCTTTGAATTTTTTCTACCATTGACACGTTCTACAAATTTAAAACCAAATCCAGGGCAAAGTACTGAAATGAGGAAAAAGTATAAAGTGACATCAATCTCAAAGGGGTCATAGTAGGACTATGAAACAAATTGAGCAGGTATCAAGTGAGGGGTATTCAAAGGCTGCTTCCTCCTTTATCTGACTTCATTGTTCAGGTAATGATTTGGGTTAGAAACTAGCCAACTATAGAAGGAATTGTGGCTCAAAAGTTACGTACAACATGATTTTAAAATGTGAATTTGAAGACTGTGTCCGCGCACACCAGTTACCGCTGGCCGCCCCGCTAGTGGACAAGCCCGCTGAGGCAGGAGAGTCCTAAGGGGAGCAGGCTGGCGCTGATCACCCTAGGTCTGCAGATTCTCTGACACCCTACCTGGGGAGCCCTCGCCCGCTTTTGGACCCGCCTTGGCCTCGGCCCAGCCTCACAGACTCTGAGACCCAAAGGCCCAAATCCATAGTAAGGAGCGAGACGACCTACACCCTCTACGCTTGGGGGGTAGAGGCGCCCCGCTACAGCACAACACTTAGGAGCCTCCCTCCCCAACTCCATGCTGAATAAACCCTTCTAAGCTCACCTGTCTGCACCAGCGACCTGGGATCCCACTCGTCAAATCCCAGAAAAGGCCGGGCGGGGGGGCGTGCAAGGGACTTAATTGTACCTTCACATGGAGCCAAACTGTCCCGGAGCAAGCAAAAGTCAGTGGGTGAACTCCCTTGCCCCACAGTCACAGGTCCCTGTGGGTGGTGTGGACAGAGAGGATGTACACAGCAGTGTAGACAGACAGATAGGATGCTCAGAGGTAGTTAGGGGCCACAAGGACAGCCCAGGGTTTGAGGCGACCCCTATCAGTCACCCTGCTGTGTGGACAGCTTTCAGAGCAGTTGTAGTAGACTAAGGTTGGGATGGGTGTATGCTGAGAACACTCGGGAGTCTGTAACCCATCTGAGCGTGGAGGTCCGGAGGGTGGGAGCCATGGAAATCCCCTGGAGGTGAGTGGATGCCAAGGTCTCTGGCCCTTAGTGCTCGGCCTGCTCCGCAGCCCAGGCCCCTCCAGGTATACCAGATCTTCCTGTCCCCGCCCCAAATCCACAGCAGCAGCTCCAGCCCCCTCTGGCAGGACTTAAAAGCCCACACTGGGAACACGACCTTGCCCTCACACTGTCCCCACAGCTGCCGTCTCCCCAGGCTCCTGAGCTGCGACACACTGGCCCTGCCTCCCAGCCAGACCTATGCACATGCTGTTCTTTTTCCTGGCACACGGTGCCCTTCACACCACTGCCCCTTGCTGATCCCCTACTTTTGCAACAAGTCCCCCCTCCCTGCCGCTTCCCTCAGGAAAGCTTCCCCAACTCCCTCCGCTGCAAGGGAGCTTCTCAGGACCCTGTAGTCTTCTGCCCCAGTTCTGCCCCTGGCACTCAGCAATCAGGTCCTCAGACTCTTCCCTGAGTGCCTGGCACAGGTTGCCAACAAGGAGGACAGAGTGTCCCTCTGACACCTTCACTGCTGGAGCCAGCTTAGGGATGCTTAGGACAGGGTCCCTCTCATCCTTGGCGTGGTTCCACCCATCTGGCCCTGTGAACAATGAAGGCTGTTCTCTGAGAACTCCCAACAGGACAGGGTGAGGAGCCTCAGGGCTAGGCACAGGAAAGCCAGGGCCTGCCACTGACCAGATTGGGAGGCTGTCCCTGACATAGCTTTTGTCCTGGTCTTTGTTGGACAAGATGGATGGCCCTCTGATAGGGCTGATGCTATCTCGAGGCTGCTGGTCAGAAGCGAGGCAATCACCACCCCCTCCTTTGTGGGCAGGTGTGGGGCATCCGGCTCATTGTGGGCTGTAGCCAACTGTCCAGTTGTCCATCCGGCTTTATCGCCACATCAGAGACAGTGGCCCTCTTTGTACAAATGAATTGCCCACCGACCCTCCCCAGAGGTAGCTGGCACCTCCCCCTGAACCTCTGGTGGAGGTCAGAGGTAGCAGTCCAGGTACTCAAGCAACTCCTTAAACACCGAACATGATGCAGGGTGGTGGCGGGGAGGGTGGGGCTTGTTCCTTCTGCTTTCCTGTGAAGGAAACCAAGTTCCACAGAGGGAACCCTACTGAGCCCCAGAGCTCTCTCTGTGGCTGCGTGGAGAGCAAAGTTGAGTCAAGTCCCTGGGGTCCCCACATTCCTGCTGGCTGAAGCCCTTGGGGAAAATGCAGAAACTAGGAAGGGTGGGCCCAGGCTTCTAGGTGGCCCCAAACTGAGAAGGAGGTACCCCCTGGGCTGTGGGATGAGACCCCAGCAGGAGCTATGGAAAGGAACCCAGGCCCACTGCCCTCTGTTCACAAGGCTGGAGGGCTCCAGGGCCAGTGCCTGGTGGAGAGGGAGGGCATGGAGGCCCTGAAGGGCAGGAGCTTTGGAGCCACTGGGACTTTTCTGATGGGGGAACAAGACTAAAACCACAGTGTAGATATAAGGAAGAAGTCTTGTGTACTGACCAGTGGGGCAGCGAACTCCCCATTCCTCTAGGTGTACCGCATGGTGTGGACTGGCTGATGCCAGGGCACTGACCACAGGGCTGGGGACACAGCCTGCCTCGCTCACTGTCCTCCTCCAATGGACGAGGAGCTCCCAGTCGCAACTCCTGACCCTGCACTGACCTTCCCGCATACTGAGCCTGGGGTCACAACTTCCAAAGAGTTAGGGGAAGTGGATGGTCCCAGCTCAGTGCCCCCAAATGGCCTACCAGGGAGGACAGCTGTATATCCTCCTCCTAGCCCCTGCCCCAGCGTGTCTGCCACCTTACAGACAACACACCTGCCCCAAGACCTCCTGCTCACTGACCTGCTGTTGCCCTCTGTGGCCTCAGACTCCTCTCAGACCAGCACAAACTAGGGAGTCTCACACTTCCAGGCCTTAGGGAAGCTCTGCAGTGCAAGAGTCCAAAGGGACCACAGCACACCGCCCGGGCGGCCTCCCTGGACACCTTAGATGGAGGCCCAGACCTCAGCGCACCTGTCTCACCAGCCAGGCCCTGCACCCCTTCCCCAGTCAGCATCCCCGCCCCGCGCCCTCCTTCCTCTTCTGTCCCCCCCCGACACGGGGCCCTGTGCCTAGGTCTGCGTCTACCTCTGGTGTCGGCGCCCAGCTGGACAGCAAGCAACTGACCAGCAAGCGGAAACGCAGCCCCGGAGTAGACACAGCCAGGACATCCCAAGGAAAGCCTCTGTCTACCTCGTCAGTGTGAAGTGGCTGGGGGCTCTGGCCCTCTCCCCGCCTAGCTCAAGGTGCTGTCCTCCCCTCCCGCGGTGCGACCCTGGGGACGCACCAGAGGGCGCTCGCGGCTCGCGTAAAACTCCGGCAAAGGGCCGGGCGCAGGCCGGGATGGGCTCGAGGGGTGCAGGCAGCCAGCGGCCTCTGAGAAACAGACCGGGAGCTAGGGGACGTGCGTGCTGCAGAGGACGGCAGCCAGCGGGGCGGGCAGGGTGCCCCATCGGGAGGTTGCGAGCGGGCGACGCGCGGCCACTGACAGACGGGGAGTGGGCGAGCAGGGCCGCTCCTCTCCCTCCCTCGCGGGCGCAGTGACAGCCCATCAGCCCGAGATAAGGGACCTCTTCCGCCGGGCGCGGGGGCGGGGCTGCCCGGTGCTCCTCCGCCTCGCTGGTGTTCGCTCCGCAAACACTGACTGGATCCTTGCTGTGTGCACCGCGTCGAGGGCGAACGGCAACCGCAAGGGCAGCCCAGGACGTGGCTTCGGCACCTTAGGGACCAGGCTGACCTCGGGTGCCTCGTCGGGCCCGCGCCAGCCCGGGGACGCCTCTGAGCTGGGCTGACCTGCCTGGGGCCCCGTGGAGGAGGCCTGGGAAGGTGTGGGGGGCCCGAGTCTAGGTCACGTGGTGGGGGATCGCACCCGCTGCCCAGACAGAGCAACAACATTGGGGTGGGTGGCGGAGCCCTGGGGGCCCATAGCTCACCGCACCGTCTGCGCCCACCCCCGGCGTTTCCGATGGAGGACAGGCGGCTGGTGATAAATCACCAGGGCCAAGCAGCGGGGAAGAGGGGCTGCGAGGCGGTGTGTGACAGAGACAAGGCCTGAGACAGAGACAGGAGGCGGGAGGGAGATAGAGAGACAGAGGCCAGGGGACGCCCAGGCCCTTACTGGGGTGTCTGACCTCCTCTGCCAAGGTACCCCCTCCACAAAGCCCATCTGGAAACCAGCTGAGAGCCACCCCCACCAGGGCTGACCCCAAGGGGAGGTGGAGGAGGAGGGAGCCGGGTCTTCAGGCTTAACTCCAGCTCCCCTGGGAGGCCCATAAATCAGCAGGGGGCACTCGGGAAGCACTCCCCCAGGCAGGGTGAGGGTCTTCAGGGTCACTGAACCTGGTGACTAGGCCTGGCCTTGGCTGTGCCCCTCCCTCTCCAACAGCCCTCCAGGGGCCCCCAGCCCCCTCTTTTGCACTGGCACAGTCAACTGGCCTCCAGCCATCTACGCCCAGGGCTGTCTGCACTGGATCCACAGCTCCTCGGCCTCTGCTCCCACAGGAACTGCCTTCAAGGGAGCGATGCGTCCTCATGAGTAGAACCCGTCAGAACTGGCCTGTCGCTGGGCCCTCGGGAACTGCGGGTCAGCAGGTCCTTCCCAATGAAGCCCTCACTGGAGATTCACTCTGCTGGTGGCTTAATTAATGGTCAAGTTGGAAGGCCCGCTGAACTGAGTCAGTGCGGTCCTGGGCATGGAAGAGGGTTGTTGTCAAGGCATAAAGGGAGAACCGGAGGGAAGATTGTATGCTGTTGATTTTCCTGAAGACGCTCACTGCACCTGGTTTTCCTGACGAACTTGGCTGTTCTCACGTCAGAGGATCTGGGGTCCTCGCTGTCACCAGGGATGGCTGCCGTCAGGGAGCTCTGGTCTTCTCCTTGAGCATCACTTCCTGGCTCCAGTGCAGATCCTTCAGCCTGGTGGTACAGACCCTTTACTCCGCCAGTGCAGACTTTCTAGCTTCCACTGCTAGCCTTTGGGCCTTCCCAGTACAGATATGAACTTGCGTGAGAAATTGCCCTGGGCTCTAGGCCTCCGGCTGGCTTCATGGAGGACATTGCCTTGGGCTCTGGGCCTTTAGCTGGATTCCTCGGGTCTCTAGCGTGTGGACAGATCTCTTGCACTCCTCTGCATTTGACTTTCTGGGTGAATATTATAAAATAATCCTATAAATTATGTGTCCTGTATTGGAACTATTCCCTTGCAAACCCTGACTACAACAACATTCTGCCAAAGGGAAATGCTATCCATACCTCCTTCTGTCCTGCCTTCCTGTCACCTCCCCCTAGGGTGGTGAGGGCTGGTTGGACAAAAGGTGCTGAGAGATGAGCCAGGTGGGCCCCCCAGGTTTAAGTACCCCCCCCACTTACACAGGGCAGGTGTGACATCAGTACCCAGTGAGAAGGGTTTGAGAGAGCCCCTGGGATGATTCCCAGGACCTGCATTGTACGCTCGATGCCACCAACGCCAGGACCCCTGATCTCAGCAGGGCTGTCCTCAGCAATCCCTGTCTAAGATTTACCCTGCAGGCAACCCCTCAGGACCCACATGGTAGAGTTAAGGCCACTTGTACACAGGGGGTCACGAATGCCTGCTGTGGAATCGCTTGTGCTTGTATCAAGGAGTGGTAAAGCTAGAGAGAAGGGTGTGGGGCATTTTCTTTTCTAGAAAGACCTCAGAGCTCCTGGCACTGCTTGAGAGAGGCACCAAGTATCCCGTGTGCTGGCTTAGACCTAGTCACGTGGAGGATCTCCTTGAGTGTTAAAGCAAACCCTCAAGTCAGGCACTGGTGATATCTCAGGGAAAGGCACAGCAAGGGCATAGGCAGAAGGGTTGAGGACTGGGAATTCAGGCCCCTCAGTCCCAAATCCTTACCCAGTAGAGGCCTCCTGGCCCCTCCCTGCCGCCAGCCCTCCGGGGAGGGAGCTAGCTCTGAGGTCCCTAAGGTTGCCCGTGGCTCTGGCTGTTTAAGTGGTCAGACAAATCAAGGGGCTCTGAGCTTGGCAGGTCCACATGCGGCCCAGGAAGATGGTGCTAGGGCACCCCGAGCAGGAGCCAGCCTCCCCCTCCCAGGTATGGCTCACAATGGGCCCCAGGGTCAGCCCCACAAGGTCACTGCACCCCACGTGGGTAAAGGAACTTTCAGAGGAGCTAGAAGGGGACCCTGACTGCTCTGTCTGATGACCACTGGGACACAGGCTCCCCATGCAGCTGCTTTTCTTCCTTGGGTGGGATGGGTAGAGCCAGTATGCCTACCCAATGAAGGCCACGGTTGGGGACTAGAGGGTCCAATGACGTGAGAACGAGGGTCCCTGGGCAGCAATGGCCTATGGAGTAGCCCAAGGCCTCTGCCCAGTTATACCCCAGGGAAACTTCATCTGGGGTGTCCCGGGCAGAAGGAGGAGCTCCAAGGAGGTGCTTACCAAAGGTAGAACTCTGTCCAAGACTGCATGGAAATCTATAGATATGATTAGAATGGGGGGGGGGCTTTTCTCTGCTTTTTTTTTTTAATTTGAAGATGCTTGTGAAAAATACCAACCAGTCTTTGCAGATGCCAAGGAAGAGGCTGGGGTTGGAGCCCTATCCAGCCCATCTGTATCCTCTGGCCCACTAAGGGTGCTCCTTATGGACTGTGTTGCCTTCTTCTGGGAATGTATCTGACAGGGCAGCCTGGGAAAGAACTAGCATTGCAGGTGAGAGGGGACTGAAGCCCTGGATGTGGCCATCCTGAAACAAGGCAACCCAGGAGACCATCCACGTTCTTTTTGTTGGTGTTGTTTTGTTTTGGTGGTACTGAACATCAAACCTAGGCCCTCGCTCATACTAGGCAAGCAAGCATCCTACCGCAGATCTATACTCCCAGCCTTTTTAAAAAATTTTAAGACAGGGCCTCAGTAAGTTGCCTATGTTGGCCTTGGGTTTATAATCTTCCTACCTCAGCCTCCCAAGTAGCTGGGATGACAGGTGTGCACCACCACATCCAGCTCCCAGCAACATTCCATAGACAGAAGTGGGGACAGACCTGTGAGTGGACGCCCAGGGCCTTTCCTGACACTAAACGCTTACTTCGGAACCCCCTGTTCCGGGATCCCACCGGCGGGGGGGCTTTCATTTTGTGGGTCTCTACAGTTCTTTGGCCTCTCGCTCCTGATCTACAGATCCATTTCCTTATTGTCTCTGGTCTCAGGAGTGCCTGCTGAGCCAATCTGTGCTATACAGGTGCCTGTCCTGTGGTCCTAGTCCGGGGCTCAGTGATCCTCATCTTCCCTTTTGGGGAACATCTTCAGCAGTCTCTGAGACATTGGTCAATCCCTCTGTGGACTGGGGACCTACTGCTGCCAAAATCATCCCAGAGGACCCCACCCCTAAGCCTCTTGTAGCACAACCTAGAGCATGGGACCTATCCCCAGGTCCCCCGGGGAGGACTGTCATTACTGAGACTCACCAGCATGCACTCAGCTGGGGCTCATCACCCTGAGTCCCGGCTATACTTCATGCTGTAGTGGGTCCTCCCCAAATGCTCCCCCAGAGTCCTCCTACTCCTCCCAGAGTCTCTCTCTCTCTCTCTCTGAGTCTTCCCGAGTGCGTTCTGCCATCCTCCCAGCTTTTCTGGCATGGGCTCCCATACTTGGATTGGTTCCCCAGGCAGCAGGATGGAGTTCTCTCGGCACCACCAGAGCTGCAAGCCTTCAACTGCTCCTCGTCCTGGCGGGCAAGATAGGCAGCGGGCATAGATGTCGAGGAAGAGACAGGCTGCATTACAGCCCTGCCTCCTGGGCGGTGGTGTTCGGTGGCTGGTAAGGCTTGCCTGTCAGGCTCCCCCGAGGCCTCAGGAGCAGGGCTGGTCAAGCCTCAAAGCAGGTGAGACCCCAAACAGGGCTGGGGGATCACCCATCCCTTGTTCCTGCATATCCGTGTGTCCTGACACGCCCCCGTCCTCCTCAAACATGGTGGCGTCCATGCTGGACTCTGCCTCAGCCTTGGCGTCCTCATGCAGGGTCCCCAGGTGCTTCTTGGGCTCTTCACAGCTTGTCTGGGGTGGGTGGAGATCCTGCATTGCACACGCATGCACACGCATGCACACACATGCGTTCCAAGGGTCTCCTTCCCTGGGAGAGATCTCACCTCCAGGGTGAGGGGACCAGCAGCTAGCTGCAAAAGCTCTAAGTAGCAAAGCCTCTTGAGTGTCCCCCAGTGTGCTGGGCCACCTTCTGACGTGTGTGTGTGTGCGTGTGTGTGTGTGTGTGTGTGTGTGAGTACCACACTGGGTGTGTATGCCTGGGGGTATCAGAGAGGAACCCCTCCCCTTGTGAGTCTGTCTCCACTCCCCCGAGCCTGCATCTGTGTCCACGTGCCTTCCACGGACTTGCTGCTGCCCCAAGTGCATCCTGCGAGTGTCCACACGCCCGCACCCCCAGGACCACGCGCGCCGTGTCCTCACACCTCCTGTGTTCTCGTGCCCTGCCACCCGCTCCGCCCCTTCCTGCCGCCGTGCCATGTGTACACAGACTCTTGTTTTCTCTGCCTCGCAGGCCAGGGGTGTGCTCGTAAATCGTGTGGTCGATGACACATTTATCCCAAGGGCGGCTGGCGGTGTGAATTTATGGCTGCACCTCCCGGCGGGGCAGGACAGGAGCTGGGACATCGGTAGGCAGGCATCTCTGGGCCACTCCGCTCGCTGCCCTGTCGTGTTGCTGCAGTGGCGAGGGCTGGGGCCAGAGGGGCTCAGGAAGGCTTCGCCTTGCTCAGAAATTACAATTTTAGGGTGTTTGGGGCCTGCAGGAAGCCAGGAGCCAGGCCAGCTGTGCCTGGGCAAGGGCTGAGGGTACGGGGGCTGCACGCTCGCCCAAGGCAGAGCGGCCGAGAGGCGGCCTCGGGTGGACCAGTCCTCCTGACTTGGCCGCTGCGCTCCTGGTCTTCCCACCTGTGAGATGGTGCCAGCAGGGGCGGGGTTTGTGGAGGACTGCTTTCTGAGGTGCGAGCCACTCACTGTGCTGCTAAGCTTGCTGGGAGCACTGTGCATCAGGGGAAGACGGTGAGGAAGTGGGGCTGGAGGGTGCCTGGGTCTGTGCACAGAGAGAAGGAGCCGGGCTGATCCAGTCGGGGCACGACAGCCCCAGCACACCTGCCCTCCTCTGCCTGGTAATGAGGGACCTGAGGCTCAGGAAGGTGCAGAGGCTCAAGGCCATGTAGGGCAGGCGTACAAGAGGCCTGGAGACAGAATCCCCACTCCCACCCCGTGCAAGGTAGGGCTCCTAGGCTCGACCCCTCCCTGGACAACATCCTCTGTTCTCAAAGCCTGGGTGGGGGTGGGGCTACCGAGGGCCCCAGGGTTGGAGGGGAGATGACAGAGCAAGTCAGGTCCCGTTAGGGCCCTAGCTGCGGGGGGTTCTGGCTCCCTCCCCTGTCTGTCTGTCTGTCTGTCTGTCTGTGCGAAGGGTCGGGTCTCCAGGGGACCCTCTGCCGGTCTCAGACTCCCCCTCACCTCTGGTCCCCAGCCCACCCCACACCGCCTGCTGTCAGGATGAGCGATGGCCGTACCCTCCCTGGGCCCACGGCCCCAGGCCCGGTTCCTGCTCATTAGCCACTGACACTGTTTGCTTTTCCCGCCAGGGACTCCCGTCACAGGCCATTTCTCCCGGCAGCCCCACCCCTCAAGGACCTGCCCGGGATCCAGGGTGCTGGGCAGGACCTGCATGTGGCTCCTGGGACATCACCTGCATGCCCTGAGGGAAGGCCAGGGGCACCCCACAGGCTTGCAGGGCCCTGAGCGCACTGCACAGCCAGGCTGCGGGGGGAGCGAGGCCACGGCCACAGAGCCCTGGCTCGCCTGCCTGGCGGTGCCCGTACTACCGTGAGGGGCCGCGGTGGGAGCGGCTCTGACAGCAGGCACCAGGTTCCCGGTGTCCGTCTCCATCTCTCTGTATCGTGGCCTCTCATTCTGGGTCTCTGCCCCCAGCCCCATTCATAAACGACCACTGCGTCACGAGCCCCACCCAGAACCCCACGCCCGCTGCCAAAGACCCCACATACAACCTAGGGGTACGGGGCCCAGAGCCACAGGCATTCCTCCCTCAGCACCCCGCCCACTGTGGCCACAGCTGGGCGGCATCAGGGCCCGCAGGCCAGTGGCAGCCAGTCCTTCACTTAAAAATGTGTTTGTGATTTCGGCGGCGGGCGATAACGGTGACGAATGGCCCGCCTGCCCCGTGGCCCCGGCCCATCTGGTTTGACTTCGGCCTGTCTGTGGGTGCCCTTGGGCCCCTACCCGGTCCTCAGGAGTATTTCCCGGAGTGAGGCTGAGGCTGCTGTGGGCCCTACCAGCTCTCGGCCTCTGCACTTGCCACCCCTCTGTCAAGTTGGTCCCCATGTTCGCAGGCCGCCCTCGGCGGTGCCAGCCCAGGATGCCAGGTCTGAGCACTGGCTGGGGCAGGGTGCTAGGGCGTGGCCCTGCATTCTCCACTGGCAAATGCGGAGTAGCGAGCGCCCACCGTGGCCAGAGGAGCCGAGGCAAAGGTGACCGGTGGACCTGGGTGGGGGGAAGGCAGGGTAGCCGAGCGGGGCCTGGCCTGAGCAGCGGTCCATGTGGTCATCGTCAGGCGGAATTTCTGACAGGGCTCTGGACCCTCCTCTAGCCTCGGCAGCCTGCAGACCATCGATTATCCGGTGGGAGGGTGGCTTCCGGGTCTGGCCCCGTGCTCAGCTGGGGGGTCATGAGGTCAAGCCTGAGTGCACCCCCTCCTCGCCCAACCCCCTTCCCTTCCTCTTGGGGATACCCAAGGTAGACAGAAAGGTCTGGGGTCTACCTCTAGACGCGGGGCGGCCCCATGCCACCCAGACCTCCGTTGCTGACCACAATACCATAGCAAGCACCCTGGCCAGGGTCTGAGACCCTGGATCCTAAGAAGTAGGAGGACTCATGGACAGCCCCTTGGGACATGGTCAGGGGTCTGCTTGAATTGCGTGACCCCAGGGACAGGGGCTCATGCATTCCTCTAAAACGTTCCCGAGCCCTGCCTGCCCAGGTCACAGACAGGAGTCAGACCAGCCTTCAGCAGGCTAAGGGGAAGTGGGGTGCTTGGAGGTCCTCAGACCCATCTCAGGGGTTTGGAGGGGTCCCTGTGAGCAACTGGCAGGGCCTAGAGGCCTGAGGAAGCAAAGCTCCAGGGGATGTGGGAATCACCTCCATAGGTCCCCTCCACTACTCCTGTCCCCCCACCCCCCCACACCGTGGGGACAGCTGGAGGGGGAGGGGAGAGGCAGCTCCTTGTCGGGAGCCCCACCCCCCAAGGCAGGAAAATCCCTCTGCCTCAGTATCACATTGTTGAGAATTAACTTTGTTGAAATAAAAATTGGTCTTGGTATTAACTTGGCCTCTGGGATTTTCTCCGGGATCCCAGAGGCTGCAGAGGAGGTCAGACACCCATTCCCAGAGCCAGCTGCCAGCTCAGGTTTCAAGGGTGCCAATGACCTCCTAATCCTTGGGACACAGTGCCTGGTTGCTCAGGGTTGAGAGAGGTGTTCCAGCCCCTGCCTTCTCTGACCTCGACCCTGAAGGGATAGCATGAACCCTTGCCCCCGGCTTCCTCCCTCACATCTCCCTGTCCCTCGACAGCCATAGCTGACGGGCCACAGGAGACCACCCTCCTCTGTCCCTAAGGGTCTTGCCATGGCCTCAGCCTCACATCTTCTCTGGACCTCAGTTTCCTCATCTATAGAATGGGAGACATGCTCCCAAGACCCTGAGCAGACAGGGCAGCCGGGGACAGATGTGTAAAGACAACATCAGAGAAATGTCAGCTGCATCGATGCCCCTTCCAGGAGGCAGACACCTCAATGTGTGGCCATGTCCAGAAGGCACCACCCAGATCTCTGCAGAGAACATCGCGCAGGTACCCAGGCCCTCGTGCTTTGGGATAGACTGACTAGCCGCTGACGGAAACTGGTACCCTTGACTCAGCCGGTGAGGTGAGGGCAGGAAAGCCCTGTGTGCAGGCGTCACAGACACCTTCCGACGTCCACGTTCCCAGCAGAGGGACGGATCCTACCTGGGCTCCCAAAAAGGGCTACAGCCACCAAAGTTACACAAGGTTATCCCTTAGTTTCCAAGGGGGATTGGGCCCAAGACCACCACCCTCTCCAGGTTACCAAAACCCAAGGGTACTTATTTAAGATGATGACCTTCTTTTAAAATGATGTAATATTTACAGAGAACCTACACACGTTCTCCCATATACCTTAAACCATGTCTAGATTTCTTATAATACCTACTACCGTGTAACTGCTATATAAATAGTTCTATTGCTCAGGGAATAACAGACCCACAAAAGACTGTGTTTAGTACATAAGCAATTTTTTAAAAAATATTTGCGCCCTGCAATTGTTTGAACCCGTGGCTCTGGGACGCACTAGTGCGGAGGTTGACCTCTTCTGTCCGGCACAGATCTGTTTGTGGCTGCCCTTAAGAACTGCTTGGGGTCTCACTCGCACGTGGTCCCCTCTGGTGCTGGGGGCGCGGTGTCCCTGGGGTGGTGGGTCTGCAGCGAGGCTGCACCGTGAACACGAGCGTGAGGACCTGAGGACCGGGGTGGCCTCAGCTGGCCTATGGGCAGCCAGCCTTCATCCTGGTAGCCAGAGGGTGGTGACGCTTCCCTGCTGGTGGTCCTCGCCCAGCCCCATCTGACTAGCCTCAGCAGTGCACTTTGGGGGTGTGGTACGGCCTGGGAATGAACTAGGGTGGGGGCCTGGGAACGAAGGCGGTGGCCCCCGGGGATGCTCGAGTGGGCCCAGCTGTTGCAGCCTGGCTCCAGTTCCCGCTCTGAGGCTGGTCCCTGGGGCCGAGGCTGGTGGTCTGCCCAGGAGACGGGACGGGGGGCACGGGGCTGAGCCTTCCTCCAGGCAGTGGTGCCTGGGGAAGCAGGGGCAGGAGGCAGCTACCTGCATGGTGAGGGGCAGAAGTGGCCGTCAGGAAGGGTTCTCACAGCCCACCCCACGTGACGCAAGCCCTGCAACCTGCTCGGAACACCTGAGTCTTCAGGAGCCCCACCCCGCCTTCACCTGGCACTCGGGCCAAACCCTGGACCAGTATTCAACAAAAGGGGGCACAGATGCTTTTCTGCCTCTAATCTGTTCCCCAGAACCTTTCCTCTTTACCATGAACCTGGCGTAGAATTTTGCTAGCTCTAGTCCTTTTGTCCACAAAGCCTCTCCATCAGAGCCAACCTAAAACGCCTACTCACCCTTTAAGACCCTATTAATATCCCTGCCCCTAGGAAGATACACCGGACACTGGGCCCTGAACTGGCTTGGTGTCCTTATCTTTTCAAGCCCCGTTCCCAGTGTCCTTCACCTAGTCCAAGGCTGGGTCCCAGAGCGCAGTACATCGTTCCTGTCCCACGAGCAAAGAGCTCACACATTCAGGAGGCCTTGCTCCCCTGGGCCTGTCTCCCCTCCTCTGACCATCTTTGGATGAAGACGCCCCATATCTCCCCGTGGAAGGACCCTGAAGAGGCTGGTGTGCTGTGGGGAGCGGAGTCTCCCCCACGGCAGGGAGTCAGCCTAGGGGCCACTCCTCAAAGCCTCAGCCAGCTCCAGCAGAGGCGCAGGCAGAGTGAGCGCAGAGCGGCTCGGCTTGGGGGGCTGAGGGCCCGAGGGGGAATCTTCTTACCTCTAAATCCCTCCCGCTCGCCCGCTGGCCCCCAGGGAAGCCCTGCGATGCCGGAACTTGATATTTTAAGACTTAAAGCAAATGTTTCTGGGGCCCAAGCTGCAGAGGAGCCCGCCCAGATCTCATGGGGGCAGGGCCAGTGCAGAGAAGGGGACCCCTCCCTATGCCATAGTCTCTGATGACAGGAGACAGGGTGGAGCCCCCCTGATCACTGAGGGCAGGAGGTCTGACATAGCCTCCCCACTCTGCTGGCCCCTCTCCCTTGGGTTTCCAACACCAGATGAGGCCCATCAGAAGCCCTGAGCCCCTCAAGGGCTGGCCTTGCCTGAGCCAGAGCCCAGAGATGATACTGCATACTCTGTCCCGCCACCGTCAGGGTGGGCATGCCCAGGTGCTAGTTTTGAGCCACGAGCAGAAGTCAGCTGGAGCTGAGGGCTGAAAATCTGAAGCTTCCCACATGACAGGGTAGCAGATCAAGGATCGACTGGCAATGTCTGCCTGGGGTACAGGAGTGAGGATGGGGACTGGTATGCTGAGCCTGCTCCAAGGAGGGAGAGCAATGTGACAGGGCTCCTTCACCTTAAAATCAGAAAGGGATCCCTATCCCCTGGGTGGCAGAGGGGCCTGGAGCTCAGTTCCAAGGCCTCCATCCTGGATCCCCCGGTGTTATCTTCTTTCCAGGGTCTTTAAGAGATGGAGCACCACGGTGGGGGCCAGGTGGGCAGGCACACAGTTCAGTGCGAGGGGCTGGGGCTGTGTGGAGGCGGTTAGGGATTAAGGCCTAATCTCTAAAATATGTTTCAGGGGCGGGGCCAGCACAGGCCCAGCCAGCAACGTGAAGGGCAGAGAGAAGAGAGACGCTCGGGGATTCTTCCAGTGTGGGTCGTTTTAATGGCCCCAGACAGCTCGGCCTCCCATCTTCAACGCACCTGGCACTGAGTCTCTTGTGTCATGTCAGCGGGCAGGCTTGGGCCATACCAGCACCCCTGAGAGGCAAGCCTCCTCAGAGCTTACCTTAGCCATTTTACAGATGAGGAAACGAAGGAGCAGAGGACAGCGTTTCCAGGACCACGTACAGTTCACAGCCAGCCTCACTTGTGAAACTCTTTCCCCCAGCGATACCCCAAGTCGGTCCCACCTCTCAGAGGTACAGGAGGAGTAGCTGCCTGGACAGGTAGGCCGGGGTTAGAGTGGACCCTAGTGAGAACCTCACACTCCTCTTCTGGGTGCTGTCTGCCCAGAGCCCCAGAATACCCACTGGACCTTGGCAAGTGTCATCACCTGACCTTGGTCTGTTCGTCACCGGCCCTCCTGCCCTCGTGAACTCCTGCGCACTTCAAAACCCTGCAGGATCCGAATCGTGAGCACCGGAATGCTGAGTCCACTGTCAAGCCCCAGGCCAGCTGTGAATCAGCCATTCTCTGCCAAGGGAATTCCTCGTCTCGCTGTCCCCCAGGCTCCCCACAGCACGGGACAGGCCGTCCTCACAGCTAGGCCTGGGCTTGGGGTTTGGGCAGACCCAGTGTGTCTCTTCCCCAGCTCTGAAATGGCTGCTGCAAATGGCTCCGTTCTTCTCTCCGGGGCCCACATGCGACCCACAGAGCCGCAGCAGCGCAGCCCTCCGACCTCCGCATAACACTCCTGCCACTACACCCACCACGGCCTCATCCCACAATTTTGCCAATTCTTTGGGCCTCAGTTTCTCCGCGTACATTTTAGAAAAGGGCAGCATGTGATTAGAAGAGAGGCAAGAAGATGGTATCCTAGGTGCTCAGGGCAGCTGAGGGTGGGGTGGGGTGGGGAGAAGGCACCGGTCAAGGTGGGAAGGGAGCTGCAAGGCTTCCCCTGAGCCCCTCCAGAGGCCCAGAAGGCCGGTGCCCCACAAAAAGCAAGCGGAAGAGCCTGGATTTACACTCACCGAGAGCAGAGCAATGGCACTGCCTGCTGTCCCTGCTCCTTCACACAGAGCCTCTGGGGCCAAGGACCGAGGCCAGTCGCCAGGATCTGCTCCCCCACAGCTGCCGTGTGGGCCCTCTGACCACAGGAGCCCTGCAGGACTGCACCGGGTTTCTTCCCAGCCTGCAGCCCGGCCAGAGCCAGGCCTCCTCCTTCTGCCCAGGCGGCCCTGGCAGCTCAGGGCTGGTCCCCCCACCTATCCACAGGCGAAGGCTGCGATCACGGACACCAAGGTGGAAGAGGCCGGGCCGAAGGACAACCTGGGACCTTCGGGGGCCGGGGCCTCCCTGCGGTTACGCCCTGTGCGACCCCCACCTCCTGAAATTCCCAGGCCCCAAACCAGAAAAACAGGGTGAAGAGCAAACAAGCCCTGTGCTGCAGCCTCCACGGCATGCAGTGTGGACAGGGCCTTCTCAGTGTCCCGGGGGCCAGGGTAGGAGGGGACCGGCATGCCCAGTGTGCCTGCGTCTGCCCCCAGCCCACATCCCGACATCGAAGCCCTGTGCCGTGAGCTGTTCCCTGTGCGGTGGCTGCCTCCAAAGGGTGAATCCTCATCGGCAGCGGGTGCAGGTAGGGATGGAAGCCACAGCAGAGTAGCCACGCGGAACTGATTTCCTCAAGTCTCCCTCCTAGAGCCCAGCCTCTGGGATTCTGCAGTGTGGTGAGCACAGCGTGCTGGACACATTGTCGTACTGTGCACTTACTTGTTCAGACAAGCACGTCGGCGCAGTCCAGGAGCAGCTGGATGCCTCAGACTCGTCAACCTCCGCTCTCCACTCAGCCTGCTCTTGCCATCCCCACCCCCTCTCTAAGTCAAGCCAGATCTCCTCCTCTCTAGCAACCGCACCACCCCCACCACCCACCCCAGGACCCTTGCACATGACTACAGCGAGAAGATAGCAAACTAGTTCTGCTCGGAGGTTTTTAGTACATTTGCAGATTCTCAGCCTAGTGGTTGCCTTTCTACAGAAAAGATTAAGAGAAGGCTATGCCACAGGGGACCTAAAGGAAGCTGGAGAGAGCCATGTGCAAGGGCAAGCCAGCATGGCGCTGGACACAGTCCACAGAGGGCCCAGGACCCAGGATTTAGCTTAAGGGGTCTGGAGAGGATGGCTGAGAGGGTACAGGAGCAGGGCCTCCTTCCCAGACCAAGCCCTACCCACCACCCTCAGAGCAACTGCCCCAGTGAGTGACATGGGCCTCAAGGGGACCTCCCCTACCAGTCAGCTGGGAGCTGGAGGCTGGGGTAGAAGTGAGGTCTACAGAAGACTCCAAAGGACACAGGTCAAGCTCTGTCCGTTGGCTCAGCAAAACCAGGAAAAGGGGGGTTTGGGGGAGGACAAGATGAGGCTTGAGAACGGAGAGGACAGAAGCGATCTTCAGAGCGAGGGCAGAAGGACATCGGACAGAAACGGAGATCACGCCTTGAATCCGCACGGTGACCCTACGTGGCTGGCTGGAAGGTCCCCATGTGGGACCGCGGGCCTGAAGCTGCGGGGGTCAGGGTGGCCAGAGTGGCAGGACCAGACCAGTGCACGAGGCTCAGTCACACCAGTCACACTGCGGTGCTGGGCTGGCCTTCCTGGGGCCCTGCAGTGTGGGGTGTGGGAGAGGGCAACCCTCGGGGAAAGGCAGGCCGGGCACCCAGCTGTCCTGGGAGGACACCCCGCCCCGCCCTCAGGCTCTGCCACCGGACACTCGCATGACCCATGCCTGGCTGCCTGCCCACCAGCCCCCTGCCAATCACGCTGACCTTCTTCCCACCCGCACCTGCTAGGGGCTGACAGAGGTCTCTATTCCCGGCCAGGCGCCTGCTTGGGTTATATTTAGGCCGGAGTTAGGGAGGGTGTGTGTGCTGGGCTACTGACCCCTTCCCGGTGTCTGGAGCAGGGGCAGATAGGGTTGGGACATCTGCCCAGACCCAGCCCGGTGGCGCAGGCCGGCTGTGAGCCCTGGGTTGCTGCTGGCAGGGCCTTGCCCTCGGCTCCTCGTCTTCTTCTGTCGGGAGGCCTGCGGTCGGCCACAGTCGGCCACATGGTTCGTATGAGGAACTGAGGCTGGACCAGGCCTCTGGCCCAGGCTGAGTGGGGGGCCCCGAAGCTCCGGGTGGGATGGGGCACCCAAGCCAGCCTTCCAGCTCCAGGTGCTCAGACAAACCATGAGGTCACTGCCCGCTGGGAGCTCCTGGGCCCCACCTGAGGGGATGCTGAGCCCAGATCCTTCCTGCCCAGCCAGGGATGGAGCCCTCTTCCCTCCTGCTGCCCCAACAGGATGTTCCCAGGGAGGAAGTGGCCCCTGGAAGCCACATCACTCCTGCTGGAGTCCAGAGCCACTTCCTGTCCCGCATGGGACTCGGTTCTTCCCTCTGTTCTGCCAACCTGGGTGAGACCCCAGACTTCCGGTCCCCCAAATCACCAAGAAACAGAGGTGTCCCAACCTCATACAGCCTGGCAGGTGCAATGGAACTCAGCAGATTCAGCGCCGAGGGCCTCCTCTGAGACCCCCCCCACTCAGCAGAGGAAGACACGAGCTGACTTGGCCCCAGTCCCAGCCTGTGCCAGAGACGCCTGCTATCACCTGCTGCTCCCAGTGCCCGTGGGGGCGGTCTTAGCCATCCATGGTCCAGCTCAGAAGCCGATGGCTACGTCGGAATATTCCCCTGGCTACAGCCCCACAGGGCAGGCCTTGTACAACGGGGCTGTCCTGGATCTGATGGGTCCTGCAGGCAGGGGTCATCACCCCACCCTGCGGACAGCCCCGTCTCTAGGGAAGGCCGCTTTTCAGCTCAGTCCTCGCCCACCAGGCTTCCTGCCCCTGCTGACTCGGGGTCTGGCTAAGTCTCTGGGTCACCCCTGCCCTGCCCCCCGCAGCAGGAAACACATCACTTGGGAACTGTGGAGCTGCAGACTGGAGCTACAGGAGCTGAGGGCAGGGCTGGGGGCTCTGGACGGAAGTGGCCGCCCCAGGCCACTGTGAGGTTCAGGAAGTAGGGGTCTCGGAAGCTTCCTCTCAGCCAGACACACTCTTGGTGGGGCTGGGCAGCCAGGGGGTCAGAGGCCTGGCTGCATCTGCCCCTTCCTCTTCAGCCAGTCACCAGCTGGATGGCCCAACCTACTGCAGGCCTTAGGCTGGGCAGCTGGATGTCCCTCAGGCCCCCGCCAGGTGACAAGAACGCAGGCTCTGAGCCCAGTTTGGAAGATGGCCACCGTCAGGGCTGTACAAGCTCTAAGATGGGCATGACGGGGCTTGGCCAGAGCAGGGCCCACCATGGCCTAGGCCTGCGTTCCCTCCCACCAAATCTCCCTGGGCCTTATTCTGCCCATCCATATACCCACCCTGCTGCGGTTCACGCTTTGGCCCTCCTGGTAGCCCCCTCCAAACCCAGACTGGGCTAGGGACCCAGCCCCTTTAGGGCCTTCCTCCTGCCCTAGCTTCCCCTAAAGTGTCCCCCATCAGACCCACAGCATGAAGTAGCAAGCTCAGGCTCTGCTGGGAGCAGCTGTGGTGGGTCCCAGGCCCATAAATACAAGTACAGGTGAATGCTTCCGAGGACCGCAGCTGCACCCAGCCGGCAGAGGGCAAAGAGAGGGTCCTTACCCCGGGGTGACATGTGGGAGCTTCAGGGGATGTGAAGGGCTCATCCTGACGTGTGTTGTCCCCTTAGCTCGCCCTTCCGTCTGCAGTGGGGTCTGTATTATGATGCCCACAACTCAGATGGGAGCATGGAGTCCCGGGGCACAGATCTAGCAGGGGTCTCGAGGTCTTGGGCCCAGAAAAGTCTCTGGGTACAGGCCAGCCCCTGAGCTCAGTAGTGTATGTCTGAGCCTGGCTGGCCCCATCCCTGGCCCACACATGATGAGCGGTTGTCCGTCAGCACGGCCAGCCCCTCTGGCCATCCATCACCAGCTGGCGGCCACAGGAGGAACGGCCTGTTTGTTTTGCCAGCTCCGTGTTGCTCCCTGGGGCAGGGGCCAGAGGAAATGGCCATTTTCTGCCTGGGAGGGCGGGTGGATGCAGGGGTGCGCAGGGCACCGGGGGCAGGGCCAGGCTGGAGCGTGGTGGGACCCCAGACTCACCTAGGTCTTCCACAGATGCCTGCCGCCTTGCCCTATTCTCTGCCTCAGTCTCCCTTCTAGCACCAAGACAAGTGACATTGGGATTCTGAAATCATTCCAGTAGTGGCTGTCTCCAGCCGGGTCACTCACCCCTGCTCCCTGCCACTGATTAAGGTGGACTCAGGTGTCAGCTGCTACCAGGTGGGGGGTCATCCCATTTGAAACCCAAGATGCTTGATCCTGGCCGTCCACACTGGCCATGGGGAGCCACTCTGGGACTAGGTCCAGGCCAGGCCACAGACTAACTGTTATGGGGAGAGCGGAGGGCCAGGAGCTGGGGAGAAACCTGGGCACTGATTCGGAGACATCCAGTCTCAAGATCAGAGCTGGGGACACTTGGGGCAGCATGAAATGTGGAATAGATGAAGAGGCACCTTGTATCAGGAGGCTGGTATCCAGCTCCGGGAGAACCCACACAGTGACGCTTGTTCCTTCATCAAAGTGCAATTTGCAGTACATGAAGGTATAATTGTACATCTGTGTACAAGGTATGCACGGCTGTAATTTGCTCACACCGTACTAGGTACTCAATAATCATTCTGTTATTTCTCCTTACAATACCTGTGAGGCTCCAGTGGGCTGCACTGAGACTGTTTTTTTCTTAGATGGGATCTCTGTGTGTTTCCCAGGCTGCCCTCAAACTCTGGGACTCAAACATCCTCCTGTTTCAGTCTCCTGACTAGCTGGGACAGTGGGCACGTACCACTGGGCCCAGCTGGGATATGTCTTTTACTGCTGTAGGCTGATACCTCTACCCTCACTCCCTGACCCATCGTAGGGTCAGCGAGTGGGATCTAGAGTCCAAAGCATCTAGGCTGGGCCCAGGGCAGATACTGGCACAGAGACCAGACCTTCCTCCCAGGAGGCAGAGCCAGAAGCCCAGTGCTGGAGTCAGGAAAATGTCCATAGGTTTCGGGCCCTGTGGCACAGTGTCCCACTGCCCTCAGAAAGAAGGGCCTGGGCCGGGGATTTGGCTCAGCGGTCCCGCCACCTGCCTTGAAAGCGCAAGGTCCCGAGTTCAATCCCTAGTAACAAAAAGAAAGAAAGAAAGAAGGGCCTCTGCCCGTCCTGCATTTCCTTACTTCCCATGAAGCTCTGGTGATTGAAACTCTGGCTCTTGTTCATCTGGGAGCAACAACTTTCTCCTCGAGCTGTCTTCCCCAGCCCGGGACAGCTCTGCAGATGTTATCGTGGAATCACCCGCCCTATTTTGTCTCCCCAAACTGAATACTCTGCCTTGAATTAAGACTCACTGTCAAACCTGGGTGTGGTGGTGCAGGCCTATAGTCCCAGAATTTGGGAGGCTGAGGAAGGAGGATTATTGCAAGTTCAAGGCCAGGCTGAACTTTGTAGGGAGATCTTGTTTCAAAAAAAAAAAAAAAAAAAAAAAAAGACTGTCAGAAGTACTGGCAACAAAAGCAAAAACAGACAAAGGAATTATATCAAACTGAAAACCTTCTGCATACCAAAGGAAACAATCAACAGAACAAAGGGACAATTTACAGAATGGCAGAAAACATTTGCCAACAGTACATCTGATGAAGGGTAAATAATATCTAGATATAGCTGGGCATGGAGGCTGAGGCAGGAGGATCGGTGTGAGTTCGAGACCATCCTGGGCTACATAGTGAGTTCCAGGGCAGTCTGAACTACAGAGTGAGACCCTGTCTCAAAAAAAAAAAAACAAAAACAAAAACAAAAATAATATCTAGATATAGAAAGAATTCAAAAGCTGAGCCTGGTAGTAATTCCAGCAGTTTGGGAGGCTGAGGCAGGAGGATCACAAATTTGAGCCCAGCTTGGGCAACACAGTAACTTAGCAAGACCCTATTTCAAAAAATAAAATAAAATATAAAAAGGGCTGGAGATGTAGCTCAGGGTGAAGAACCAGAGTTCAAAGACTAGTATGATCAAAAAGGAAAAAAAAAAAACCTCAAATAAACAAAACAACCCTATTGAAAAATGGGCAAAAGACCTAAATAAACATTTCTCAAAAGAGCACCCACAAATGGCCAACAATTGTATGAAAAATGCCCAACATCACTCATCATCAGAGCAGGGCAAATCAAAACCAGTTGATATAGGGCCAGGGATTTAGCTCAGTGGTTCCATCGCCTGACTCGAAACCACAAGGACCCAAATTCGATCCCCGGTACTGGAAAAAAACACACAAAAAAAACAAACCCCACAGTGATATAATCCCCTTCTTGTTGGAATAGCCAATATCAAAAAGAGAAAAGATAATAACAGTTGTCAAGGGCGTGAAGGAAAGGGAATCTCTGTACTCTTTTGATGGGAAAATAAATGAGTGTAGCTGCTACAGAAAACTGTAGTGATACCTTTGAAAATTAAAAATAGGGAAGCAGAGGCAGGAGGGTCTGAAGTTCAAGCCCATCCTGAGCAACTTAGAGAGCTAGGGAGACTCTGTCTCAAAGTTAAAACGTTTAAAAAGGACTAGGGTTGGAGCTCAGTGCAAAGGCTCTGGGTTCAATCTCTAGCAGTGCGAACAGCTACAAACAACAAATAAAAAAAACTAGAGTAATGTGAAGATGTTGATCAAAGGATGCATAATTACCGTTAGATAGGAGGAATGAGTTTGATTAATCTATTATTTAGCATGGTGACTGTAATTAATGACAATTGAAAAGTGCCAACGGAGTGGGTGTTAATTGTCCTCCCCACAAAAAAATACTTCACATGAGATCGGTAATGAAACGCATGCGTTAACTAGCTAGATACAACCATCCCACAAGTTACCTATACCTGCCATGTGCAGAGGCTCCCATGCATGGTGCTGTGCATGCTAAATACATACAATCTTATCTGTCAATTAAAAAAATAAATAGATTTGAACATTCTGAAAGTAAAATTTAAAGGACTCTGGCTGGTCATAGCAGATGTTAGGA
Source organism: Fukomys damarensis (assembly GCF_012274545.1). NCBI lineage: Eukaryota > Metazoa > Chordata > Mammalia > Rodentia > Bathyergidae > Fukomys > Fukomys damarensis. The sequence continues at coordinate 24,009,935 of NW_022900946.1, read as the reverse complement.
AAGTACGTGACTGCAAAAAATCTACAGTAATGGGGCTGGGGATTTAGCTCAGTGGCGCCCACCTGCCTCAAAAGCACAAGGCCCTGAGCTGGACTCCCAGGGTGTGGGGGGGAACTACAGTAAGGTGGGAGTGACTCAGCGTCATCCTGCCTCGGTCCAGAGCTGGGCAGGAGGAGGAGTTGCAGCAAGGGTGACATTTGTAGCCACAGGAGAAAGTCCCTGGGTGCCGTATTGAAGAAGACAGGAGGGCTAAAGGGGCCATGCTGCCTTCACCCGAGCGGAGGGCTGGGCTCCTTGTACCCAGAGGCATGGCCCAGACAGGGCCACTAGGACCCCATGCCCCCGATGGCATCTGAGGACACTCACCAAGACGTCTTGGTTCTTCCTTGCTGCTCCACGCACAGGCCAGGTTACCCTCCCTGGCCCCGAGTCTGGCCTGGAGGGAAAGGTGCTCTGGGACGGTGTCACCCTGGCAGCCGCCTGGGAGGAGAGCTGCAGAGGGGAGCCCAGGGCTGCAGGTGCGGGGGTGCAGCCCTGAGGCTGGATCATCAAGGCACGTGGCCGGGGGCTTCACCCACACAGAAACAGGACCCAAACAAACGGGCAGTGCAGGGAGTCTGCAGGACCCCCAGGCCGGCCCGGCTACACTGCTGCGTCCAGCTCCTGCCGACCTGCTGCACACTGCCTCAGTCTCTCAGGCTGGGACTGACCCCTACTGTAGTGGGGCCTGGCCGGACCCAGCACAGCCCGAGACAGCCTGGTGCCGCCCGCCCCCACCCACTGTATCCTGCAAACACCCTGGAGGGAGGGGCTGGCCCGGCCTCCTGGCACCTAGTGAGAGCTCACATCCGTCCGTCCGTCTGGCTGCTCAGCACAGCTGGTGCCACACACCCATTTAGTCAGGATGGGGAGCCAGAGCCTCTCTGCCGCCCACGACCCTCCTGTCTCCGTTCCTGGCCATGAGGCCAACTCCACCCTCCCTTACTCAGCCTCGGTTTCCCCATCTCTGGGAGGCCCTTTAGTGGGAAGAGACCAAGGCCAGGGTGAGGCTGTCCTTCTGATCCCAGTCCTGGACTAACGAGGCAATGCGAGAGTCCAGGCCTCATCAGGAGGCCCCCCTTCCTCCTCCCTGCACCCCGCCCCATCCTCACCCCCACGTTACCTCCGAGCCTTCATCAGCTCCGTGGGGACCCAAGTAGGGGCTCCAGTAGAGGTGAAATGGGCCCAGGCCCTGGCCTGTCCAGGTGGCTCCCGTATAGACGCAGGGCAGACCCTCAGGGCCGCTGACATTTCTCAGCAAGGCAGAAGCAGCTGAGGGAGGAGGGGAGGGCGGCGGAGCCAGTTCAGCCCGGGGACTGGTCCAGGGATGGACTCGGAAAGGAAGCCCAGCAGGCAGGGACTCGGCCTGGGCCTCTGGACCGCTGGGGGCGGTCTCCCCGGCAGCTGTCTCAGCTCCCTCTCCCCCACCCGCCCCCAGGACTCCTATTTCACTGAGGAGATTAAGACCACCTGGCAGGAGCCCCCTCCCTCCCGCCGTCCTCTCCCAGCCCTTCCTCCTCGCCTCGTGGGCCCCTGGAGGTGCCCTCGTCCTTCCCACCCCCACGTTCCCACGAAGCCCCCACACCCTGCCCCTGATGCAGGCCCCGCAACACCACTGCCATTCCAATGGCCACCTCGAGCCACCTCCCCGAAAGGCCACTGAGCCCCCAGTCTGTGCGACCCTCACCCTTCACGCCCCAAGCCCTGTCTGCTGTGCCTCAACCAGGCACTGTGGACAGCCACAGACTGTGCAGTGGTTCCTCAGTCACCTCCCACCCAGGCCTCCTGCCATCTGTGCCAGGCGTAAGGAGGGAACTGGGCAGGCCAGTGCTATCCTGGACTGAGGATTCTGAGCTCAGGCCCCTGCTCCAGTCCCCGGCCGGTGTGGGTCAGGGGGCCTCAGCCAATGACCCAGTCCAGCCTGCCACGGGGCGGCCAGCAGGGCTGGTGCAGACAGACCCAGGAGGAATCTGAGCTCTAGAAACCACAATGCTGAGCCCGCCTGTTTGTTTGCTTTTGAGAAATTCCGACCTGGTGCAGCAAAGCCTTGGAGGACGGAAGGGATTTGTCAGGGCTGGGGTGGGGCTGGGGCCACGTTCTTGGACCCGGGGAAACTGAGGCTGTGTTGGGACACGTGGGCAAATGGAGAAGCCAGAGGGTGCTTGCTGGGATTCCTAGGGAACAGAGCTGGGACGCCCCCACTCTATACTCCAGGGCAGCCTTGAAGGCTCCACAGGAGCGGTGGAGGCAGCTGCCACCCTCCGTACAGCTCTGGGGGACCAGCTGGGACTTGAGGGCGGCCCCCTGAGGCCCAGCAGCAGTGGTGGCATCAGCTGAGGAGCTTTGATGAGAAGCAGTGGGAGCTTGCTTCTCAGATGAAAACACTGAGGCTTGGAGAGTCTGGTGTATGCGTCCGGACACAGAGCACCACGGCGTAGGGCTCACTCCCAGCCACACCTCAGGACAAGTGGGCCACATCAAGACGCCTGGCCCTCCCTGCTCCAAAGTGCCCAAAGGACAAGGCCCCTCTCTCAAGGAGGTCTCTGCTGTGAAACGCCCTTCTCAGCCCCGATTCACCCTCTTCTGTGGTCCCACCAGCTCAATGACTGGGAAGCAGGAGAGCAGACGGGGCCACCAGGGAGTCTGGCTGCCTCTTCCGCTCTCCCTAGGCCTCTGGGGTGTTTGCTCTCCTCAGGTCCCCGAAAGAAGCCCCACGCTAGAGCTTTTCCCATCAGGCCGCTCTGCCCTTGTACCAGTTCTGCTGGGAGAGCGATGTCCCCGCCACCTGCCCCAGGCCGGACTGCTCGACTGCCTTCAGCCCCAAGTCTGAGAGGGCTGCTTGGGGCAGCCACAGGGGCTGGGCTGGGCCCCAGGGGCAGGGAAGAGAGCTCAGGTGGGCCTTCCATGGCTGAGGGCACACAGGCTCTGAATACCAGACCTAGGCCTGGACCTAGGTTAATGGAAATAGCACAGTAGACGGACAAGAGCAGTAACAGCACTCGGGCCGGACTTCCAGTTTCTCCAGTCACATTTTGCTGTCCTAGTGAATGAGCGGAAAACTCGAGTGAATTGAACACTTCATAAAAGTTCAAGTTTGATGTGATGTTTCCGCTGTTTTAAATGGCTTAAGCATCTTCAAGGGAAGAGACAAGCCATCCAAAAACAGGGAGCCTGCCTTCATGTCCTTGCTAGGATCCATCGATAAACGTGGTGACGTTACTGGCTTAGCTGTCATTCTTTTGCCTCTAGCTCTGTCCTGTTTCTTCCTTCTCAGAGTTTCCCGGGCTCATTTTACCATTAAACCAGACGTAGGGCTGAGGGTGTGTGTGGTAAGTGGCCTCCCAGGTGGCCTCACCCCAAAGGTTCCCTTTGACTAAGACCCATGCAGGAGGCCCTTCCTGCACCCAGTTTCCAGCCTCAACAACCATACCTCCTCCTGAGGACCATCACCGGAGAGTTTCATCTTCGGGAAGCAACCGACATGAATGACCTTCTTACTTCAGCAGGGTCCAAGTTTCACTAATACTTGAAGTGAGTATCAGTACGACTGAAGATGGGCTACTATGGCCACCGTAAGTGACAAATCTGCACGTCAGGGCACGCTTGTGTTGTATACACGTGGCATGTACACGTTCTATGTTTGGGTGTGTCCAGCGTATGCATGCGCTTGTGCTCACACGTGTTTCAGTGTGCCTGTGTCTCTGTCCAGTGTGCGCGTGTGCAGGCATGGCCATGACCGCGAGTGTTATGGCGTGCTTGTACACACTTCCGAGTTTACGTGTTTCAGTATGTGCACGGTGTATGCAAACCCATGCTCTCAAGCATGTGGGTGCCTGAGTATGAGGAGTCTTATCTAGTTGGGGTCCCCTGCAGAGGAATCTGGGGGGACTGTCAACAAAAAGGCCCATCTCCCAGCTACTCATCCTCAGAAGATAGGAATCTGGGGGGACTGTCAACAAAAAGGCCCATCTCCCAGCTACTCATCCTCAGAAGCTACATCAAGGGCTTTGGGGCCTACCTCTTCCCCTGGACATTGTGGGTCTCCCTGCTATAACACAGACAGGACAGGGGATGGCTGGCAGGGGCTGGTTTGCTCAGTTGTCCCCTTCACAGAGAGCGATCTGGCCACTTCCCCGGCCTGAGTACAGGCCATCTAGGGGTCTGCCTCACCTCTGCCTGATGGCACCTGGGGTGCAGGGGCTAGTGTGACCAGAAGATAGACAGCCAGCTCCCCATGTGGCAAGGTCCTCCCGCCAGCTGGGCAGCTAAATCAACAGGCTCAGAAATCAGAGAGGGGCCCAGGGCCTAGCTGTCTATCAGTCTGTCTGTTTGTTTGTTTGTTCTGGAGTTGTGGGAACTTCTAGGCTTCAGGGGGTCCTGGTGCCCCAAAAGGTCGGGGTGGGGGGCAGGGGTGCTATCACCCATCTGGCCTGACATCCTTCTTCCTAGATCCCTCCTCCCCCATCCTCCTGGGCACTTGGCCAGAACACAGAGCCCATCGTGGGAGGAGGAGCCGGGACCTGGACAGACAGGAGGCAAGGGGCCAAACTGTCCATGGCTGTGCGGACCTTGCCCCTCACCTCTCAGCTCTGAGGAGGCTGGGGTCACAAGGGTAAGTGCCTCTTCGTCCTGTCTTCTTTTCCTTTTATTTTCCCCCTCTCTGGTACCAGGGACTGAACTCAGGACCTTGCACTTGCCACACAGTGGCAACGGTGGCTGAGCTGCATTCCAAGCCCACGTCTTCTGTTCTACCTACCTTATTATCTCCTCCTACATCTTCCTTTCGTAAATCTCAGTTTCCCCTTTTGTTCATCCTGTAGTCACCGGGAATCCAGACGTGTGGACATTCGGACTCTCAGATGAGTCAGGCTTTACTGTGGGACAGGCAGTTCTGGGGTCCAGGAAGAGGCCTAGATGATGCCCTGGGAGGCTTTGGGAATCAGCCCCTCTGGAACACCTCCTCTCAGCCGTCCCGGGCATCCTGACCAAGCCACCAGAGAGCACATGAGGCCATGCCTGACTCCCTGGCCTTTGCCAAGACCTTAGTCAGGTCTGTCTGCTGGGGCTTATTGGAATACTTCCTCCCGGTCCATGGCCCCCTCTTGTGAACCCCACTGTGAGTCTGGGGCTACTGGGCAGCCTGTCTGTCACAGCCAATGGTGCCATATGCCCAGACACGGAGTACCTTCCCCCAGCAGTTCTGGTGAAAGATCTAATACAAAGCAGGACAGGGGTGGACTTGGCAGGGACTTCCACTGCCAGAAAGGAGAGAAGCCCAGGGAGCCAATGATCATGGAGGAGTAGAGGTCACCTGCGTTACAGGTGGGGAGGAGTGGAGTCTCGGGGAAACCTCTAGCTGAGGACGAAGGGTTGCCTCCTTCTCCAACTTCACCAGGCAGTGTCCCCGGTGCAGCACAAGAGTCCCCCCACCCCACCCCACACATGCGCTGCTAGAACAGGGTAAGGAAACTGCTCCTGCTGTTGCCCCAGATCCTCCCTTGCCCCAGGTCTGCCCCTAGTTCTGATGTTAGCGGTCCCACAGCTCCCCAGTTCTGGCCCAAGACATTCAGAAGGTCTGCAGACCCACCATGTGCACGCAGGCAGTGCTGGCCAGTGGTGCCTCTCACAGGCACCTGCGCAACACGCCGGCCTATGCCTGCTCCCTCCCCAGGAGCCCTAGAGTACCCGAGGTGGTCTCCCTGCTGGGTGGCTGCAGGCCAAAGAGCGGAAGAGGCCACGGTGAAGTGGGAGGCACAGCTCTCACCTGCCTGCCTTCAGGGCTGGCGTCTCCGCTGTCCCTACCTTTGAGGGTCACCTAGAATATCTCATTCATTTGCAAATCGGGTCTTTGTGGAATTGGGGGAGGCATGGAGTGCACCTTCAGGGTCTGGGTTGCTGTTCTCCCACCCACCTGTCGGCTAGGAACTGAGAAGTGAGAACAGAGGGAGCAGAGAGCAGAGCCCGCCTGAACGGATGCCTCTTCCACCGCCTGCGAAGGTTGAGTACCCGCTGCCCTCCGGCCTTGCCGAGTCTCCAGGACTCCGTGCCTCTCTGAACGGATGCCTCTTCCACCGCCTGCGAAGGTTGAGTACCCGCTGCCCTCCGGCCTTGCCAAGTCTCCAGGACTCCGTGCCTCATTCTGGGCTGGGCCCTGGCACAGAACTGCCGACCACAACAGAGAACCTGGGGTTCCAGCTGCTCCCAGAGTGGCGACACGCTTTCTTCCAGACCCCGAAGCTAAGTCCAGGCAGATGCTGGAGGCAACTCCTGAAACCAATTAATAGGGTCACGTGAAGCCTGGCCCCTCTCTGTGCTTCCCTTCACTACCTGGGGGGCACGAAGTGAGGGACTCGGGCTGGTCCTTCTCCCTCACTCTGATTTCTGGAGAAAGAGTCCCCAGGCCCCTGCCCACACTTCCAGGTGCTTCTCCCGGGGCTGCCCACACGGATCCCAGGCAGAAGCAGATTCAGCTTCGAGCCGTCTAGGACTAACGCCGGGGAGTGCTGGCACCGCGCAGCCAGTCGGGGCTCAGGAGGACGCCAGGATCGGTGGGTTGTGGACCCTACGGAGACACTTGTCTGCGTGCAGGGCTTTCCAGGGCTGGGAATAGCACGGCTCTGGCTAAATTCTGAGCAGTGCGCGAGGCACCCTGATTTTATAATGGCCTGGAAGTGAGGAACTGGGTCGGTGGGCATGAGGGCGCCTGTCCCACAGTTCCCCAGAGGGAACCACGTGTGCCCTGGGTAGGCGGAGCTGGGCGGCAGCGAGCTGCCAGGAGTCTCCAGGGGCCGCCTCCTGCACACTGAGGAGATCACTTCGGAAATTAGGCTGGCTCCGCTTCCTACTCTGAGGATGTCCAGCCTGGGACTGAGTCGCGGCACCGGACTCCAGGGGCAGGGCTGGGGCGCAGCCAAGCGCCCACACTGGACCCCGCGCAGGGCCCAGAGGGCAAAGCAAAGGCTGTCCTTGTCCTCAACCCATCCTGCTCTTGCAGCCTCCTGCACGCATCCAGGCTTCTGGTCCCCACCCCTGACCTGTGGGCTGCCAGGGGTCAAAGCCGAGCCTCGGTTTTAGGACCTGTAAAATGGCCTCACCAGAGTCCCTACCTCGCTGCTCCCCGCTTGGAGAAATGCGGCTCGTGTCCTCGCTCTACACCGTACGTGGAGAGCACCGCGCAGCCCAGGCCCCAGCGGTGCAGGAGGTCCTGAGAAGTCAGTCCCGGTGCAGCTCGCGACCCCTGGTCTGCGCAAGGCCG
>NW_022900946.1:24000724-24002299 GCF_012274545.1 Fukomys damarensis | reverse complement strand
TGCGGCTCAGCCGGGGGTCGAAGGTTTGGAGGCCTGAGGCTTCCAGGGCTTCAGGTCCCTTTGGGACCTTCCACCGAGGATTTCCGTAGGGTCCCCGAGTTGAGCTGTGAATTTGGAGGGTACGAGACCATCTGCGCGGGCATGGCAGGTCAGCCACCGAGAGAGCTGCTGGAGTGGGAGCCTCACCCCTTCCCAGCGCTCTTTTCCTCCTCAGCCTTTCCCCCCACACTTCGCTCAGGGCTCTGGCAAGTGTGCAGATAAAGCTCACCCTGCAAGTCCCACCGCTGCACAGGAGCGTTAAGGGGTTAGAAGGACTGCTCTCTCCACTCCCAGTGGGGAGGTCTGGGACCCTAAAGGGCTGACCTGTAGTCTCTAGGATGCCTCGGGGCTTCGCACTTGCACTTCTTCCTCTCCGTGTTGGCCTTCACGGGGCTCACGTACGGGCTCTGCCTCTGGTGCACACACTGGGGCTGCTCTCTCAGGTACACTGGATGCACACCCCACATGCCGGGGCCCTAGGCACTCAGGATAAGCCCATACCACATGCAGGAGCCCCACCTCATGTCCACACGCAGGGTCTCCCCTCCCAGCCTGCAAGGCCTTGGCTTCACTATTCAAAGACCTCTGATGCTGGCCGAGCCTTCCATCTCACTCCTGCGGCCTTTCCCACCTGTCTGCAGCAGGCTCTCCCCTTCCATCAGGGGTGCACCTCCTGGGGTCCTGGAGGCCAGGGGCTGGTCCTGCTCAAGAAGGAAGGAAGTGTAACTACACTCCTTCTTGTACCTGGTCCCGCCACCCTCTCGAAGACCGTCACTGAGTGACACAGGTCACTGTCAACGTTGGGGTCCTGAATGGCCACTCAAGGCCTGCAGAATGCCCTGGTGACAGCTTCTGTTTCCTGACCTAGTCTAAAAGTTTCCAGCTGCAGGCCAAGAAGAGGCTGGGGGCCCACTGGACACAGAGGGATACACACCACACCCCAGACACACAGTATAACCTGCGCCCTCACCTCTGTGCTTCCGGCCTCGTGCTCCTTCTTGGACTTCCAGCTGGAGATGGCCCTCTGCCCAGTCCCCTAATCTCCAGTTCTCAAGCCTTCCTGGCTCCCCGCTAGAGCCCTCCATACCCTACGATCTGAGACCCTGGGATTGTAATAGCACTGGGAGAGGCTGCCTCCACAACACCCATGGCAAGAGACGCGGCCAGAGGCCTACAAGGTCACAGGGAGAAAGGCCTTGGAGTAGAGGCTTTGGCTGCCAGCAAAGGGAGAAGGAGGCTTCTGGATGCAGGGTGGTTACAGGCTTGACACCATGGCCAAACCCCGAACAAGAACGACGTAGACATGTTGGATCGGTCAGAGAAGGCCCCAGAGATAGTAGATGGGGGAAAAGACTCGGGCCAAGTCAGGCCTTGGCACCGGGATGCCTGAGCCTACAGGCCCTAGGGTTGAAGGCCTATTTGGGCAACTGGTCCTTCCCTGGTGGGCTGAGGGGTGGCAAGCGGGCAGCACCCGACTGTGCAGCCTGAACTTCTCTGACATGTCCTCTTCTCCCTAGCTGGCCAGGCCCCGCCCCC
>NW_022900946.1:23999630-24000305 GCF_012274545.1 Fukomys damarensis | reverse complement strand
GCGCGGCCTGGGCGTCGTCCCCCAGCTCGTCCCCCAGCTCGGGTCCCCAGCTACCACAGCGAGCGAGGTGACCTACGGGGTCTGTGGGGCATTTGCTGGGCTGGGACCTGTCCCACCGCGAAGGAACAGAAGAATCCGCAGCCCCGAGGCTATCTGTCCGTAGCTGGCGCTGGCGGTGTGCAAACCCGAGCTGCTCTCTCCTCACCCAGGTGCAGGGGCAGCCGGGGAGGAGGTGGAGGCCGGAGGGGCCAGGGTAAGGGCAGGGCTGGGCCCCGATACCCCTCGGAGCTGCATCCGCTCCCTGCCACCTCAGGCTGTGGCTGGGTGCTCCGGGCATATCGGCCTCTAGTCTAGGTCTGTAGAAGCTGAGGGCGGCTTAGCCAAGCCTAGGGAGGCCTGGCCAGAGCGGGAGCAGCGGGATGTTCAAGGGGAGTTGGTCACTGAGGGTCCTGGAAGCGGAGGTGCAAAGGTGCGGGGCGAGAGCCTGAAAAGCAGGAAGGCCCGGAACTTCCAGGGTACTCCACCAGTTTGGGCCCCTGGACCGGTACTGGCCCCGAGTGGGGGGCCCATGACGGCATAATCCCTTGGGCCTGGGGCCCGGCTTTGAGTGGCACCACAGGCCCCCGCCCTTGGGGCTCCGTGGGCTGGGCTGGGCGCGGTGCGGCCGGGCGCACG
>NW_022900946.1:23998436-23999308 GCF_012274545.1 Fukomys damarensis | reverse complement strand
TGCACTTCAGCACAGTCACCAGGGACATGGAAGGTGAGCCTCCTAGCCCGGTCAGCACCCGCCTGCGTCAGCCCCCTGCCCGGCTGCTGAAACCTCACCGCGAGTAGGAGCTCCTGGCGGGCGGGCTCCATGCTCCAGCTAGGACTCTGGGGCAGGCACGAAGGCCTGGCATTCCCCCCAAAGCCTACCCACCAAGCCCCGGAGACTGGCACGGAGCTAGACAGGCCCGGAAGAGGGACACTGGAGGCCAGGGAGAGAACAGAGGCGGCCGCGAGCCTGGAGACCTGGGAGGAGAAATGGTAAAAGGGATGTCAGAGTGTCAGGGAACGGAGAAAGGAGGAAAAACCAAAACCAAACCAGCCAAACAAACAAAAAGTGGTGAGGGCAGCCAAGAGGAAAAAAATTGAGAAAAGGGGAGAAACAGAAAACCCAATAATATAGGAGAGAAGAAAAAAAGAAAGACACGAAAAAGAAATAGCAAGAACAAAAAAGAAAAAGAAGGAAAAATTGAAGACAGTAATTTTTTAAAAGACCAAAAGAGACTCCAGGGTTTATTTTTATTTTAAGAAGGAAGCAATATGAATGAGAAAACACGTATAAGTAAAAAAAAAAAAAAAAAAAAAAAAAAAAAAAAAAAAAAAAAAAAAAAAAAAAAGCTAAAGGGAAAAAAAGACAGAGTGATGAAAAAATAAAGTGGAGAGAAAGGACAGGCACATAGGAAAAAGAGAAGAGACAGAAAGTTAAACAGAAATAATGAGAAACCAAGGAGATGCTAGAAGAAGGAAAGATGATGAGGAAAACGTTCAATAAGGGAGACAAAGGTAAAGAAAAAATTGGGAAAAGAAAGTCTGAGAGGGAGAAAAGAGAATTAC
>NW_022900946.1:23993842-23997486 GCF_012274545.1 Fukomys damarensis | reverse complement strand
AGCGACAGCCGCGCTGAGCCCTGGGCGGGAGGGACGGCGCGGGCGGCGGAGAGTAGCCCCGGGACAGACCTGCCGGACCTACAGCCCCAAGACGCGGCAAGGGGAAGCAACCAGCTCGGAGTGCGCTGATCTGGGGCTCGCGACCGAGGTGCTCGTGCTCGGCCGCTCAGCTCGTTCCCAGTAGGTCCCAGCTCAAAGGAAAATCCTGTTTGAGTTCCTGAGTTCATTCTACGCGGGCAAGATAAAGAGCAGAAGCTGAGCGATTGTCTGAACGATTTTAGGAAAGAATTAAGATTCAGTGGGTTTAGTTCAGTGGGATTTGCTACCCTGTTTGCTCAGGCCTAAATTTCGAGTGATCGTGGGCCCTGGCTCTGCGCAAGCCGGCCAGCCTTCCAGTTAGCCTGTATTTGCTTTAATGTCCGAGAGAAGGGGAACAAGTTTTGCAGATGCACCCGATTTGACCAGCAGACAAAGGCTGGTGCAGGGCTGTGTCTAATGTACACACCAGCTCCATGTCCGCGCAGCCAAGGGGAGCTCAGGGCCTGTTTGCAAAGCTTTCTCTCGGTTTCTGTTTCCCTGCCATGCCATCCTCCTTGGGGAACCTGGGGCCTGTCCTGTCTCCTGTTCCTTGCGTGGATTTCTTCCAGGCTGTCTTTGCTGTCCTTATGTGCACGGGCCCTCCTGAAGACAGTGGCCAAGCTTCGGGTCCAGGCCTGCCCAGCAAGGGTCCTGTGGATGGCCAGCTTTTACCTTAAGATCGTTTTTTCCGCAGTGCCCTTCAGCCTGCAGACGCTCTGGTGGGGATTGCAGGAGCCCTGTACTGGGAGACTGGCTTCCGGCATGTTTTCTGCCCACTGCCCGCAGGGAACTGCTTGTGAAGGGAGAGAGTGGGAAGGGCAAAGAGGGAGCCAAGCCTTGTGCTGTCCTCCAGGGCCCAGGGGCTAGCGCTGCGGTGCCATCAGCCGAGGGCAGCTTCAGCAGACAGCCCATCCAGGAGCTGCAGAATATCCTTTGAAGAGCCCTGGTTGCTGATTAAGTTGGGGTCCAGAGCAGAGGGTGGGGAACCGTTAAGGCATAATCCAAGTCTGCCCTGGGCAGCAGCGCGTTGGAGTTAGGCTCCTTGGGGGAAGCGGGTGCTTCCAATATAGAGGCTCCAAAATTCAGGCCGGAACCTGGGAGTCGGGGACTGTGGGCTTCTGAGGTGTCAGCCTTGCTGGAGGGATTGGGAAATAGTGCAGGCCCAACTGAAAGGGCAATGGGAACTCCTCTGAATTACTCGGACTACCTGGTTTCACTTTGTTGGAGCCGGGAGCCTGTCAGATCAAACTAGGGAGGCTCTGCCGAGTGCTGAGAAACTGGGGGACCCGCATCTTAGGGATCCTGCTGCCAGCCAAGGCTAGTTCTGAGATGACGTGGAATCCGCAGGGTAAGGCAGGTCCACAAAAACACTGGTGGCCGATTAGGAGTCCAAAGCACAGTTTTAGTGCTTCGGGAAAGGACCGAGGGCCTGTCCTACCGCACCATTCAGTCGCAGCCAGGCACGGGGCCTATTCAGGTTAGAGCAGTGGGTGGAACGCAGCAGCCAGAAGGGAGACCCTGTGAGAGGCTGCTAGTCCTGGGTAAGTCATAGTAGGGCATCCTGCCCTCCTCCCCTGAGGTGACTGGAGGCTCTGCCACCCCCAGGCGGATGTTCCCCACGTTCCAAGTGAAGCTCTTCGGCATGGACCCCATGGCCGACTATATGCTGCTTATGGACTTCGTGCCGGTGGATGACAAACGGTACCGGTAAGCGAGCTCCCGGGCCCATGTGGCCTGACTGTTGAAGTGTGGGACCCTAGGAAGCAGCAGGTCCCTGCTGAGTGACTAACTCCATGGCCCAAAGCTCTTTAATGAAAAGGTCCTTCCAGGTACCTGAGCGGGCTGCCCATTTACCTCCTGCACTTGGTCCTTCTCTGCCTCCTTTGGACCCCTGACCCTCACCTCTACTTACTCTCCAGACTCTGCCTCAGGAAGCCCAACAGCTAGGAACTCCGGCTTCAGGCCCAAGGCGATTGGACGCACTGCCTCAGATTTTCCCGTCTCTCTCTCCCTTGAGGCAGTCATGAGTGCCTGGTCCCCTACCCCCATCTTCAGGGACTGCTAGATCCCAGAGTTGGGCCGGAAAGGTGGGGTGGCCAGGAGAGATTATGCAGGGCGGGCCTTGGCTGCCTGGACAATTAATAACAATTAATAAATCCAGCGCAGACCGCCCTGCGCCCAAGGCCAAATTTAGGCTCCTGCCTGGGATGAGCAGACCCGCGTACAGCGAAGAGAGAGGAGCGTGGCCTCCTTTCGGTGCCCAGTGGAGTTCTGGTTTTGTGTTATTTTGTGTATTGGGGGCCAATGGGAGTTTTCTCATTTTCCCACAATCCCTTTACTAAAACTCCCAGCCTATCTGTGACACGGGAGGGCTTGATTTTGCTGACAAGAAAACTCTTAAGAGGCATTTTTGGGATTTACCTGGCACACGGAGCAAGGCCCATTCTGTTCACCCCCAGTGTGGCATGACCGCCTCCCCGGTGCTGCCCTAGGTACGCCTTCCACAGCTCCTCCTGGCTGGTGGCCGGCAAGGCAGACCCTGCCACTCCGGGCCGCGTGCACTACCACCCAGACTCGCCGGCCAAGGGTGCACAGTGGATGAAGCAAATAGTGTCCTTTGACAAGCTCAAGCTGACCAACAACTTGCTGGATGACAACGGCCACGTGAGCAACACCCTCTCTCAGGCTCCGGGGCTGTCCCTGTTGGAGGTTCTCAGAAGTGCCCATGAGGCAGGGGACTTGGGCAGCCCGGGACAGGCTTTGGAGAACAGACTTGGTCAGAGAGCAGGCCTCAAGCCTGGGAGGGAGTCACCCTCTTTTCCTCACCTCTCCATGGATCTTATGCTGCAAGCTTTTTAATTGGAAGGGATGGGCCCTTGTGTGGCGATGGGGGGCGGTGAGCAGGAGGCTTCCTGGAATCCAGGCCACTGTGGCGCTTTTCTGCAAGGCTGAGTTCCACCGTTGCCCACCACTTGCAGGCCCTACAGCAATTGTTAGGGACCAGGGAAAAGACTAAGTCCCAGGTCATCTTTCCCGGAGGCCCCAAGTGGGTTACACGGCCCTGCCTCATCTCATGAGTTATGGGTTTTGCCCCACTTTACTGGGGCGTTCAGTGCCTGCTCAGACCTCCACCGGATTCCTGGCTCAGCCTGGGATCCCAGCCCAGCCCCCGTCACGGGAGCTGATGCCCCTCCCCACTGTCTTCCAGATTATTCTCAACTCCATGCACAGATACCAGCCCCGCTTCCACGTGGTCTATGTGGATCCACGCAAAGACAGCGAGAAGTACGCAGAAGAGAACTTCAAAACCTTCGTGTTTGAGGAGACGCGCTTCACCGCGGTTACTGCCTACCAGAACCACCGGGTGAGGGCCTGTAGGGAGGTCCTGGGACCGGCTGAGGGGTCCTTCGGGGAGTGTGTGCTGCCTCCGGGGCACAGACAGTTCAGGCCTGCAGGCTGTGGGTGTCCCAGCGGGGCACGGTACTGGTGGGGACCCCTCCCCCCCCCCCCCCCCCCCCCCCCCCCCCCCCCCCCCGCCCGGACCGCCCCCTCGCCGGCCGGCCCCC
>NW_022900946.1:23993189-23993740 GCF_012274545.1 Fukomys damarensis | reverse complement strand
CTCCAGCCGCCCACCCCCTCCCACCAGGCTGGTCCAGCCTCCTGTCAGCTTGACCTCTGTAGCAGTGACTGTCACTGCTGCTTGAAAGTTTGTTTTCCAAACCATTCCGGAAACTCCCATCAGGGGCCTGATCCGAGCTTTACCCAGATTCCTAGAGCGCTCGCTCAGTTCCCCATCTGTGCCCCCAGGGTGGTGGTGGCAGTGGTGACCACGTTTTCGTCTCAACTAGAGGCGCAAGTCCTTATCCCCAATTATTTGGAGTAGCAGAGTTCCCTAGTGAGAGAGGAGGCACCCTATGGGAGGAGGGCAGGTGTGGGCCAGTCCTGCTCTCAGCGGCGCCTCTCCTAACGCCCCCATTCCCGCCGGCCGAGCTGCAGGGCTCCAGCCCCTGGCTCACGCCCGCTTCTCCGCAGATCACGCAGCTGAAGATTGCCAGCAACCCTTTCGCCAAAGGCTTCCGGGACTGCGACCCTGAGGACTGGTGAGTGTCCTCCAAGCGGTCAGCTAGAGCCCTTGCGCCTGGCTGGGGCGCTACCCTGACCCGCTCCCCT
>NW_022900946.1:23961217-23992015 GCF_012274545.1 Fukomys damarensis | reverse complement strand
CCTCCTCCCCCAGCCTCAAAGCCTTTGGGGCCCTCCAGGCCCGGGACTACCGCAGTGTCCGATTCCTCCGGCCCCTGGAGAGCGCGGGACCGTCCCCAGCTCCCAGGGCCTCGGGGCTCCGCCCGCCAGTGCCAAAGCGCCCGGTCTGGGGCGGAAGGAAATGGTATTTATTGTTCTCCCGGAGACCGCGTCTCCTCGCGCCTCCGCCCTGCCGGCAGTTGCAGTGTAGACGACCTGAGAGCCCCGCCTGGGGCCGTGTAGATACTGTAGATATGTGCAGATACTGTAGATACCGCGCCCTGCCGATTCGATAAACGGTGGTTTCGCCTCTTTTAGAAGCTGCCTGTGTGTCCGTTTATTTGCACCCCACTTAGATAGATGGTGCGGGGAAGACTTGACTTAGATGTGACTTGTGGACTCCCAGCTCCAGCTCCAACACCCTCTCTTCCAAGGCTTCGGAGTGGAGCTGTCCTCTGCCTCTGGGCAGGCCTGTCCTTTCCTGAAGGGCTCGCAGTGGGCCAGCGTCATCCCACCTCCCCAGAGCTGGCAGGACCCACACCGCGTGTGAGCTCTTTTTATTTAAATCCTTCACTCCTGCAGTTGCCTCTACTTTGGGACTTAGGCCTTCTCCCTGCCGATTTTTTTCAGAGCTCATCCCACATGCTCTTCCAAAGAAACCGACTCTAATGACTCTAATGGTCGTGACTGTTCACTCCCTCTCCACCCTGGGAGAGGGGAAAGCCCTTGACCCGGATGGGATTGTGAAGAGACAAAAACAGGCAGTTCTGCTCTTGTAGCATTTCCCTGGCCTGTCCTCAGTCCGGGCCTGCGTTTTCCCCTGTTTGTTGACTTTATTCGCCCCCACGAATGACCTGGATGGGGGGCCACAATGACAATGGTCATGAGTCATCTTGAAACCCATCTGTGAAGCATTTTTCCCAGGCCAGGTGGCTGAGGGACCTCTCCCCATTAACTCAACACCAGGGATGGGGCCAGAGGAACCCTTTGATCCTTCCCTTCCTGAGTCCAAGCAGGAAAAGCTGACAGCCGGTCAACAGTCAATGTCAAGGCTAGCCTGGACACAAGATGAACGGAAAATGTGCAAGGCCAGGTCTGTCTCTGCCCTTCTGTGCCTGTTTCAGTGTGTTTGTGGCAATTGGCTGCCTGGCTCCTCTCTTTCACGCGGCAGTGGCATTCCGGGTAACACTTCTCCGTGGACACACCCAGGCACTTTCAGATGTTACCCCATACTGGACCTCTTGGCTGTGTTTGTGCTGGTAGGCAGAGTGATAAAGTAGTGATTGAAGGCAAGAACCGTTCCCATGAAGCCAGTCTAAAAAGGGAGGGACGGCCAGGTCCACTCAAAGCCTCCAAGGGCATCTAGCAACAGGGCATGACGGTGCCTGCAGGGGCTGCCCAAGTGGCCAGCAGGGCCCAAGGACAAAGATTAGGGAAGCTCTGTAGATGACCCTTCCCAAGTTCTGCTGCCCACCACGCCCCTGACTGCAAACCTCCCTATGGGTTACCCGTGTGTGACAGTGGCTTTCTGCTTGAGGCACCCCGTTACCCATTTGCACTGTAATCCCCCATCTCATCTGTCCGTCTGTCTGTCAGTCCATCCATCCATCCAGGGAAAGCCAGGGACACAACTTGTAGGCAGGAGTAGGAGGCTGGGGTTTGCCCTGAAGAGGGCACTGGTCACATCTCAGCCCCTTCCTCGATGGAATGCAGGTCCTCCACACAGGAAGAGCTGTCATTAGACCTCAGCTTTGGTTTTGTTCAAAGCTGAAGTGAAGAGAAGCCATCCCTGAATGGGTAGCAGTGCCAGTGGTTGTAAACAGGAGCGGAATATACCGCAGAGTGCAGGGACCCGGGATAGGCAGCTCGCGGGCCTTGTAGAGATAGATGTCCATGCTGCCACTGTGACAGCCAGTGCCACTGCCACTAGCCGCATGAGGCTGCATACAGTTGAATGATTTAGAATAAAACTAGACATTCGAGATGCCAGGTATGCTGGCTTATGCCTACAATCCTAGCTACTCAGAAGGCTGTGACAGGAGTTTCACTAATTCAAGGTTATCCTGGTCAACTTAGCAAGACCTTGTCTCAAACTTTAGAAGAATAAAGGCCTGGAGATAAGAAATCTCAGTGGTTGGGGCTTGCCCAGCATGCAGGAGGCCCTGGGTTCAATCCACAGCATTTCCCAAAAGAATGAAAATTCAAGTCTTGGGCTCTGCTCCAAGTGTGGATCGGCTCAGATATTGAAGGTCACTATACTGACCTTGCAGTTGAAGGCACACTCTGCCCTGGGTAACAGTCCTCAACCCTGTGGATGAGTTTGTCTGCAAATTCTTGTAAATAGCAGAATGCACTCCGTGGTGTGTGCGTGGCACCCTCTCCTCCGCATTCATCCTTGATCCAGTGCTCAGTGAGCACCCACAGGTGCTGTCTGCCTGCTGCCCATGTGACATCCTCAGGGCAGCTGCCTCTGGTCAGCCTTGACTGCCCTGTGAGATGGCTTTCAGCAGTTTCCATTATTTGACTGTGGATCCGAATATTTATGTTCACCCCCAGTACAATCATCACCTCCAGAACTGTGTGAGAGAAATTTCCATTGTTTATAAGCCACCTGGCTGGTAGTAATGTGTTATAGCCTGAATGGACAGAGAGAGATGGTCTTTTCCCTCTGAACAGGCCTGCCCTGCCTCTGTAGGCTGCTATAGTATATGGGACTGGGGGATCTTCTCACTCACAAGCACCCCAGCTACTGGACTTCTCAGAATCTTCCTCAGGGGTCCTTCAGTGGTGCCCTCCCCTGTGTCCTGGCTACCTGGATGGCTAGGATGAAATTTGGACCAGAAGTTACCTCAAAGAGTCCAGACTCTTATTAATCCTTCAAAACCCTGCAAAAAAAAAGGGACATCCAACTCCAGAAATAGATAAACTCTTGACTTAGTGAGAGAGGATGAGATCAGGCCAAGAGCCACATGCAGCCGGCCTGCCATCTGCTCAACAGTGGCACCTTTGTCTAAGAGAGGATTCGAACACTGCTCTGTGCGCAGGGGCTGGTTACACACTGTCCCCCAGGTAAGCGTTTGGGGAGCACAGCTCAGGAGCACTCTGGGATTCAACTGCAGGATGAAGGAAGTCTGCTTGGGAGTGACTCAAGCTCCAGAGAAAAAGGAGACCCTGGCCACTGTGGGGCTCCAGCCCTGGCCTGAGAGCACCCTCCAGCTGGGGAGGTCTGGGCGGCGTGTGGGATCCCTGCGCTGACAGCTGTGTGGGGAAGAGACACTGCGCTCCAGGTGTGCTGCAGATCAAAGCAGCCGTCCCGCCGAGCCCAAAGCTGCCGAGGGCTAGGCAGACAGCGTGAGCAGGGTCTGACCAACAATGGCTGGCCGTGATGGCAAAGGACGTCTCGGTGATGCAGGCGGTGACAGCGCAGCCTACCTGGAGTAGCCCTGGTTCTAGAGGCCCTCTGCCTCAGTTTCCCCTTCGTGCTGTACTTCTGACAGGAAGCTGGCTGTGAACAGCCGAGAGTTACGTGAGCCTCTGGAACACTGGGGAATTAGTGTTCTACCTTTCCTCTCCACCCCCACGAGCCTGGGTTATCCAAAGCATTTGCACCATTCTGCACCCCGCTCCACTCCTCAGGCCACCTCTGCATGTCACCCCGGGCCCAGCCGCAGAGCAGGTGGGGTGGTGGCCCCAGGGCCCGCTGTGGTGGTGTCTATCCCTGGTGAGGATGGATGGGACCTTTCTCCTGGTGCTACCTCACACATTTTCCATGTTTTAGAAAACACAGATCGGGCCTTTGATTCAATTCCCTTTTCTGCTTGTTGTATTACCTCAAACCAGATGGGCTCCTAAGATGAAGTCTGGAGACGCGGTGTCTCTGTGATGGCTGCCAGGTCTGCGTGTGGGAAGCGGCAGAACCAAAGGTATTCTGGCTGAGAGCAGCCCGCGTAGGGGTGCCTTAGGTTTCAGTAGCAGTAATTAAACTCTCTTCTTAATTATAAGGGGGTGGCATTGCTGACATCCTTTATCGACTTTCAGTTGCAGAAATAAAGCACTTAATCCCCTCCCGGCAGCCCTCATCCCTCTCTTTGCCCTGGGCTAGCCTAGGACCTGCTCCCGCTGCTCCCAGTCAGAGGGTGCAGACATTGGGGTGCATCACCCTGTTTCTCAGATGCACAGGTTTTAAAGTTTTGTTTTGCTTTGTTTATGGAGCCGGGGCTGATACCCCAGGCCTTGTGTGTGCTAGGCCGGAGCTATAGGGTTCTTTTGTTGTTGCTTTGCTTTTTCCCACAGCTCTAAACTTCAGCCACGTCTCAATCAAGTGGAGGGGATTTTAATCTAACTGGAAAGCTCTTGGTTGTGTGTGAATTAATGATGCAATCCATTGACAGTTGATGGGTCCCAGAGTTGAGGACTGTGGCCCCCTTTCAGCCACATACTTTGGGGCATGCTGGCCTTGGCAGGAGCGCTTCTGAGTTCTGGCAGTCTTGCCCCAGGAGATCTTCCCAATGTCTCCGCGTCACTGTTCTCAGCCCCCAAACTGTCCCTGCCCTCATGTGCCTGCTCATGTCCCCTGCTCACACTGACCATCTCCGCTCTATTCCTCCCTCCCATTTCTAGCCTCTAAACCTGCCTTTTATCCCCGATGGGCTTTCTAGCTTTTTTCCCAGGATGGTTTCTCTTGTGATTGTCACTGTCATCAGGGCTCACCAAAGCTCCCCAGCCGTAAGGGGCCACAGTGTGGCTCCCTAGAAGTCTGTGTCCCCAAGGGTAAGGCAGGGACCTTCCCTGCTAGGCCCTCTCCGAAGCTGCTGGAGGGTACTTCTCCTGCCCTCCTCTGGGATAAGGGAAACGTGGTAGCCGGGATCACAGGCCCCCTTGCCTGTTGTCCCCGAGGACGAGGACCGAGGACCGTCCCTGACCAGCCAGCTTCTGCTAGGCCGGCCGGTGAGGCTGACGCTCAGGCTGGCCGCACCTGGGAAGCTAGGCAGAGCCGTGTGCCTGCCAGCCGACAGCATCGTTCATCTGCAGATTTGGAGCTACGGGAACCTGGCTGTTGGGCTGAGACAAAAACACAGACACAGCCACTTCCAGGCAAATAATCACCCTTCTGATAAGAACAAGCGGTCTTACCGGGCTGAGACAGACAAGCTGCTTCGCCGAGGCACAGCGGACCCACTGGAAAGTGCTGCCTGCCTGGCAGTTCCTGGGACGCCTACAGAGTTTGAGCTCTGGGGAGGAGGGGTTGCTGCAGGCTGAGGGCACAGATCCTGTCTCAGCAGTGGGGACACTGTGAGGACGCTGCCAGAGGGGGGCCAGGGTGGGACACTGGGCCGCAGGGAGCACCCCTGCAAAGTGAGGGATGAGCAGGTCACACACTCGCGCCATCAGCCAGCTGGAAAGGAAGGCTCTGCCTTGTGAGAAAGCTGCCACTGCAATTACCCAGCACCCCGGAGGCCTTTCAGGGTGGCCCTTCCTGCTCTGCTGTGTGGCCCTCCTTTGTTCTAATGGTCAGGCCCTGCCTCCTTCTGGGCGGCCGACCCTCAGGGCCATTTAGTGGCAGAGCCCAGGGCTACAATCAATCGGCACCCACTTCTGGGGAGTCGGGCACCTAAGTCAAGGTCCAGGAAGCTTATTACAGAACTGATCCCTCAGCTGCCACCGAGATTTTCCAGGCACCACCTAAGTCCTACCTGAGGCCCCTCTCTCAGGGGCTGCAGCATAGAGCCTGCAGGACCCCAGGAACCCCGACACAGAAGCCACAGCGAGGGAACGGGCTTGGGCGGCCAGGACACAGGCAGCACAGCCTTCTCGCTTGGGCCAAGAGGCTGATCTGCTTCTCAGAATCCAGCCCAGCTGTCTTTCCCGCTGGGAGCAATTTCAGGTGTTTCCCGGACACGTGGCTCATTTCCAGTAAGAATTTAAATGTCTAGAGAACAGAGATCCTATCATATATATCTAGAGAATAATGTATGATGAATAAAAAACCTGAATTAAGCTACGCTCTGATAGCATCTTATACCCATTGACATGATTATTACATTTTAACAATAAAAAATAACAACATTGACGTGGACGTGGAGAAACGGAAACCCTTGTGTCACTGTTAGTGGGAAATTAAAATGGAGCAGCCACTGTGGAAAACAGTAGGGTGGTTCCTCAAAAATTGGGCCGGGGAGTTAGCTCAGTGGCACCACGCCTGCCTGACAAGCACAAGGTTCGATCCCCGGTACTAAAAAACAAATAACAAAAAACTTGCAAACAGAGGGCTGTGATGTAGCTCAGTGGCCCTGCGCCTGACTGGCAAGGTCCTGAGTTCGGTTCCCAGCACTGGGATGGGAGCAAGGAGCCTTGCCAATAGAATTACCATCCAGCAACGCCACTCCTGCGCATATACGCTGGTCAGTCCAAGGCAGGGACTCAGTCGGACACGTGCACACTATTTATTTATTTGGTACCGGAGATCGAACTCGGGACCTTGTGCTTGTGGGGCAGGCGGTGGCACCACTGAGCTAAATCCCAGGCCCAACACCATGTTCATAGCAGCATTAGTCACAGTAACCCAAGTGTCCTTTGACAAGTGAGTGGATAACCAAAATGTGGTCTATCCGGACAATGAAATACTATCCAACTTTAGAAAGAAAGGAAATTCCAATGCCTGCTACAATGTGGATGATCCCTGACGCTACGTTCAGTGAAACAGGCCAGTCATAAAAGGAAAGATACTGTATGTGTCCAGTTACACGAGGCAATCCATAGATACAGAAAAAAGAATGCGGGTGCCAGGGGTGGAGGGGAGGGGACCAGGGACTGTAATGGGTACAGTTTCAGTTCTGCAAGGATGACACGTTCTGGAGATGGATAGTAGCAACGGCTGCGTAACAGTGAAATTGACATTTGTCCAGACAAATCTGTCTGGACAAAGAAGGTCTCTGAACTCCACATTAAAAAATGGTTAAAATGGCAAATTTGTCTTGTAATGCGTATTTAACAATTTAACAAACCTTGGATCATGCATGGTTTTCAAAAGCCACTCTGTGCTCACCTGGGATCGACCAATTCCACTCCTGTCTCAAAACCAGTAGTTTTTAGCAGGAGTGATCTTGTCCCTAAGGATGTTTGCCAGTGCCTCGGGACACGCTGGTTGTCATTCAGGGTGGGGGTTGCTCCTGGCATCTGTGGGTAAGAAGCCAGGGTTGCTACCCAATACCTTGTGATGCATGGGCAGACACTCAACACACAGCCATTGGGCCCAGACGTGGCAAGGCCACAAAAATCTTCCCAGATTGCTGCGCAGTCTGGACCAGGGAACAGTGCCGCCGTCTGAGCCCAGGAGCCCTGGAGTCCTGCCTGGCACTTACTTGACCCCTTCATTGAGAGCTGTCCTCTGGTGCTTTCCCACCGGACCCTTCCCGCAGCCCCAGAGCTTGCTGGCAAGGACCAGGCTTTCCAGTGAGATGGCCCCAGCTTGGAGCAGTGAATTCAGTGCTCACGGGGGAGTGGCTGTAGTCGGGTAGCCTCAGGGGCTTAAGAAGGTGAGCGACAACCTAGAAGTAGGAGGGGCAGAGGGCCGCTGGAGCTGTCCCTGGAAAATGGCCTTTCCTGAGTGCCTTTACCCTGGGCAGCTCATTCCGGCTCCTGAGTCGAAGGTGTACACAGGACAAGCGTGCATGGGAGTGTTTGTTGGCACCTCTGAAACTACCTGGAAAGTCCTAGTGGCGTCCCTGTAATGGGCAGAGCTCCCAGATCCTCCTGGCTTTTCGTCTCCTTTAGGACAGTCTCTGACCTTCCTCCATGAAGTGTGGGGCTCTGGAGTTTAGTTAGGGACCCGAGTCTTTAGGACGAGCACAGTAAAGCCACTTGCTCCGGGGTGGCCCAGCTCACTCTGGCTTGTGGGGAGACAAAGGTACAGAGCCGTGGAGTCCGGCACGAAACTCAAAACTCACAGGACCAGATGACAAGCGACAGCTCAGGCCCCGAAAGAGCATTTCCACAGGGACGTACAGATGGCACCCACGGGACAGCCAGGGATGGAGGAGTTCAGCAGAGGCAGGATCACAGTGCCACCCTGCTTAGCCATGGGGTCACTGTGGGGAGACAGCCGTCTCTCAGGAACAGCCCCTGGCTGAGCCAGGCTGGGGGCCAGCTTGCCTTCTGAGGAAACAGAGGTCCACAGCAGCCACCCACTAACCAGGACGGCCCACAGTGCCTCAGCAGGTAGTGGTGATACGTGTACCAGAAGGAAGACTCAGCAGCGCAAGGGCGGAAGTGGAGGAAGCAAGGCCCGGGAGACACCACATCGCAGAGCCCCATTTACAAGCTGCGCAGAATGGAGCGCAGGCACGATGACCGAAGGCCGGCCAGTGCCAAGGGCACAGGGGTGGGAAGGGCTGCTGCTGCTGATGGGGCAGGAGCGTTTTGCTGGTGGTCACAATCCACAAATCCATACACTAAAGAGGATGGATTTCATTGAAAATTCTCTTACATGTAAAGAACAGCTTGCTGGCATTCCCTCTCTCTGATTTTGCCCCCACCTTGGTCTGTATCTTGTTCCTTCTCCTCCTCTTGCTGTGGCTTGAATATGGTTTGTCCCTTCAAAAATCTGATCAAGGCCGGGCGTGGTGGCACACGCCTGTAATCCCAGCACTCGAGAGGCTGAGGCAGGAGGATCGCTGTGAGTTCGACACCAGCCTGGGCTACCTAGTGAGTTCCAGGTCAGTCTCAGCTACATAGCGAGACCCTGTCTTTATAAAACAAAAACAACCAAAAATCTGATTGACATGATGGCCATGTTGGGAGGTGGGTCCTTTAAGAGGTGACTGGGTCACTAAGCAGGATTAATGCCTTGCTTGCAGGTGGGTGTGCTCCCTGGGGGCAGGCTGTTAGGAAGCTGTCTCTCTGCTCACTCCTGCTCCCACCATGAGTTGAAGCAGCACGAGTCACTCCGCGGACTTGGCTGCCTAGTCTTAGACTTTCAGCCTCCAGAGCTGTGCGCCAAAATAAAGCTCTTTCCTTTCTAAAGTGCCCCACCTCCAGTATTCTGTTATAGCAACAGGAAACAGTCTGAGACATCTCCTCTCCACTCTCCTGGCCCCGTTAATGGAGCTTAACCGTGTGCTCCCAGACACAGCTTTAGAATCTGCTTTTTGTTTCATTTTGCAGTGCTAGAGATTGAACCCACAGCCTCACACAGGCTAGACAGCACTGTGCCACCAGGCTGCACCCCCAGGTGCAGGAACTGTTCTTAACCAGGAAAATAGTTTTTTTTTCTTCTTCCTGGTCCTTACTTCTAAAAGTAGGTAAAGAAAGTAGATCGGGAGACCCGATGTGACTTCCCTTCAGGTCACTGGGTCACTGGTTGCTGCTGCAGACGCTGGCCCAGCGAGTCGCTAGCGTGGACATCTGCCCCTGTGGACAGCCTCTCTCCTGGGCGTAGCCTACCCTGCCTGTCCTCCATGTGGTTCAGACACATGACAGTTGTCTAGTGTCTCACTGTCTACCAAAAGAGATGGGTCTCCAGACACAGGGAGGGTTGTCCTCGGGCTCTGAGAGAGGAAAAGCCCAACACACCTCAGGGATGCGAGGCGCTGACGGGGAAGAAGGTAGCCTCGTGGACCCAGAGCTCCTTCTAGTATCCCCAGGTGACAACGCTTCGGTGCCTGGGGACTTGGGATTGGGAGGTGACGAGCAGCAGAGCCCTTCTGTGATGCAGACACGGGGATGGGCACATGGTTCGTGGTTCTGCTTCGTTTTCATTTCTGTTCGAAATTTCCAAAATCACGAAGGAAACAAAGGGTTCGGTAAGTGTTCAAGATTAACACATTGTACGTTGAATAATAAATAACACTTTATAAACATACACTCATTCAACTGAGAATTCAAAATCAAATTTTATGGACATAACAGGGTAAACTTCTCCTCACATTTCTTTTCTTCTTTTTTCCTCCCTGACATTTAAACATTGATTACAAAAATCATTAAAAGCGCTAGTAGGGCCGGGGATTTAGGTCAGTGGCACCAAACCTGCCTCACAAGTGCAAGGTCCTGAGTTCAATTCCCGGCACTGGGGAAAAAAAGTTCTAGTAAAGGACTGGTGTATGGTTCAGTGGTACGGCACTTGCTTGGCATGTGCAAGGCCCAGAGCTCAATCCTAACTGCTGCAAACAAAAACAAACAAAAACCCTTTTAACATTAAACAAAAACCATAAAATTAGCATATCTGATCTAAAAATGCCTTAAACACCTTAGGAAAGACATACCACAATTTGAGAATATTCACTAAAACTGGTTTTATTTTGTTTCATTTTTTGTTTTTTGAGACAGGGTCTCACTATGTAGTTGACACTGACCTGAAACTCACTGTGTAGCCAAGGCTGGTCTTGAACTCACAATGATCCTCCTGCCTCAGCCTCCCGACTGCTGGGATTACAGGCATGCGCCACCACACACGGCTAAAACTGGTTTTAAAAGTACTAGGTTTCTACACTTTCTTTTATCTTTCTCAGGTGTTCGCATCCTGAGAAGTCTCACAGGAAGGGCGTCAGCTGGGCCTCTGGCCGGCACTGTCATTTGGTGCTGCTGACCCACCCCAGCCTCATGCTCCCCGCCTAAAACAACTGAAACCCGACCACCCTTGGGATCTCCTGTAAGCAGACTTGCTCTTTTGTGACAGGTGCACTCCGCCGAGCATAAAGTCCTAGAGCTCGCCCATATTGTCACATATGTCACAGTTTTCTCCCGTGGCAGTGCTGGGGCTCGAACCCAAGGCCTTCCCACTGCTACCTCCTCGGCCCATTTTATCACTTTTAAAATTAATTTAAAACAGGGTCTCACTAGCTTTCTCAGGTGGGACTTGAGCTTGCTGTCCTCCTGCCTCAGCCTACAAAGGGTGCTGGGATTCCAGGCGTGCACTGCCGCACCTGGCTAATTTCCTCCCCTTTTTTGGCAGCATCAGATTCATTTATCTTGAAGCCTTTATCAAGTTAAATATCATAAACAGAGATTACCAGCCAGAATAACTGACCGAAAACCATATAAGACAAAGATGCTAAATCAAGGTACACTGTTAGTACATTGGCCATCCTGGATTACAGCAGCCTTTTTCTCTTTTTCTTTTCGATTGTCTGACTTTTATTTTGCACTTTATTTATATAGAGGGCTTCATTTGTGAGAAACCACACGATATTTAAGCTTATGTGTCTGACTTATTTCACTTAACATTATGGTCTCAACATGCACCCTTTTTCCTCCAAGCGGCTCACATTTGACTTTGCTTATGGCCGACTAGTGATCTGTTGTGTAGCATTTCCAACCTTTTCTTCACCCTTTCACAGGCCGAGGGACACAGGGGCTGCTTCCTGGATTTAGCTATTATAGACTGTGCCGTGATAAACTAATCTCCTTCCTTGTTAAGGCTGAGTAATGTTGCGCTGTGTGTATACGCAGCGCGTTTGGCTTCTTCCTTGTTGGAGTTCCCACCTCTTGGCTACCACGAGCGGTGTTGCTGTGGACCATGGCGTGCAGCTGCCTTACTGAGGCTCTGCTCTCAGGTATGTGTGCTGTACACCGAGGAATGACACTGCTGGGAGATATGGTCTCACTGTGCAGCCCAGGCTGGCCTTGAATTCAGCCCTCCTGCCTCAGCTTCACAAGTGCCTGGACTGCAGATGCGTGCCATTGGCCCGGCTTCTGTTTTTCAGTTTTTGAGAAATCAGCGTGCTTTCCCCACAGGGATGGCATTATTTTAAACTCCAGTTAACAGTGCCCAAGGCGACACTGGCTAGTTCCCTATTTCCTTTTACATATATATGTACAGCGGCCCTCCTTACGGGTAGGGGTGGTATCGCTGCAGGATGTGTGTTGGAGACGGTCTTGCTGAGCTGCTCAGGCCTGCCTTGAGAACCTCCATCCTCCTGCATCAGCCTCCTGCATCTCAGGGCTACAGGCCTGTGTCAGTGCTCCAACTTTCACTGTACTTTTGGTTTGCCTTTCCCAGTTAGTGATGTTGTGCTTATTAGGTATTTGTTTATCTTCTCTGGAGACGGGTCTATCCAAATCCTTTGCCACTGGCTTCTGTCCTGTTGTACTAGGATTGAACCCAGAGTTGCTCTGATATTGAGCTGTGTCCCAGCCTTTTTTGTTTGTTTGTTTTGTTTTGTTTTGTTTTAATTTTGAGACAGGGTCCTGCTGACATGCCCAGGACAAACCTGAATTTGTGATCCTCCTGCATTAGCCTCCAGAGTAGCTGGCATCACAGATGTGTGCCACCACACCCAACTTCATTTTTATATCGAGGGTCTGTTTGTGTGTTTGGTTTGGTTTTGTGAGACAGAGTCTTGCTATGTAATTCAAGCTGGCCTTGAACTCGTGGCGATCCTCCTACTGCAGCCTCCCACATCCATGCCCGGCAACACTGACTCTTTCATTGAATTTTTAGGCATTCTCTATACATTCCGGATACTCATC
Organism: Fukomys damarensis; assembly: GCF_012274545.1. Lineage (NCBI taxonomy): Eukaryota > Metazoa > Chordata > Mammalia > Rodentia > Bathyergidae > Fukomys > Fukomys damarensis. The sequence goes on along the minus strand of NW_022900946.1, from coordinate 23,979,532 downwards.
TCTTATTAGACTCACGATTTCAAAATATCTTCTCCCTTTCTGTGGATTGCTTTTCACTCTGCTCATGACATCATTTTTTTTTTTCTTTTTGGTACCAGGGATTGAACTCAGGACCTTAAATTCCCAGCCCCAGAACATTTTTTGATACACAAAATTTTTTAATTTTTGTGAAGTCCAGTTCTGTCTGTTTTTGTTTTGTTGCCTGTAGCCTTTGTTGTCATATTCAGTAAATCACTGTGAAACATAAGGGCATGACATAAAGCTTTTGCCCTGTTTTCCTCTACGAGTTTTATAGTTTTAGTTGTTAACATTTAGGTCTTAGATCTATTTTGAGTTAATTTTTCTTTTCTTTTCTTTTTTGGTACCAGGGAGTGAGCTTGGGCCCTTGCACCTGTGAGGGAGGCAGCAGAATCACCGAGCCAAATCCCCAGCCTGAGTTCATTTTTGATTATGGTGCTAGGTAAGGATGGGTTTCATGCTTTTGCATATGAATATTCTATTTTCCCAGTACCCGTTGTTGAAAAGACCGTTCTTCTCTCACCGAATGGTCTTGATGCTCTTGTCCACAGAACCAAACACATGAGGGGTTCTGGTCCATTCCATGGTCGCTGTCCATCATTACCTCAGCACCACACTGTTTTTACGTCAGGAAGTGTGAGTCCTTCAAATTAATTATTTTCAAGATTATTTATGCTACGGGGGGGTCCCTTAAGATTCCAGATGAATCTTGTCTCTTTTGGTAAAAGATATCATTGGGAGCTGGGCGTGGTGGCACACACCTGTAATCCCAGCACTCGGGAGGCTGAGGCAGGAGGATCACTGTGAGTTCAAGACCAGCCTGGGCTACATAGTGCGTTCCAGGTCAGTCTCAACTACATAGTGAGACCCTGTCTCAAAAAACAAAACAAACAAACAAAAAAGATATCACTGGGATTTTTAAATGAAGATTACCTTGAATCTATAGATTTGGGTAGTGTTGACATTTTAACAATCATAGAATTTCAGTCCGTGAGCATCGGATGTGTTTCCATTTATTTATGTCTTGAATTTCTTTTAGCAATATGTTATAGGGATTGAACCAAGGAGCACTCTATCACTGAGCTACATCCCTAACCCTTTTTGAGTCAGGGTGTCATTAAATTGCTAAACTGCACAGGCTGGGCTTGAACTTGAAATTCTCCTACCTTAGTCTCCAAGCATCCCATAATTATGGGTGTGTACCACTGGGCTTGGCTATGCTGTTCTTTTTGATGTTTGAGGTTTGTTTGTTTGGTTGGTTTTTTTGGACAAGGCCTTGCTATATAGTTCAGGCTGGCCTTGAACTTGCCGAAATCCTCCTGCCTCAGCCTCCTGAGTGCTGGGATTACAGGTGTGCACCACCCCACCTGGTCAAGTCTCTTTTTATAACAAACTTCTTGTTATGTTGGAGAACTCTGCTGCTGGTGCATGAGCCCATTCAGACAGGTCTCAGCTCCCTCCCCCATTTCCAGGGTCTTGGTTGTCTGTACTCATCGTTTCTGACTACGCAAAGGGATACATCCATGCCCGGCAACACTGAATCTTTCATTGAATTTTTAGGCATTCTCTATACATTCCGGATACTCATCTCTTATTAGACTCACGATTTCAAAATATCTTCTCCCTTTCTGTGGATTGCTTTTCACTCTGCTCATGACATCATTTTTTTTTTTCTTTTTGGTACCAGGGATTGAACTCAGGACCTTAAATTCCCAGCCCCAGAACATTTTTTGATACACAAAATTTTTTAATTTTTGTGAAGTCCAGTTCTGTCTGTTTTTGTTTTGTTGCCTGTAGCCTTTGTTGTCATATTCAGTAAATCACTGTGAAACATAAGGGCATGACATAAAGCTTTTGCCCTGTTTTCCTCTACGAGTTTTATAGTTTTAGTTGTTAACATTTAGGTCTTAGATCTATTTTGAGTTAATTTTTCTTTTCTTTTCTTTTTTGGTACCAGGGAGTGAGCTTGGGCCCTTGCACCTGTGAGGGAGGCAGCAGAATCACCGAGCCAAATCCCCAGCCTGAGTTCATTTTTGATTATGGTGCTAGGTAAGGATGGGTTTCATGCTTTTGCATATGAATATTCTATTTTCCCAGTACCCGTTGTTGAAAAGACCGTTCTTCTCTCACCGAATTCTCTTGATGCTCTTGTCCACAGAACCAAACACATGAGGGGTTCTGGTCCATTCCATGGTCGCTGTCCATCATTACCTCAGCACCACACTGTTTTTACGTCAGGAAGTGTGAGTCCTTCAAATTAATTATTTAAGATTATTTATCAGGTCAGTCTCAACTACATAGTGAGACCCTGTCTCAAAAAACAAAACAAACAAACAAAAAAGATATCACTGGGATTTTTAAATGAAGATTACCTTGAATCTATAGATTTGGGTAGTGTTGACATTTTAACAATCATAGAATTTCAGTCCGTGAGCATCGGATGTGTTTCCATTTATTTATGTCTTGAATTTCTTTTAGCAATATGTTATAGGGATTGAACCAAGGAGCACTCTATCACTGAGCTACATCCCTAACCCTTTTTGAGTCAGGGTGTCATTAAATTGCTAAACTGCACAGGCTGGGCTTGAACTTGAAATTCTCCTACCTTAGTCTCCAAGCATCCCATAATTATGGGTGTGTACCACTGGGCTTGGCTATGCTGTTCTTTTTGATGTTTGAGGTTTGTTTGTTTGGTTGGTTTTTTTGGACAAGGCCTTGCTATATAGTTCAGGCTGGCCTTGAACTTGCCGAAATCCTCCTGCCTCAGCCTCCTGAGTGCTGGGATTACAGGTGTGCACCACCCCACCTGGTCAAGTCTCTTTTTATAACAAACTTCTTGTTATGTTGGAGAACTCTGCTGCTGGTGCATGAGCCCATTCAGACAGGTCTCAGCTCCCTCCCCCATTTCCAGGGTCTTGGTTGTCTGTACTCATCGTTTCTGACTACGCAAAGGGAAACAAAGAAGAACCTTATTTTGTAAAAGATGCGAAAACCTTAGCCGTCCTCCATCTGAGAGGTAGGGTCTGTCTCTGTCTGACTCCGGAGCTGATCATACCACAGAAGGCTCGGGGCTCCCCTGGCTTGCAGGATGTGCTCTTTGCGACGCTGGGTAGAAAGTCTGACACCCATGAGGGAGGTATCCGTACTACTGGTGTTAAAGTTCCTGTGGTGCCCAACCCTCTGGTGGCCACTGCCAAGGTGCCTGGCACACGAGTGAAGAGGCCAGGGTGGCGGTGGACCCTCAGCCCTGGTAGCTGCCACGTGGCTGTGCTCCTCTCCAACTGTTTCTTTTCTTCCTTTCCCACCCTCTCTTTCCTTCTTTTTCCAATTGACCTGGGAGATATCCAGCCCCTCCCTCCTAATTTTAAAACAGACTCGCAGTCCCTAAATTGCCCAAGCTGGGCTTGAATTTGTGACCCTCCTGCCTCGGCTTTGCAGAGCAGAATTACAGGTGTGTGCCTTGCTGGGCTCCCCTTGAATTTTCTGACCCATAGCCTCCTGGTGCACGGAATTAGTATGTTGTATGGCTAAGTTTTGAGGTCGTTTATTAATGCAATAAAAAATAATTGCAATGAGATGAAACCGAGGGGCCCAATTTTTTTTTCCGATTTTTTTAACATTCCACATGTACAAAAAATACAAAGCAGAGCTGGGTACAGTGGTATACGACTGTAATGGAAGCTAGTCAGGAAGCTGAGGCAGGAGGATTGCAAGTTCAAGTCCAGCCTAGACAATCTGGCAACACCTTGTCTCAAAGTTAGGAATGTAGCTCAGTACAAGGCCCTGGGTTCAATCCTCTGTACAGGAACACACACACACACACACACACACACACACACACACACACATCACACACACACACACACACACACACACACACACACACACACACACACACACACACACACACACACACACACACACACACACACACGAGCATCTTCAGCCGCATGTACTCATCTTTCTATTATACCCGGCAAGCTTTTCCACTGTCAGTGAGGATTCCTAGTCTGACCTGTCAACAGACTGCAGTGGAGTCACCTGAAGCCTGAGCCCGTGGAGCTCCAGGCACACTCAGGCCTCTTGGAAATGCATCTGTGGTGGTGACACAGGAGCAGCTCTCCTTTGAGGCAGCGCCAAAAGGAACGGGCCTGTAGAAAACGTGTGTTAGTAACTGTTTCTGGTCCTGATGCTGAAGCACGAGGTGGCTGCAGTCAGCCTGCAGAGTGGACTTCATCCGCTGTGTGCACTGGGGCAGTGCTGGATGAGCTGCTGCTCCTGGTGCCCTGGCAGGGGTGGAAATTAAAAGCAGCCCCTCGAACGACCACAGGTGCCTGCTGCTATTCTTTTCCATTTGGCGCACACACAGCCACATCCTACTTCCTCCCTCATGGTCAGTTTCCCCTCACCTGGTGCTCTGGTTCTGCCTGGACTCTTCGAGCACAGGCTCAGAACCTCTCTCACAGAGTGGGCCAGCCTTGCCGGTAGACTGTCCGGCCCCTCATGGCCTCTTCCTAACAGTGTCCTCGTGGCTGCTGTGTGGGCTAAAGAGCAGCTCACTGTCCCTGGGAAGCCGACAGTGAGCAGGGAGTCTCCGAAGGGTGCCCTCCTCCAGCCCCGGGCAGGTGCAGAAGCCACCCACAGAGGGGGACCTGGAAACCTGGCGTGCGGGCTGACATCCCACTGTAGAGGACGCACCTGCAGGCCAGGGAGAAGCCGCACCCTTCCAGAGCCAAGGAGCTGGTGGAGCTCATGGCTGGGCTCGGCAGCTTGCCCGCAGAGGGCACAGGTGCACAGCAAGTTCAGGTTTAACGCTGTCACCGGCGGCAGCTTGCTGTCTGCCATGCTAGGGTTTGTATGAAGTTATAGCTAGTTGAGAATCAAGCGTTTCTAAAGAACCCCCTGAAGGGATGTTTTCCCTTTGTGCAAACAGTCCCTTTGTGCAGAGGGAGCGCTGCAGTTTCTTGGCAGACACCGGTGGGAAGCACCTGGGTGAGCATCACTCCCCAGGAGTGTGGAGACACGCACCACACGTCAGCACCGCCAGTCCAAGGCCGCACTGGGCCCTGCATTCCAGCAACCCTTCCTCGGAAGTTCTCGGCGGATCGGCTGTCCTACTGGTGTCTGAGGGCTTGGGGGAGGAGTCACTCACACTGCACGCAGAGTGGGGTTTACCTGTTTTCTTGGAGCTGGTGACTGTGATCCTGTCTGAGACATTCAGGGAGCAGAAGGGAAAGGTGCCCCAGGCCGCTGTCCCAGAGAATGAGGGTGACAGGGCAGTGCCGGGTAAGCACCACCTGTGTGCCGCTGAGGACGACGGCCGGACCTGTCCCGCACAGCTGTGGGGCCGGGAAGAGCAGCACACAGGGTGCTGTAAAGCGGGAGGCCCTTGGTACTCGCAGCAGGTCTCTCCAGAGGCCGTATCTTACATGTGCTAGCAATCCTGCGTCCTTTCAGAGCTGCCCGCCAGCTGTCCCATCCCCCTGTGCCTCAGGCAGTGGCGAGGAATACTGGGCACGCCGGGTCGACTCCACAGGCCCCAAAGCCAGGTCCAAACCCTACCCTGGGCCACTGAAGTTACTAGATGAAATACTCCAAAGCCAGCCTAGCTGGCCATGAAGTCACTGCCGTTCACCATTTGGACGGTGCCAGTAGAGGGTTCCTGGGGGCGGGCCTGGGGCAGGCCCCGGAGCTGAGAGCTCTGTCCTAGACCGCTGGATCTGGATTCCAACAGGAGAGGAGCTCAGTCCTGTTGCCACCCTGACTGCAGCCCTCTGAGGGCTCCGGACACAGGACTCTCTCTGCTCATATCATGGCAGAATACACCCGCCGCGGTCAGCACTGAGCACGAGGAACACCGACTGCAATCTCCAAACATGAGTTTTCCTGGGTGGCGAGTGGCCTCCCCGTGATGTGGAAGACTGTTACCGGACAGCACTTGGAGAGGAGGACAAACAGCTGGCTGCTCTCTCGGTGATGCTCTAGCTGCACTAGAAAACGTCCTGCTGCAGGTACAGTGGCAGGCAGTGCGAGGGAGCCTGGGCTCCCACACGCTGCCCCAGGAGCCACCGTTCCTCAGGCCTGTCCTGGGGACACAGCGCACAGCACTTCGGGGACTACCTCTGGGCCGTACTGTGTTTCTGTGTACTACCTCCACATCTTTCCTGCCAGCGAACAGGAAGTGGCTGCTTGTCTGGCACATAACACTGATAGCCATGGTTTTGAAGCCTCCTGGTTGATCCACTTCAGATTATGCAATATTAAAATGATCTGAAGGAAATAAGCCTCTAAGTTCTAGTTCTAAAGAAGGCGGCTCGGTTAAGAGCTAAAGTAACCAGGAAAGACATTTTGTGACTGGGGAGATAACCAGGGGGCTGACTCTGCAAAGCCACCCAATCCTGTTATATCGGCAGCAGAATTACATTCTCTTAGAAGCATGAACCTGTAAACTACACGTGCCAGGAAAACAGGTTGCACTCTCCTTATGAGAATCGAGTTCCAAAACCACCCCTCTGTGCTCTACTCTGTGGGGAAGGTCAAGGCCATAGCGCAGTGACAGGGCTTCTAAAGCATGCATGAGGTCCTGAGATTCATCCTCAGCACTGGGGGAAAAAGTCCAGGGCTGATGACGGGATATCCAGGTGCCAGGACTGTGTCCCTGCCAGCACTGGCTCTTCATCTGACCATCCAGGTCAGGTGCTGGTGGCTGATGAACTACGGCTCTCCTCGGACATTCTGGAGGACAGCATTTCTACATTTAGCAAACTGCACGGGCTCACAGCACTCTGGTCCCATGTCTGGAACACACACCTCCAGTCTGCTGGCGCCAGTCCCTCTTTCTGTTTGCTTTTGCAGGGCTGGGGGTTAAGCCCACGGCCTTGTACCCGCCATGTAGCCCTCTACAACCGAGCTCTCCCTCTACCTTCAGCTGTAGATTGTGTTTGTGATGACAGTGGTGATGCCAAAGACAATGCGGGCATAAATGGGTAGGGTAGGATGGGGTCTTGTCCCGATTCCAGAGGCTCTCAAGGAGAAAGGCCCGCCTCTCACTGCTGCCGCCCTCACCGCTGCAAGGCCAGCCTCCCGAGAGCCCACTGGGGATCAGGAGATGGAGGGTAGCTGGGGCATCCACCACCGTGCGCTCACAGCTTTGCTTCAGTGAGGGCTCACGGGACAGAGTTCTTTGCTGCTTGGCATCGGCAAGGCCAAGCACGATCTGCCTCCGCCCAGTGGTCCGGCCGCCAGCACAGGCCACTCTAGTCTAGACTCTCTGGTAATGGCCCAGATGCTCTGTGACGGTCGAGTCGACCCATGCTCTGAGCCAGGTGCTCCGTGCTGCTGGAAGCAGTGGCCGCTGCCTCAGGAGCAGTCTGTCTCAGGATCTGAGACTGGCGGCCTGATCTCGTCAACAAGCCTGCACAGCCTGCATCATCTCACCATCCTCAACGATCAGGTGAGGGCGTCCTCCTACACACGCACCGCGAAGGAGGGGGCGTCAGAAACTCACCACTGTGCCAGCTTCAGCCACAGGGCGGCTCCCCCGGCAGCTCCCTCTGGTGACTGACGAGGTTCTGGCTGCTCCCACCTCAGACCCAGGTCACTCTTCCTCCCAGTGACTCTGATGTAGCCAGCTGCCTACAGGATGCTCAAGGGGAACTGAGCTGGTTCCCTGAGATGTTCCAGACACTGGCAGCCACCCCTGCCTAACAGGGCAAGTGGAGTCAGGCTTGTGCCTGAGTGCAGAGGTCTCACACTTGGATGTGGGTTTGCCTTCCCTAGCCAACACTAACACTTCTCAGGACGGCATGGAAGGGCCTTGGGGGAGGCCGGGAAGAGGATGAGCAGTACCCTGTTGGCAGGGTAGCAGGGACTTTCCTCAAGGGACTGAACTCCCTCCAAAAGGAGGAACTGGGCCTGTGAGTGAAGCTGTGTTCTGACCTGGTCAGACTTCTGCTGACAGGATCTAGAACGCCTTTGCTTACGTGGATCAAGTCAAGTCTGGCAGGTGGCCTGGCAAGTCCATCTCTGGGGAGCCCAGGACGCTGGCCTGGTCATAGGTCTCTGCCTGTTAGACTCTTCTGAGGGTGGCTCTTACTCCTTTGCCCAATACAGAAACCATCCCCACCTCGTCTTGGACAATTAAGTGTCGCTCTTTTAAGTGGCCCCTCTCGAGGACTGTCCTTCTGTTGCCCTCCAAAGCCTGACGCTGAGCATGTGCCAGCCACCTTCTTCCCCCATGTAAGCAATAAGCAACCTCCCTGGGCTCTTAGTGAGTCAGTCTGGGCACTGCTTCCCCTGACCCTGTGGCGTAAAATCCCAACAAGCCTCTTCCAGATGCAATACTCTTACCTAGTCACCAACCCCACCTCAGGTGGAGCGGTTTGAGCTGGTAACTGTTAAAGGCAAAAGACCACCAGCTGGTAAGCCCCCAAGGGCCAGTCACACTGGAGGTGCCGGCACCACAGAAGGACAGAGCAAGGAAGGGTAGCTGGGAGCCACTTTCGCCTGAAGCCAGAAGGGTCCCTGAGGCTGCTGGTAGCTACTATCTCTGAGCAGTAAAGAGAGCTGTTAAAATCACAAGAGCTGACCTCACTGACATTCAAAGAACCCTCCTGCCTCAGCCCTCCAAGGAGCTGGGACTGCAGGCACACATCACCGTGCTTGGTTCCTCCTGTAACTTCGGGCCTATAGAGAAAAGCAGTCACAGAGCTCTTCCAGGGTGCTGAGTTCCCTCAGCAACTTTGTGCCTCTCCGTGGGAGCTGAGTGCGTCCTCTGGGTCCTCCCACCGGGAGCACACAGGCCTCGCAGGACAAATCTCCAGTCTCCCGGCCCCGCGGGTCCCTTCCTGGACTGCACATCAAGGCCACTGCACATCCGGAAGGTGTGGCCACCTTCTGGGTCCAAGTCTTCGCCAACTCTCCGGCAAGCCGGCTGTCAGCCCTTTCTAGGCTCTGAAGCGGCAGCACTGAAGCCCCGAGCCCAGCCCTCTCCCCTGTGCTCCCATGACTGACCGGTGCCATTTAATGGCCCTGCCCCCTTTGCTCCTGCTCCCGCCTGTCTTCTCCAGATCTCCGTGGATACAAACCAACGGCACCAGGCCCTCCGTGCCTCCCCCTCAGGGGTACCAGGGATGAGCTGGTATCCTGAGTGCCGCAGTGCCTCGCAGGGCAGCACCTGGGAACCGCAGCTCTCCAGCTAGAAGCGGCCAGACTCAGCAGGTCTGGGCTCTTCTGGCATTGAGGACAAACTACAGAGGTCTGAGGTCTTTGGGACCTGTCTGTAGGCCCCTCCCACACATTCAGAGTCCTGTTCCTTCCTGATCAATACTAGAGGATGCTCACCGGGCTGGCCACGTGCAGGGGAAGGGGGCTGGTTCCTAGCTTTGCTGCTTTACGCACTCAGGAGGCTGAGTTTGTGTCTCTGCTTACTGTGCAGGGCTTTTCCTGCCTCAGTGTCTCCACGCCTCTGCCAGGGTCACCTGGAGGTGGCCCTGCCCCCATCACCTAACCATCGTGATAGATGATTGTGGATGTGTCTGGATGACTGACTGGCAAGCCAAAGTCTGACGAGGAAAGCCAACCTTGGAGACGGTGCCACCGACCAACAGGTTTGTGGCTTGGGCAGAATAAAACAGAAAGAAGAAGGAAGTCTTCCCTTTCGCTTTGTGAGAGGACCTCGTCTTTGCCCTCACTTCTGGTCGTTCACCTCCAGCTCCTTCAGGTTTCCAGCACGGACCCTTTGCTTCTCCAGTGTCCTCGCTCCTGACTGCAGTGAGCTCCAGGCCTCTGACTTCTGACCGGACCCTTAGCTGTCCAGAATTCAGATGGCCCTTTCGCATTCTTCTGCCCCGACTCTAAGCTGCCATCGTAAGGCTACTTGTAAATTATATATCGTACAAATATTTAACATAATATATAAGTATATACTTAACATTATTATACAAATAAATATATAATATTAAGTGAACCCTAACTGACAGATTCCCTCTAGGACTGACACCCCGTCCCCATCCTGTGTCTGGCCTTGCTTTGCATACCACGAGCTCCTGCCCCAACTATCTTGGCCATCCAGCACCTGCCCCTTTCCTGCTACACTTCCTCGGAGTTCAGTAATGTTCTTCTCCAGTCCTAGCCTTGGTCCTGGATGTCAGGAGTTCCTGCCCATCTCACGGGTAAGGAGATATGCAGACATCAGCAGAAGGCCACAGTCAGGGTCTGTGGCCTCCAAAGGCCTTGGAACCCTCGCTCAGGGTCACTTACTCAATTGCAAGGCCCAGCAGGGGACCTCCCCAGAGGGATCTGAGGGTTCTGACTTTTATTTTTTGGTACTAGGGGTCAAACTTGGGTCCTTGCACTTGCAAGGCAGGCAGTGGAACCAATGAGCTAAGTCCCCAGCCAAAGGCTCTGACTCTTAAGTGGAGGGACCAGTGGAAGAGGTTTGCAACAGAAACTTTAATAGATAATGTCCTCAAGTTGACGGCACTGTCAGGCCCAGGCCATGCCTCTCAATCGGCGTGGGCAGAAGGTGCCAGGGATCTGGCTGGTTGCCACGGTCACTGTCATAGATGCCACAGCTCAGAAAAGGAACAGGGAGCCTCATGAAAGTGAGGACTCTATGGTCCTTGGGCTACACCTGCTGGTCCTTAGGGGCCCTGGACGGTCAGTGTCCACTTGTCTGGGCCAGGGCTGGAGTGAGATGCCTACTTCTCGTCTTCCGAGTCTCTAGAGAAGGGAGTGGCGAGTCACACGCGCTGGTACAGTGACCAGATGCTGATGCGCTGATCCTTGGATCCGGCAGCCAGCAAGCCATCGGTGGCAAAGGCCACACAGTGGACAGAAGCACTGTGGAAATCCAGCACAGCCAGTGGCTTCATCGTCCGCCAGTGAAACACACGGACGCGATGGTCCCAGCCTGCAGTGGCCAGGATCTTGCGGTCTGGCCGGATTGTGACGTCGGAGATCCCAGGGTTGGGGAGTTGGTGAGAGCTGCGCGCCTGCGAGAGGGAAGACGGCAGGGGCGGTGTAAGGTGCTCAGGCGTGGGCACCCTGTCCACCCTGCCCCACCCTGCAGCGGGACCCCTGGGAGAGCTCAGGCTCCTCGACGGCTACACTCTCACTCCCACCCAGCTGACCGCCTCTGCCTCCTTCTCAGGAGCGTTTCTGCTCTGGGCTGACTGCGTGGCCGTGACACCGAGGACTCCGGCTCTCCCTCTCCTCCGGCCCTCTGGCTGAGCTCCTCCCCTGCACCTGCTCTGACAAATCTTTACCTTCATTAGGGAGCATCTCTGAGCTCCTTGCTGTGGTGAACACACTGCACCTTCACATCTTTCGAGAGGCAAGGACTCCAGCTCGGCAGCAGCACAGAGCTGCCATTTCTCCAGCCACATCGGGGAGGATGAGTAACTCACCCCCTCTCTCAGCAAACTCTAAGCAGTTGAGGAAATCCCATGATGGGAAGGAGCTACAGAGCCGCCAAGCGTGGGCAGCAGCAGGGTGTGGGCAGGAGCTGTGGTCTGAATGGCTCTCCCAGAAACTCATGGCTGCGAACTCATCTCCAAATCCACATGCTGATGGCATCTGGAGGTGGGGCCTCGGGAGGGCATCAGGGTTAGACGAGGTCCTGAGAAGGGGGCTTTTGTGGTGGCACTGGTGGTTTATAAGGAGCGAAAGAGACCTGAGCTAGCACACTTGCTCGGAGGCCACAGGATGTCCTCTGCCTCATTATGAGGCAGCACAAGGCCCTTGCCAGATGCCAGCTCCACGATCTTGGACTCTGTAGCCCCACAACTGTGCAGCACATAAACTTCTATATTTTATGATATACTCAGTCTCAGAAACTTTGTTATAGCAATAGAAAATGAACTAAGGCCCAGGACAAGGCCAAGACATGATCAGAGGTAGAAAGGGCTGCACAGTAGTGCTCCTCACCAGGCTATGGGGAAGCCTAGCTCCTGGCGTGGTTCTGTGAAGGGGAAGGGTGCTGAACAAGACAAGGAATTATGTAGCATTTTCGATCTGCACGGAGCCACGAAGGAGCCATGCTCTCTCTGGGGTCCAAGCACTCCAAGCTCAGTGCTGGGGCACAGGAAGCCTCCTGTCCCAACATGTGCCTCCTGCAGCAAGCAGAGAGCCCCCCAGAAATCAGCGCTGCCTTTATGGTCAAACATCTATGGCTGGGTAGGATCCAGCATGTCCCTCTAAAGGTTCATGTTGGGAGCTCAGTCCTCAGTGTGGTGGTACGGAACCTTTAAGAGATGGGCCTCCTCAGGTCAGCTGGGCCTATTTCCTTGAAAAGGACTGTGGGGCCCAAGTCTTTCTGATGTCATGTCTGGCAGTGTAACCTATTCCCTTCACACATTCCTGGCACAAGGTGATGTTATGCATTTGGCCTTCACTGGAGTCCAAACCAGTAGGGCTCACCCTCTGGAACTGTGAGCCAACTGAATCTCTCTTCATAAAGTCAACCTGACTAAGGTATTTTGTTATAGTAACTAAAAACTGACTAGTATACAGCATTCATGGTTACACAGGGCTGTCTGGTGGGCTATACGGCATTTGGCATCTGTCCCCACGCAAAATGACAGAGGCACTCTGCCAACACTGTGACACCTAATGATGGCCATTCCTTCCACCAGTCAATCCTGTATGTGGCCTGGCCCTCTTGGTCCTGAACACCAGGAGTTCTATCAGCCTCCTTTTTTCTAAATGTCTCCTAATATCACTTTCTGTTAAAAAAGTCACTCATCTCTGCAAATATAACTCAAGGACAAAGCAGAAAAAAGAAACAAGAAAAACAAATGGCAACATTCCTCAGATGACAGCAAAATGGTCACTAAGTGATTTACTCATAATTAAAACAAAACTAAATGAACTAGGTTACATCTACAAATTACCCCTATAAAACAAGAACCCAAAGCAGCAAAACACCGAGGACAGTGGTCCTGACTCAAGAAAGAAAACAAAAAAGAGGTGAAGTGGCTGGGCATGGTGATGCAACCTGTACACCCAACACTTGGGAGGCTGAGGCAGGAGAACTGCTGCACATCTGAGAGCAGCCTGGGCTACACAGTGAGTTCCAGTCCAGCCTGAATTACAAAGTTAGATTGTTTCCCCCAAAAAGGAAGAAAAGATAGGAAGCAAAGGAGGGGAATCAGAAACAGGAAGTGACAAAGACCCTGAATAAAAACAGGAAGGAGCCAGAAGAATGAAGAGTGATCAAAAGAGAAAGAGTTAAAATGGGTAGTACGGGAAGATAATACAGGGGGGATGTTGGAGTTCACTGATGTAGAAAAGCAGTTTTAATGTCGCAAAATAGAAGTCTTATGATCAAAGTCCAAAGAAAAGCTACAGAGCAGTCAACATGAAGATATGCTCTAGTAAAACTCTTAGACCTAACAGCTACGGAGAGTCCTTTTGGTAACCAGAACAGATCACATTGCTCAAGAGGGTAAAGTACAGGCTATGAACAGAACATTCTCGGCTACATCTGTGCCAGCAAACGACAGAATGATGCTCACATAGGTAAGAAGGGATATGTGGCCCAAGAATTTTATATCTAGCCAAAATGTCACTCAACTGTGAAGACAATATGGAGACATTTTTGAACATGTAAGAACTCAAAGGATATTGCTCCCATAAGCTCTTCTGGAAGGACAAGAAGATTAATCCCAGGGTTGTAAGAGATAACTGGAGAACTACAGCAAATGGCCTGGCAGACAGCACTGAATCTATTTACCAGCAGGATTAAGTCTAAAACACATGGGGATTATGGTGCGAGAACCGGTTATGTAACTAACCGATACAGAAGCGTAATGAGAGAGACTGGTTAAGTTCACTTGCTCCTTCTTTGTTATTTGGAGGCCAAAGATACAAGTAGTCAACTCCGTACTTGACAGCTTATCTGCCGTCCACCGTGAATAATAACAAAATCAGCATTATTTTCTTCTGTTTTTCCACCTGAGCAGTGGCCTGGTACCTGCCCTGTATATCTGCAGAAAGTATACAATCATGAACACATTCAACAGATTTACGACTGGATTCCAGTGTTCAATCCAGATCTGCACTAGTGAGGGACTCCAAAGGGACTACTGGCAGGTACACCAAGTGAAGGCACATGAGAAAGAGGGGCCCCACGTTCACAGGAAAAACTGAACTCAGAGCCTTTTGGCTGCACTAAGGCAGACCATTATGAAACTTAACGGTGATAAAGGGTACAATTCGGAACGAAGAGCCATGACTGCCTACTTGGCAAATAAACAGGTTTACCCTTCGCAGAACAGGAATAACAGGCAAGTGGCTGTGATAGTAGAGTAACTCGTACCAGACCAGGCACTGTGCTGTAAACCACCATAAAAGTAAGCAAAATATACACGGTAACTTTTACAAGCTCTGGACAGCAGGCAGAGGAGGTTTCTGATGATGTGAACCTCCCAGTGTTCTCTGCCCCGGGGACAATGTCCTGGCCAAAAATCCAGGCCAAACACAGTACTCACCTTAAGCTGAGGAGGCAAATATCAGAATTTTGGGCAGTGCTGAAATCTGTGAGGATGAAAGAGGGAGGGAAACAGGGGTACCTGGAGGGTGGAGGACTATAGGTGGGGCTCCTCACGAGCCCTTGTTTGAAGGCTGGGTCACATAAGCCCAGAGCAAACTTAGCAGAGAGTGACGCTACAGGGTCAAACAGACAGGTAAGAGAGGTCAACTGAGAGCAACTGAGTTCCATAATGGCCTGGCTGCAGGAGGAAGGGTTCCACGTGGAGTAGGCCTGCTGCAGACATAGCAGAGCAAAGCCAGAAGCCATGCCTCAGCAAGCTCCGAAAGGGGGAGCCTGGAATGGCTTTCCACACACCTGACCTAAAGAAGCACAGACCAGGCCTACGCAAGTTCAAGGTGAACAGCCAGTAAGTGAACTTCCTGCCAGAAGAAAAGCAAGCACTATTCAGAGCAAGGAAACAGACATCAGAGTCTCCGACATATATTATTTATATTGTCGAGCACACAAACAAGAAATTACTAGACGCACAAAGAAGCAGGAATATATGATCCATGGCGGGGGGCAAGCAGTTCACAGAAGGTGATCCCCAAGATCAGTCTATCCCATGGCAGAGATGTTGGGTATATCAGATAAAAACTTGAAAGAAGCTGTTTAGATGTGTTTTTTAAATTAAAGGAAAATGCATTCAAATAATTATAAAATAATTTATCTGGATGAATGTGCAGAGAAACAGAAAAACAATTTCAGGACTAGGGATTGAACCCAGATCACTTACAGTGCTATATCCACATCTATCCTTCCTTCCCTCCACTTTCTCTCTCTCTCGCTCTCTTTCTCTCTCTCTCTCCTTTTTTCCTGCTTTCTTTTTTGGTACTGAAGATCAAACTTGGGTCCTTGTACTTGTGAGGCAGGTGGCGGCACCACTGAGCATAAATCCCTGGCCCTCTCTCTTTCTTGAAAGGGTCTCACTATGTTATTACTTTGCCAGGCTGGACTCTAGCTTGTGATCCTCCTGCCTGAGCCTCCCACATTAGGGTTACAAGCATGTGCCACCATGCCCAAGAAGAAATACAAATCATGAAAGATGTACAACTGAAAATCTCAATAACTGAAATAAAAAAAATTATAGGATAGGGTTAATAGCAGATTGGAATTTTTTTTTTTTAAGTTGATGAGCTAGAAGACAGACCAAGAGATTATCCACACTGGAGAGAGAAAAAAAAAAAAAAAGATTAAAGGAAAACCAGTAAACACAGCCTCAGGGACCAATGTGACAATATAAAACTGTCAATTTATTGAAGCCACAGGAAGTAGCAAAAGTGAAAATGGTGAAGGAAAAAAATTCGAAAAAATAATAACTAAAAAGTTCCCAATTTTAGTGAAAACAACAATTTATAGGTCAAAAGCTCAGCAAAACTCAACTAGGATAAGAAAAATCTAAACACAATCATGTCAAACTGCTGAAAACCACAGATAAGGAGAAAATGTTGGGCACAGACATGGAATCAGGCACGCTGTGCATAGCAGCAATGATGAGGACCAGAAATTCTCACTGGAAACAACAGAACAACCCCTTTAAAGTGCGTGAGGAGAAATACAATTGTCATCCATAAACTCCATAGTCAGGGTTCTTTAAAAAGGAAGGGAGAGGAGCTGGAGCTGGAGCTCAGTGGTACAGCACATACTTAGCATCCTTGAGGCCTAGAGCTCAATCCCCAGCTCCAAAAAATTAAGTAAGTAAATAAATAATAAAAAGGGGTCAGGGATTTAGCTCAGTAGTTCTGCTGCCTGCCTTGCAGCACAAGGGCCTGAGTTCAATCTCGGGTATAAAAAGAAAAAAGAACGTGGGTCTACAGGAGAGTACCAGAAATGGTAAGCAGGTGAATAAATACAAAACACTATGCTCTAGCCAGGCATGGTGGCACACATCTGTAATCCAGTACTCTGGGAGGCTGAGGCAGGAGGATGAGAAGTTTAAGCGCAGCCTGGGCAACTTAGCGAGATTCTTATCCCAAAAAATTAAAAAGCAAAAGGCAGGCTAGTACCACAAAACAAAACTGCACTTTAAACATAATTTCACAAATTTTTATAACATATAACTGATGATTTAAAGCAAAATTAGTCCCTGATGTGTACAAAAGTAAAATGGACAGCAGTAGCAGCATAATGGATAGGGAGGTAGGTAAACGGAGCGGTGCCAGTAAACTGTTACTATAGCTGACAGGTGGGGTATGGCCGACACTGACTGCAGATTTTGAAAAGGATGCCATTGTTAATCCACAAGCAACACTCAGGAAGAAAAGTAACGAGAGGCACAGCTAAAAGAAGTCAAGTGAGGAAACGAAAGCGGCCCACCGCACATCCAGCGTTGGTCGATGATGAACCACACCTGTGATGGTATATGCAGGGAGCCGAGGTGCATCGAGACAGGCAGGCTGTACCATGGGGGTCTGTTAGACACACTCTGTGGCAGTGGTGGGAGCAGTATCACAGTATCACTGCTCCATGGTGTTTCAGCAGGAACAAAATCATGTAAAGACACATCTCTAAGAACATATCTCATCGCTACCGGACACGCAACTGTATCTAATTAACACAAGGGAAGGCAGGAAAGGAGCACAAAAGGGCCCAAGACAGAAGTAACACATAGCGGTCCCCAGTACAAAAAAAAAGAAGTAATATGCAGAAAGCAGATATTAATACAGCAGACTTAATCCCAAACTTATCAATAACATTAAATGCAAACAGATTACATGCTCCGATTAAAAGATGGAGAGTGTCAGAGAGGACCAAAAAGTAAAATACAACTACCTGCTGTCTACAAAAGATGCTTTAAAAATATCAAGAGATCAGAACAGGTTGAAAATAGAAGCACAGGACAAGATGTACCATGCAAAAGACAAACCTAAGAAAGTTGATGCCACTACTCAGTATCAGACCAAGCAGATTTCAAGACAAAAACACATCACTGGAGATGAAGGTGGTTTCAGGCCTGGGAATGTGGGCTCTGTGGTTGCCTAGCATGTACAAGGCCCTGGATCCAACACTCAACACCATAAAGAAAACCCTAAAAAAAACAAAAGAGGAAGGGAGGGAAAGAGGGAGAGGGGAGGAGGAAGGGCAGGAATGAGGGGTGGATTTACTAATGAGAAAAAGTCACTGGGTCATTTGCCAGAAGAAGGCAGCCATCCGAAGTGCTTACACACCTAACAGCAGAGCTTCAAAAATGAGGAGCAAAATGGGTAGAACTAGAGAAAGAACAAGCATGTTCGTAGTCAGTCAAGAGACTTTAAGACCCTTCCCATGGTAGCTGGCAGAAAACTAGACAAAAAGAAATTGCAAAGGATACCGAAGACTTGAACCACAGATGGAGAGACCTGAGTTGCGCTGATAGAAGACTCCACCCAACAACTGCAGAACACCTGGCCTCTCCGAGTACATGTGGTCTGCTCCCCAAGACATGTGCGGGGCCAAACAGCAGCCTCCATAAATTTATAAATGCTGAACTTGTATAGGGAACATTCACTGACAACAGAATTAAACTAGATTAAAAAAATCTACAAAAGCAACCAATATTTGGAAACTGACTAGTACGTCTAAGAAGCCTATGGATCAAAGAAGAAATCATGAGAGAAAATACTTGGAACTGAATTAAAACAAAGATACAACATGCTGAAATGTGCAGGGCAGACCCACAGCGGAAGGTGCCTAGGGTGGGAGCTAACATGTTCATAGCCCAGCAGAGACAGATCCAAAAGTGTGGACCCTACACTGCCTTCTTCTTTTTTTTTTTTTTTTTTTTT
>NW_022900946.1:23901681-23960286 GCF_012274545.1 Fukomys damarensis | reverse complement strand
TTTTTTTTTTTTTTTTTTTTTTTTTTTTGATACCAGGGATCAAACTCAGGTCCTCAGGCTTGCGAGGCAAGTGGGAGAACCACTGAGCTAAATCCCCGGTGCCCCACACTACCTTCTGATCACGGTACAACGGACACACACTTGCCAACAAGAGGCCTTGCTGAGAGACAGCTGAAGGATGGCCTGAGAGGTAAGGGTGCCCCAGCAACGTTCACGGTACAAGCAATCATGAGTGGGAGACCCAGCTCCGTAAGACCCACGTACACCTGAAGGGGTGGGGTGGGGAAAGGAAGAGCACTGAAAAGCTAAACCCTGTAAAAGGGAGTAGTGAGTAAATAAAACATGGCCTGAGCCATATTCATAGTTGGCTCTGGGGCAAAAGTCCTTTCCAGAGATAATAAGGGTGACTAAAAAAAGCCCGACTCGCCAGGAAGATGCCATTTTAGAGTTGCATACTGCTAAGGTGGCTTCCAAATACAAAAAGCAAAAAAAGAACAGTACCTTATGGGCCTGCCACAACATTCACCTGCACCTTCAGGGCTCTGGCCGCCGCACACCAGGCGGATGGGCCTGACCCAGGGACCATTTGTGCAGCTCTGTCCAACAGCACCCGACACTTTCTTTTCGAGCACATGTGGGATACTTATGCTAAATGGACGGCCCCCTGCATTTCAAAGAACTGACATCATTCAGACCTTGCTCTCTGACCACAATGTAATTGAGTGAAGAATTTAAAAATTGAAAGATAACGGTGGGGGTGTCCCCCAAACATGTGGAAACATAGAAACACTTTAATCAGCTCGGCAGCCAGAGAACAAACAAAAACAGAGTCCCTTTAGAGGTGAGGCGTAATGAAGACAAAGACTTCTCGAGGTGCAGGACCCAGCTGGAAGGTGCACAGATCAGTAACTATGAATTGATAGATATTCACGCACTCATCACAAACAGCTATAAAGTGATCTTTGAAAGAATATCCTGAAAGTATTTTGGCTTATAAATTCCTAGAAAAATGCAACTTCCACTAAAATCAAGAAACCAAAATAATTTTGCCAAGAAAACGGAACCTTCTCTACAAAGAAAATTCCTGCCCACAGCAGTATAAGCAAAGACTAACCCATGGCCACTCATGAAGCAGATGGACGTGGTGGCGCATGCCAGTAATCTCAGCACTCAGGAGGCTGAGGCAGGAGGGTCGGAGGCCAGCCTGGAATACAGAGCATAACCCTATCTTTAACAAAAAAAGATGCAGATTCGGCGGGAGCATGTGGTCCAGTGGTAGAGCACTGTCCTAGTATGCATGAGGCCCTGGGTTTGATTCCTAGCACTGCAAAACAAAACAAACAATAAATAGAATTCTCCCTGCCCAGACATATACAGCATCCCCTTCTGGGGATGCTGACCTCTCAATTCTGGTCTCCTGACACCTCCATACCGAAAGCAAAGCCAAGCACAGAAAGGGGCTTGTGCTGATCAGTCTATAGCCCCAAACTTCTCTCACTGAGCCAGCAGAGTAAGAAGACAACATGCTCTGTTTTGTGTTTTGCGATACTGTGGACTGAACGGAAGATCTTCACACTGAGCTAGCCCTAACCCCTTTATTTTTATTTTCAGATAGCGTGTCACTAAGTTGCCCAAGTAGGGCTCAAGCCTGCAGTCACCCTGCCTCAGCCGCTGGGATTACAAGTGTGCACCACCTCACCCAGCTGGACTTTTATTTTTTTTAGATAGGATGGTGTTACAGTGCCCTGGCTAGTCTTGAATTTTGAGGCTAAGGTGATCCTCCTGTCTCAGCCTCTCAAATAGCTGGGACCACAGGCATGTGCCGTTGTGCTGGCTTTATTTGGTTGTTTTGATATTAAAGAAAAAATACTGAACAATGCAACCCACTAAATTAATAGCATGGAGAAAAGTCACGAGACTGAGATGCAGTAAAAGCATTTGGTAAACTTCAGCACTCACCCACGATCCAGACTTTTCCTCTATCCTCTGAGGAGTGGAATGGACCGGATGAGAACCTGCCTGCAACCTGCAGCAAACTCAGCCTCCTTGTCAGCCCAGCCCAGCCCAGCCCAGCCCCGGATGTCCCGGGTCAGGTTCTGGCTCCAACCAGCATGGTCCTCAGCTCAGCTATATCCTCTCCAGCCCCCTTGTCCCCACCGCCTCAACACCTACTCCACGGCTCACAGCCAAGGCCCCGCCAGCCTAAGCTGCCCGCCTCGCTGCCTCTCAAGTCCCCAGGTCCGACCCGTGGACCTGCCGACACCCCCCGCCCACCTGCCCTACCGTCTTTCATGACCTGCTCCTCTGCCCCAGCCCACTCTGCCGTCCTGTTGTGTTCATGGGGCAGAGTCCCGGCTCTGGGCTCTTGTGCTTCCTGCCTGTACTTGCCCAGGAGCTGCTGGACCTGCTATAGAATACACAGCTGTCCACTGTGCGGCCACAAGGCCCGCAGCCTACGAAGTGCCTAGGTCCTGGGCCGCACCTCTCCCTTGCGTGACACCTCCCTGCCCAACACGTACGGGCTGGCTCCGGGAGTGTCCCCATGCTACTTTAGTGCATGCGCGTGTGCATTTGTGCGATGCAGGGGCCCCTCCGTGACTCCCGGAGACTATGACACCGCTGGCCCAGGGAACCAGGGGCTAGGATCGAGGTCAGCAGGGTGCTCAACATCACGTCATCCATTTCTCCCCTGTGAATGCTGGCCTGGGTCAGTGGCAGAGGGACCTCTGAAGCCAAGCAGTGGACCCACCCAGGGCCAGCCTGTGTCCTTGCTATTCCCTCTTCATAAGAATTTCCGAATTACGATGCTTCCCAGAGAAAGCTGCTTTCAAAGCTGCCCTCTGGAGCTAACCACACAGAGCCAAGGGTTAGGGGAAAAATTCAACGGAGCCCTGCCCAGCAGTCTTCACAGGCAGGAGGTGGGTACTAGGGAGCGAGCAGCCTATACCGATTTTCCATACCTCCATGAAGTATCTGTACCCGCAAGGGTCAAGATATCCCACTCCTGCCCAGGGGCTTGGCTGTGCTAACCCACCAGCCAGTGGTAACCGGAGTGACTCCATACCCACTACGGCCACTCCTGGAAATGGGTGAGGGCCTCAAGACAGAGACAGCGCAGCAGGAGGATGGGGTTCCTGGCAGGTGAGAAGGGAGACACTGGGAGCCCGCACGGGGACCTGGACATTGGCGTCTGTCCTGGGGACAGTGTTCCTGAGGACCAGGCCCTGGGACGATGCAGGGAGACTAGCCAGAGCCCTGTGACATGGCCAGCAGGCTGGACCTGGCCTCAGTCCCGAGGCGATCCCTGTCTCCTGCAACAGTGGACACGACACGGTGACTCTAGGTGTGCAGAGGGCTCGGCCCGGTAGTTCCTGCCCTGGCAGCTCTGCGGCTTCTATTTAGAGGGAAGTCCCTGGTGAAGCCAAGGGGACAGAAGGTACAGGCCACAGCTCTGCTGCAGCTGCGACGACTGCACGCAATGAGGCGAGAGCGCGGGAGGTTTGCTCCCAGCCAGGGCTCATGGGGTGGAGGAGCCTCATTATTACCTAAAGACCTAAACATACTACTAGCTGTAAATCAGTCCCTGCTTCAAGGCTGTGGGCACGGCCCCGAGTGGAGGAGGAAGGAACAGGGCCTGTGTACCACCTGGATCTGACTACAGCTGAGGTCCAAACCTGGCAGCTAGCGGGAAAGCCACCTCCGAAGGCAGGCGTGCAGCTCTGGGTCGTCAAGTGTCCCCAAAGCCCCCAGGCACTGTCCTGAGCAGGTAGCCTCCTGGTCACGGCCATGGCCCCCTGCTGAGCCTTGGCCAGAGCTGGGACCCTCCAGGAAGGATCTCTGGCCACCAGTGGCTCTTACCGCACATGACCTCAGGTGCCAGGAATGCGCGGCACAGCCGCCATCTGGTTCTGATTACCCACGCTCTGCTGCAGGAACCTCATCCACATCTCTGCTCCTAGTGCCTGCCTGGGAGAGACTGACTGGGGCTCAACGGAAGTCTGAGCAAGAGGAGCAGACAAGGCACCTCTGAGCCTACAAGGCAGGCAGCCACACCGCAGTGTCCTGGCACGGGTGAGGGTGCTGTGGACACCCAGGGCTCAAGGCCGCCTCACTGCTCCCTGGTGTCAAGGGCCATCGGACAGCAAAGCACCCTGGATGCTTCCTCCCACAGGCCTGGGGTTTGCCGAACCTGAAACCTCCACGACCTGTGGGCCAGCTCTGGGTGTGATTTCAATGCCTTTGCCAGGTTGGTGGCACACAACTGTAATTCTCGCACTCTGGGAGGCTGAGGCAAGAAGATCCTAAGTTTGAACTCAGCCTGGGTATCTGAGTGACTTAGTGAGACCCTCTCTCAAAATAAAAAAGGCTGGAGGTGTAGCTCAGTCCAAAGGCCCTGGGTTACATTTCTAGTACCAAACCACGGGAGTGGAGAGAGAGGGGAGAGATAAGGGGAGGAGAGGGGAAGAGGAGGTCTTCACCCTCCCTTGGGACTGTTCTCCACTGCCCAGGACACCCCCTCCCCAAGCAGCGCAGTGCTCAGTTGGGGGTGAGGGGACCTCGCCTCTTCCTTTGATGTGCTTGGCTGCGCCAGGACCTACCCAGCACCCACCATCACCCCAACTACTTCCAGGCTAGAATCCCTGCCTCCCCCTTCTGCTTTGACTTTTCAATTCATTAATTCCTGCTTCCCCCTTCTGCTTTAACTTTTCAATTCATTAGTAGAGTAAAAGTTCATCTCTGGGCTGGAACATGCCCCATAAATTTAAGTTTTAAGTTCCAGCAGCTGTTTCCCAAACACTCCAGAAGAGGCTGAGCAGACAGGGGCAGGACGGCTCCTTCATGGGGTCTGGGGTGCAGAGAGCTTGGGTGGGAGCCACAGAACTCTCAGAGAAGCTGCCTGGGCTTCAGCTCTTTGTACAGTCGGGCCAGTGAGCATAACTCACAGTGGGACAAGCACTGGGCCCAGGGAGGGGAGCAAGGAGAGGCTCCCACGCACCTGGTGGGAACTCTGAACACGCAGACCAGCACCCAATTCTGAACCTCCAACTCTAAAATGACCATCAGGGGCCTGAGGTTTGGCTCAGTGGTTCTGCTGCCTGACTAACAAGCACAAGGACCCCAGTTCGATTCCCAGTACCGAAAAAATAAATAAATCAAATGACCATCAGTAGTACGGCTTCACACCCACTCACCACCCCAGCCCACCGTTTGGAGGCCTTGGACACCCCTCCTTCCAGGTAACTGCATCAGAAGCTCTGCCCCTGGTGCCAGGGCCGCCGATGGCCTCTCCAAGACACTGCAGAGAGTCAGATGTATGAAGAGACGGACAGATGGGACAGGTTTACTCTGAGTTCACCACGCTGCACAGGCTTTGTCCTCCAAGTACAAGGTGATGCCCAGGACGTGTGAACACACCGCCGCACTCGCCTGGGCTCCCACACTCCCACGCCCTCCCCTCATACAGGGCTCTGCTCTCCCACACCATGGAGCGAACCATGCAGGCCGGACCGCCCTATGCGGGCACAGACATCAGCCATTCTCGAGCCACACCAGCTAGGACAGCCCACAGGACATTCGGGGAGATCTCCAGCAACCCATACTCAGCCCCAAGGCTTCGAGCCCCCGCCCCATGGGCTTTCCTGCTGCCACTGAGCAGCAGCCTCCTAGAGCCACGTTGCAGACCACCACTGGGGGCCCTGGCTCCCAGAAGCTTTTGATAGGTTTTTGCTTTGTTTTGTTTTTGTTTTTGATTAATCAGCTCCTTGCTGGCCAAATTCCTCTGAGTTTTCACAAAGGGGTTTGGGTCTGCCTGGACTCTACGTGCCTTTCTCTGGATGGACAAGACGTGACGGCTGTTAAGCTGAGGTCTGGGGGAAACCCAAACCATGTGAAGGGCTGGCCCCACCCACGCCCCTCCCTCCTGTGACAGCCTCGGACAGGCCCGCCTGCACCACCTCCAAGTGATTAATTAGCCAGGGATCTGCAGCAGCTCCTCTTCATGCCTAAATATTGTTTCAGCCTATCAGACTGTTAGTGCAGAGCAGGATAAATGAGGCCCGGGGCCTAGCGCACTGACCTGCAGGGCCTGCTGCCCATCCAGGCTCCAGACAGCCAGCGCCTTCCCCGCGGAGCCGGAGACGCCCCGAGCCTTCTGAGAGTCAAAGTCAAGGCCCATGACGGGCTCCTCGTGGCAGGAGACACGGCTGCACACCTTCCTCCCACAGACGTCCCACAGGGCCACCGATCCGTCCTCATAGCCAGCCAGAAGGAGGAGGTGGGGACTGGACTGCGCCTGTGGGGAAGAGCACAGTGGTCAGCACCCAGAAGGGATTGGCCTCCAGTGAGTTCGGGGGAGACAGAGCTCTGGAGAAAGGCAACGGTGGGGCAGCACAGTCAAGGAGCAATTTCCCGTGCTTTCCACGGAGCCAGCAGTCCTGAGGCTCTGCACCCCATACCTTCCTAAGCAGCCTCCCCTGGTGCCTGACACCATTGGCATGGGTCTGTCAGGACCACTCCCACTGCTGTACCCCTGAGGGGCTGGAGGGCACAGAGCCCAGAGCAGCCCACAGAGGCCCCTGGCCTCGCGTGGCCGCTTTTCACCAGCCCCAAGACCTGACACCTGCCGGCACTGGCTTATGCTTGAAAGGGGAGGCACTGGGCACCCACCAAGGCCTTTAAGAGCTGTCAGGGACCCATTTTTCTTGCTTCCTCTCCTACGGCCCCAGACTCGAGGCCACTCCTTGCCGGGGCTGGTCACCTGTTTAGAATCCCCAGCCAGGAAAATCACAAGCTCCATCTCTGTGAAAAATGAACTTTGTGTGCTTTGTCAGTGTGGCTGCGGAAGCCCCCAGCCCCGGGAGCCCGGTGTTCCTGGAACTCTAGCGGCCCTTCCTATCATGATGAATGAGGGTGAGGGTCAGAGGGCTCCGCACCCTGGGCAGATGCCTCGTTTATTTAGCCTCGGCAACAACTACAGAAGAGGAGCGCTGCAGGATTCCAAGTCACCCTGGGGGACGCAGCCATCAGTCCTGGCACTAAGCAGAGACCCGAGAGAAACCTCACAGGGCCGAGCAAAGAAGAATGGTGTAGTCAGAGGCCCAGGGCACGTAGCTAACCAGTGGACGATATCCTCAACTGGCACAGGGAGTGAGGCTGGGGGTTGTGTGTGAGAGCTGGGAGGACCACGTCTGGGTTGGAGGACGCCTGTCGGACGGTGGGAAGGACACAGTCACTGGGCTTGCATACGGGCACAGCAAACCTATGAAGGCCAGAGCTGGTACAGAGGAGGCCACCGTGAACCCAGAAACAGCTTGTAAGCTGACTACGTCCTGACAGCGCTTCAAGTTGACGAACACAAAACTCGGGAGCAAGGCTCCCAGAGAGAGGCACAGGCTGCTGTGCACCCCTTGGGTGACTCCTCTCGAGCATCACCTGGAGATGCCTTCCCGATGCTGGGGCCCAAGCTGTGCCGACTGTGAGCCTGAGATGCAGGTCTCGCCTCGGTTTTCAAGTGTGCCCAGCACCCCACGCTAATGGCCTCCACCCCGCAGAGGGCCTGGCTATGCAGCCGTGCTGTTCCTGCGCTGCCATGACAGGGAAGCGCCCCCTGCTGATGATTTTCACTGGCTCAGAGATGGCTCGTACAGGCTATGCTACTCCTCTCCCACATGCGGCACATGAAACAGGCAGGCTGTCCACCTGGCAGCACGTGGTGGGCAGGCACACCTCTCCAGATGGTCACTCTGGGCAAGAAGCCCTGTCAGGATCCAAGGAAGGGTCAACACCAGGTGGGAGAAGCCCGAGACACCCCGCAGCCTAACCAGGACCAGATGCTAGCCCCTGCCAGACAAGGCGTGGCCACCTGCTGCACCCGGCCCCAAGGCCAACTCCAAAGAATTCACCTGGGGCTACTGAGAGTCACTCCCTTGGGGCACTGTGCTCCTGCAGCACCCAGTCCCAATCACAGCAGCCCTGGTTGAGCCATCCTCTTCCCCTCCCCATGGGACTCTTTTCTTTCTTCTTTTTGGTACCAGGGATCGAACTCCGGCCCTTGCACTTGCGAGGCAGAAGCGGAACCACTGAGCTAAATCCCCGGCCCAGGGACTCTTTCTTTCTGTGTTTTCTGAGCTGAAGGCTCCAGGAACTCCTCTCATCAATGACATTGGTGCCAGTCAGTTTCTGCATTAAGTTGTGGCCTCTGACAGGTTCTGAGCACCACAGCTAATCCGGGAGCCATGTGTGACTGCTCATCCGTCATGGTTCCGTGGCATAGCTGAAGGCTCCAGGCTGCTTGGAGGTGCTTGTCCCACGGGCTCAGCCATCTTGCTCTCTGCTGTACCTGCAGTCCCTACACCTCCCAGTGACAGATTCCATAGGTCAGATAGTGCTCTGACCTCTGCAGGCATGAAGGTCTCAAGTCACCCTGACGTGCTTTTCTCTGGCTCCTCCATTCTCCCTCAACTGAGACCTGGAAACAAAGACTCACTCTGCAACTCCTCCTGTCCCCTGGTATGCAGCTGGGTTCCCATGAGGAGCAGCGAATTCTATGCACTCCAACTCAGGTGGGGCCAGCTAGAGTGCCCTCAGGATTGGGGGCTGCTTTGAAAGCCGGTGCCAACTATGCTGCCTCAGGCCTGATTTACATCCTGGCCTTTTATGCAGTAATTATCCTAATAACACAGATTGGTTTTTTGAGTTGAGAATAAGAATAGACTTCAGTGCTGCAGAAGAAACACCAAGTCTGGTCACTTTGCCACACTCAGATTAACTTTACAACCTGACCTACAGGGCTGGGGAGAAAAAAGAAACACTTGAAGTCACTGTAGGCTTTTCTTGAGGCTTCATTTTGGATCCGTATTACCAACTGTGATTTGTCCTCTGTCAACTATATTAATTACCTTAACAAGTTGGTACATCCCTTTCTACACGTTTTTCTGCTGGAATTTTTACACGATTATGTAACATCCCACATTTCCCAGGGAGGAGGACAGGAGTGGGGGCAGCAGGGAGATCCTGCCCCAGGACCCGAGAGCACTATGGTTACTGCCTGGGGCACTCCTGCAGGGGCTGGCTGGGAGGTGGTGTGGAAAGACCTCTTCCCAGGGACACACCTGGGAGCCCTCACAGTGACCTAGGCTCTGCTGCAGTCCCTGAGGCATGACTACAAATCGGGCTCCGGGGGCTTTGCCATTTTAGGTCTCTCCAAAGCCCTCCCCACAACACACTCAAACCCCCCGGGGCTTCTAAGAAGCTGGGTGGCAGAGGCAGTGCCCCAGGATCAGCTTATTGGAGATCTCAAATTTCAACTGGAACCTTCTCAGTCAAGAAACTACAGGGAGGAGCCAACTGGAAGGAAGGCCATCAGTCTTTCTTCTCGCATGGCCAGACGGAAGAATAGTACCTAGTTGGATCTCTGGGAGTCCCTGTCCTGGGGGGTTCTCGTGGGACAAGCAGATAGCTCCTGATTTCATCTAATTCTTAAAAAGAGTTTAAAGAGGCCTCCTCCTGACTGCAGCCCAGCACAGTGCAGTTCTCAGCACCGAACAGAAGCAGGAAGATGGCTCAGGGATCACCCACTGCTCCTGAGAGGGCACTAGTTGATGACTTAGTCCCCGTGATTTCTGCACCAGTGAAGAGGCTTAAGGCTGAGGCTTCTGGAACTCTTTGGAAACTAACACCCTAAACTGTTCACTGTGGTGCCCCAGCTATGAATGACCCAGGAGAAGACACCTAACAGCTGAGCCAGCTGTGTCGGGGGTGTGGTAGGAGGAGCAGGCCTCACCTTGCGAAGGGCTGGGAGTATCCCTCCCACCTCCAAGCTGTGACTCCCACTTGGGCCCAGCTTTGGCTGCCAGCTCAGAAGTGCTCCTGACTTTCTCTAACAGGAAAGTATAATAGAAAAAGTAGGAAATGGCTGCGGGGAAAGTCATTGTGTTAAGCCTACTCCTACCTCTAAGAGGTAAAGAGGTAACAAAAATTAATCCCAAGCATGGCAAGGGTGGCGTGGGCTTGCCGGGGTTAGTCAGCATTTTCCCTGTGGCCTTGGCAGTCTGAGATCCAGGCAGACAGAAAAAGGGCACATGTTCCCCCAGGGAGTAGGCCAGGCAGCTGCTGACCCGAGTTCCCTGCTCACGGCCACCAGTGGGAGGCATCCCGGAGGATGAGCGATGGGAGCAGGGGTCTCCAGGAGCCCTTTCAAAGCCACAGCAGCAGCTGCCAGAGGAAGCAGAGGATACTGGAGCTGCAGAAAGTGGCCTGCATGTGTTCTCTGAAGGGAGTATCGCCCCATCGATTTGACGACAAATCAAACTCTGAATGGGGCCTGACTCACAGCTGGCAGGCGTGGGTGCAGGGCGGGGCTGGCACACGCTCATCTTACCTGCCACAGCCTCAGGCACATGGGCATGCCTGGCTTGGCATCTGCCTCCGGCTTCAGGGTGCACACTGACGTCTTGGATGGCATCTCCAGAATCTGAACCTGACAGTAAGAAAACAAGTCGATTTGGGCCGACGCCAAGTCAAGTTTGTGCTATACAAACAAGAGACTTTTAAGGCGATTAGCCAAGGTTGCAGCAAGTTTCTGTCTGCTCCCCTCCCTGTGGGACTGCGAGCGAGCTGAGTCTCCTAATTAGGCTTTACAGGCTCGTGGGCTTGGGTGCTGCAGGGCCATTGTGCAACAGATGTTCACATCATTCCTAAGTGACCAGCCCGTCACAGGCTGGTGGCTGCCCATGGCCTCTCTCGATTTTGCCATCAGGGTGGAACAGGCCCGGCTCAGCCAGCCCTAAACTAGCCTGGTCCTTCCTCTGCTTGCCTCCTTTCTCCATGTAGGACCCACTCTATGCAATCTTGGGAGTATCAAATGCACAGGAGCACCAAAGACCCGCCATCAGTCTAAGAAACGAGCAAGATTGGATGTTGGCGTTCCGGGCTCTGACTGCTGTCCTGCATATCCCAGATGCCTGGGTGCCTTGCGGCCCATAGTCAGGCCTCGCAGGCTGCCCATCTACTGAGTAGCCAGGGCAGACTCTGCCCAGCACCATCCTTAGGGGATGGTCAATGCTGTGAGGGGCAGACTCAGTCACTAGAGCACCAGAGACGGGAACTGGGCCCTAGCTGTCCCTCAGTGCCCGGGTTTCCTCAACTACCAGTAGGCACAGGGCACCCCTTCCTGTAAGCTTGGAGGAGCAGGGTGCTCCCGTATGACACAGGGCCAGCTAAACGCTCTCGTCTGGAGTCTGTGCTGCTGAGTGGGTACACTGCCAGCCGTCTGCCATGACTCTGAACTTGGGTAAAGGATGTTGGCCCAGAACTCACCTGTCTACCAGTAATGTGTCAGGGACACCAATGTGCAGTCAGACTGGACAGCAAGGCTAAGCCAACACAGGGCACCCCTGGTTTACACGCGAGAAGCCTGTAGTCCGGAGAGGTTGGGCTGTCACTGGATAGAACCCCCTAGCTGGTCTGGCCCCTCCGGCCAGGCTAGCAGACAATGTCCGAAGGGCCACTGCCTGGGCAGGTGAGAGCTGTACTACCCGCACTACACAGGACAATGGGCCTGCGCCCTGGTTCTGAGTTCTAAAGGTCCCACATGCTTGCTGGAGGGCTGTGCCCAGGCAGCCTCCCGGCAGGGCAGACGGATGAATACACAGCCTGCTCCTCCAGCTAGAGTCCTGTTGATAGCCCACCCCTGACAGATGGCCAGGATGCGGTGCTCTCTGGTTCAGCTGCGGACAGCTGGGCTTCTGCGCTTGCTGTGCACCACAGGGCAGCTCCTAGCTCTGCTCCACCTGCCACAGGGGCCGAGTCTTGCACACACACGACACCCACATGAACACAGGGTGTGCACACGTATTCAGGCACGCATGCACACGAACACACGCGTGTATACATCTCAGGCTGAGCCAGGTGGGAACCTGGTGAGAATATTCTGCCAAGACCCAGGAGAGCTAAAGTGAGGCCAGCACAACAAGTGATCCAGGAGAAGCCAGACGTGGAGCTCTGAGGCCCTCTCTACCTTCTGCAGGAATAAAATAGACTCTATTACCAAGTTCCTCCTTGTGGAATCAGCCATTGTCACTGTGTGAAGAGCTACGGAAACATACCTTAGCCTGCAGGGAGTAGGCACCGGGTCAGGGTCGAGTTACGACCCAAATGCAGCAGGCGGAAGGAGCCCTCAGCCCACACGTTCCTGGGGCATCTGGGGGAAGGCAGAAGTCACAGGACACACAGCTTATGACCTAGAGCTGCCCCAATCTGTGGGCTCGAGAAGACCCCTCGGGTGGCAGTGCAGAGGGGCCTGAGGGCAAGGGGCCAGGGGTTCATACAGAAAATGTGCTTTCTGGCTAGAGGAGGGGTGAGGGTAAAAACCAGGGCAGCCCTGGGGTCTAAGCTGGGAAGTACGGGAGCGGGTGTGAGAAAAGCAGCTTCTCGAGTCACCATCCTTCATGCAGGAAAGCAGAGAGGCCAGGACCTGGGGATAAAGGGGCAGGCATCGGCCACCTGGCCCAGAGACCCGCATCCAGGCTTTGTGCTGTTAGAGCAGGAGTTCCTGGTCTTGCTGTGCTCAAAGCCTACAGACACTAGGCGCTTTCCACCTGGCACCCAACTGCAACTTCTGTTTCCAGAAGGAAAATGTTGAGTTTGGACAAGTGTGGCCACCCAGACGGCCAAGCAGGGCAGGAGTGTGCTCCCCAAGCACTGTCTGGGCATAGGCGGGCAATGCTTTTCCAGGGCTCAGCCCAGGCATATTCCAGTTGGGAGTATGGAAAACAATCATTTTCCCAGGATGTGCAAAGTCTCCAAACTGACTGTTCCTGAAAAATACCAATGCCGCCCGTACTGGGAGACCTGGGGACAGGAAGCTGGTTAAAACCATGCAGGGGATGGCCTGCAGGGAGGGAAGCTGCCAGCTAATCATGTACCAGGCAGTGGCACATGGAGGATGGCCAGCAGCACTGCCCTTGGGAGTGAACTCTCTCAAACCTCAGGATGGCATTCATGGGTCTGCAGCTGGGGAGGAGCTGGCATCACCTGCTCCCACCATCCAGGAAGAATCATGCCCCTCCTTCTCACATTAATAAAACTTTTAACAGGTTTTTGGCAAATTGGCAAGAAAAGTGCATGTAGCTCCTAATTGGTGATTTAAATGTAATCATGAACAAATAAATGCCTGTTCCTATCTCATTATTTATGAACCGGCTCTACTTGAAGACAAAAATGACTTTTGAGCGGGGGCCAAGCCTAACCTAGTACACAGGGCTTGATCTGCCAGCACTGCTGAGAGCTTCCCTGCCCAGCACCCCCGGCCACAAAGGACCGTGGGCCTAAAGGGGATGGTCAAGAGCCCCTTCCCAGCCTCTTGCTCCTGGAGCAACGGTCCTGCACACTTGTCAGGCCTGACAATGGCCACTCCCAGGTCCGCCTTCACTCTCCCTTCAGCTTCCCCAGAAGCTGGACCTGTGGTCTCCCACCCCGCTTTATGCTGTCCTCTGCCCTGGTTTCCCATGTTCTACCTTTCCTTGTATTCTGGGCGCCCCTCCCTTGGTGGACTCTGCTTCCTTTGTCCCTAGGGTGTGGACACCACTGTACAACCTGAGCAGTTCCACCCACATCACTAATGCCCCCTCCCGTCACTCTGGCCTGAATGCCACCGAACAGTGACCTCCCTGCCCCGTGAAGTCCCCTCCTCTATGCATTCCTCCGCTCACGTGTTCCTCAGGGGCCACGACGGCCACTGCGGTGCCCTGCAGTCTCTCATCCACTACCGCCTGCCAGTCACGCAAGTGTTCCTCCTACTTTGGTGTATAAGTACCCAGAGGAACTCAGTGGTTTCTCCTCCAGCTGCCCCTGGTGGCTTTAGGCCTGCTCACTTAGCTATCCCGTCAGTATTACTGCACTGGGTTCCAAGGCGTCCAAGGTACGAGCTCCTCCCTGGGCCCATTCTGATTCTCACCTCCCTGGAAGGACGGCTCACCCTGCACTTCACAGGTGACCGGCCAAGGCAGAGCTAGCCGTACAGCAGCCTAAGGCCACTGGAGGTGTAGCCACGCAGGTGGCCCCTACGCCTGACAAGGCAGTCTTCAGAGCCCAGTAGGAAGCCCGCGGTGCCTCCTCACCAGGCATGCAGGACAAGCACACCTGTTTTAACAGAAACCCAGCAGCCTGTGGCTCGGGGAATGGAGGGCATCAGGATGCTGCTCCTTACCTCATCACTGCCCTTCCCTGGCACTGCAAGCAGCCAGCGTGCCTGCCCCTCGGCCAGAACGGAGCTCCTGCAGAAGCCCACACTCTCCAGGCACACAGCGTCCACAACGGCATTCCGGCCCTCTGCCAGGTCCCACAGGCACAGTCGCAGGTCTCGGCCCTGACTGACAAAGCAGGAGGAAGAGGCTGTGAGACCCGATGAACACGACTGTATGATCCCAGACAAGTATGAGGACTCAGCTCCCAAGGGTGAAGGTGACGATGTTGTTTGAGAGAGCAGCTGTGGTACTGGACCATCCCAGGCTGAGCAAGGGCCTTTTCACCTGGCACTCACACCTGGGTCTGCACCCAAGGTGCCCAGTGCCAGCACTCAGAGCAGATTTAGGACATGGGTGCTTGGTCCCCGACCAGCCTTCCTTGGCCCTCCCGCTGCTCCCTATCCCACTGACGCACAGCCCACCCTGTCTTCTCTCTGTGAGTTAGGTTTAAAAATCCAGCAGTCTTCTGGGCATTCGGTAGCACTCAGAAGGCTGAGGCAGGAGCATCGCTGTGAGTTCGATGCCAACCTGAGCTACACAGTGAGTTCAAGGCTAGCCTGGGTTACATAGCAAGACCCTGTCTCAAAAACAAACAAACAAACAAAAATCCAGCAGTCTCACTCAAGTCTTTTCTGAAGTGAATTTTAAACCTATATTTATTTATAAAACAAAACAAAACAAAAAAACAAACCATATAGGAATGCTTACAGAAGCTCTAGCTATTATCACCCAAACCGGAAACAACCATGCTGCCCTCCAACAGGAAAGCAGCCTGTGCACACTATGGAATACCAGCAGCAACAGAAAGGAGCCAACTGCTGACCCATGCAACAGCCTGGAGGAAGTGCAGAAACAATTTGCTGAGTGAAAAAAGACACATCTGAAAGGTTACGCACTTTGGTGACATTCTAGAAAAGGTATTTTCATACCTCCCCAAGGTAGGCAGCTCTGGGCCCAGCCAGGCAGCAGACTGCTCTGTGTGGTCCTGGGGAGGCGGCTGCAGGACTCTGCGTCTGCAAGACCCACAGAACTGTGCACACAGAGTGAAGTTCACTGTGTGCACAACAGAAGCATCAACAAAGTGAGATGCTGGAGGCCCAGGAGAGGCCACAGGAAAGCGGATGGCACACTGCGCAGGGATATGGGAGGAGGCTGACCTGAGGGGTCTGGGGAGAGTTTCAGCTGTCAGACGTCGAGGTTAAAGAGAACTGTAACTGCAGAAATACAGTGGCCCAGTGGTGCTTGGTGCCTTTCCTTTTTCCTTTCTTCTTCCTCCTCCTCCACCTCTGCTCTTCTTCATTTTAGGTATTTATTTACTTATGTACTCACTGGGTGGACCTGGAGAATGAACCCAGGACCTCGGTGCTGAGCTACACCCCCAGCCCTCCTTTCCTTTCCTCCCTTCCCTTTTCCCTTCCCCCTTCCCCTCCCCTCCCTCTTTCTCCTCCCCGCTCTCTTTTTTAAGTTTTGAGATAGGATCTTACTACACTGCCCAAGCTGGGCTCAAACTTGTGATCCTCCTGCCTTGGGCTCTCAGAGGGCTGGGATGACAGGCGTGCGCCACCGCAGCTGGCTTAGTTTCTCCCAGGAAGATGGGCAGCAGTCCTGAAAACCTTGCACATCCCCACTTGGGCGGATGACACACGACAGTGGTGGATGGTGAGAACTGTGTTTCTGCCTCACGGGAGCCAGGAAAGTCAAATGGGCCTGATTATCAGAAACCAGAGGTTGGCAAGAGTGTACGCACAGCTGTATCCAAGCACAGATGCACAGATGCAATGTAGATAGGCCCCGGAGCTCGAGCAGCACGCACACAAGTGCCCCCCAGCGCTGTCCTCCCGAAGCACCTAGAAGCCGCAAACCCCCCTAGCACCCAAGGCTCAGTTAATCCCATTCTCCAAACACAGGAGCCAGGTTTCTGAAGAAATAATGGTGCTAGGGATGGGGTCGGGGGAGAAACCAAGGTGAGTTTCAAGCACCTTTCAAGGAGTGCCGGAAAAAAATAGAAATACTTTAAAAATAAAATAAAAGATAGTGGCACATCAAAAAAAATATGCCCAAAAGTTGGAAAAATCTGAGCGACAAATGCCAGTAGTATTAGGTTTTAACCCAATGAATGAAGTGAGTCCCCACATGTCTGTTTTCATGAGTAAACATATAAATAAAGGAGGAAGAAGGGAAAAACTTTCCTTATAGTTCCTAAGTTTCAATTAAAGCAGAATTCTAACAAAAGGGAAGTAAGGAGAAATGAGGGAAACAGAAAGCACCCACCTCCCCTATAAGAGTCCCCACGAGAACATCTGAGTAGTAACCTACAGGCAGAACCCACTGGTAAATGCTAACCCTAAGGGGAAGCAGGGTGTTTACACAGGCACAAATTGTCTCCTTCTAAACATCCTTAGTTAACAGTGCCAGTTCCAGCTCAGGCCCATAAGTTCATGGACCTCCTGCCTTCGGGAGGTGAAACTTAATTCTCCACTGAGTGTGGGCGGGACCTGCTGCTCAGGAATCCAGGAAAAGACAGGTTGAGGAGCTCTTACTCAAAATTCAAAATTCTGGGTCCAGAAGTGTTTTGGATTTCGGAGTTTTTCTGATTTTAAAATAGTTACATAGGCTTTGCCAGTTGAGCATTCCTAATCTAGAAGTATGAAATCTGAAATGCTCCAAATTCTAAACTTTTTGAGAGCCGACATAATACCCAAGAAGGTCCAGATTGTCAGATTTCAGTTCAAACTATTGAATCTTGTTTTCCTCCCCAACCGGTTGGATCTTGACAGTGGACCCCAGCAGATACTTCCTGAACCAAATGATCAGGTCAACTTCTGCCACAATGGGCCACGGGGACACCATGTATTCCCGGTACCCTGGGATGAGGACGTTCACTTCTGTGGGTCTCCTCCCCAAACCCATAACACTCTTTTAAGCCTGTGAGAACATCACAGACTCAACCAAGGGGCATTCTGTAAAACACCCAAGCAGTACTCTTCAAAAATGTCGGGGTCACAGAAATCAAGGAAAGAAACGATCTCAGAATAAAGGCGACTAAGGAGCCAGACAACTCAGTGGGCCCTAAAACAGGAGAGGTACTGGTGGGAAACTGAAGAGTCTGCACAAAACTGCTCTGAGCCGCTACCACGCAAACACTCTGCAGATGGCCATGTCGTATGAGGGACCCAGGCCTCAGAGAACCCGGCTCATGGAGGGTGCTCTTTCTGAGTCTGATCTGGAGCTCTCCATACTGATCTCGACTCTGTTTCTAGAGAACCTGCCAAGCTGATGTTCAAAAGTGCCTGGATATTTGGAGGACTCAGACTCACGTGGTCTACATGAGACTTTACTGGACAGCACGGCCCAGGGTAGAACCCTGGGAAAGAGGAACCACAGAAGGGTGTCTTTGCACAAGGGCGGGCCAGAGCCCAGGTGAAAAAGGCAGTCAAGCATCATGCTCACGCCTGTGGGCACCAAAGCTTGTCCTCAAGGACAGTCACCCTCTATACCCATGGGCTCTGACTGTGGATTCAACCAACTGCGGATTAGAAATATTTGGAGAAAAAAAATACTGCACCTGTATATAGACTTTTTTCTTGTCATTCTTCCTCAAATGATACATTACAATTAGTTATATAGCACTTACGGTGTATTGGGTATTATTAGCAATCTAAAGATGATTTGCCTATGTTCGGTGCAAATATTACACCATTTTATAAAATGGACTTGAATGTCCATGAGTTTTGCTATTTTTAGTGGGTCCTGGAACCTTATGGGTACAAAGAGTTGACTGCAACTAACCAGGTGTGGTGGTGCACACCTACAAGCCCAGCACTTGGAAGGCTGAGGCAGGAGGACTGCTGAGATCGAGACCAGCCTAGGCTACGCAGCGAGTTTAGGGACAGCCTGAACTACACAGGGAGATCCTGCCTCAAAAAGCCAAACAAAACAAATAAGAGACAATGGCAACTTTCTACTTTGTACTCATAGGATGGTAGAGGACGGCATGGAGACATGCACAAGACCTCCTGCCCGATGACCTACCTGTCCTAGCAGTGCCTCTCAGCCCCTCCCCTGTCCTATATGCACGCACACACGCCCATTCGTACCTGTGCCCCTCCTCACACAAGGCCCACCTCACCAGCGCCACCCCGACCCTAACCCACAGCCCTCAGTGCGTCCTGCTGCGGCCCGTCGGCCCTTGCTGCTGGTCTTCCCCTGCCCCCGGCGGCCCCTCACACCCCTTCCTCTTTCCACCTCCCACGTCTCCGGCAGCCCCTGTTCCCTAGGGGACGCCGCCTGCTGACCAGACCTAGGCCACACTCCTAGAGGGACGCCACGAGGGCGATGCTGCTGCACCCTCCCTGGCCATCAAGGTAGGAGGCACGTGAGGTGACCTTTCCACCTGCAAGATGGTTCCTGCTGGGCCTGTCCGTGCAAAGACCATTGATCACCCTTGTCTGGCAAGGGTTCTGTGATCCTGTGGTGGGAGATGTTCTGATGTGATGACGATATCCTAATCTTCAAATGACTCCAGCCTAGGAATTTGTGGATGCCACCCTGTGTCACCCTCCCGCTCGCCACACGTCTAACTCTCTCCTTCACACAGGGGGATCCCACGCCCCCTTACCCCACACCTTTGCTGATGCGCTTAACCAGTGAGCCTATCCACATGATGTGGCCAGCTCCTCCACCATCCTGGCCACTTCTGTAATGTCACCCACTGCTCCGCTTCTTTGGCTGCCAGTCCCTCTGCCTGGCACCCTCTTCCCTGTCCATGAGCTCAGATACCAACATGGCTGCCTGCAAGGGAAGGAGGGTACAGAAGGACCACAGGGTCCCCACGGAGGCAGAGCACGCCTCACAGGCCAGCAGTGAATTCCAGAAGAACCGTGGTCTAAGAACACCAGTGAGTTCTCAGGGCATAAGGGGCCTCCTTGGTCTCAGTGCAGGGCCAGAAGCATTCACCAGAAGGGGAAAGGCTGGCAAATGCGACTCCAGTAAAATACTTCTGATCACTGAGGACACCGTCAGGAGAGTGAGAAATACAAGCCATCATGCTGGAAGAATAATATGCAATATAAAAATACGTATCCTATCCAGAACAGGAAAAGAACTCTGTCCCAGTAAGAAAAACGGCAGTCAATCAGAGGAATGGGAAAGAGACCAAGAGGTATTTAAGACAAGTTTCTCCAAATGGCCGACAGCATAAGAAAAGAGTCCATCAGGATTAGAAAGACTCAAATCAAGCACATTCTGATGTGCCCCATACAGGGGTGAAGCGCGGAGGGGCACACCTGCTTTGGGAGGTGCAGATCGGTATCTGCTGACAAGTCCAGTGTGTACATGCACTGTGGCCTAAACATCCCAGCGCCAGGCTCAGGGGCCTTACCTGCACCTAGGTGTGCATGTGTGTCCCTAGGCACAAGGAGACTCGGATGAGTCCTCCCCACAGCTCTGTCCAATAGCCCCAAGCGGGCAACCCGCTCTCCACCGGCAGGGGTGGGCAGATGCCTCTAACGGACACCACACAGGAGAACCATCTGTAGTTACACGTGCCAGAAACTGGGATGAGAGACAAAAGTCAGAGGCAAAGCATTCTTTTTTATGGTTCCATTTTTCTCAAGGTTAAAAAAAACCTAGCCTCTACTTTTTGAGACAAATATTAATACAGGAAAGCAAGAACAAGGCATAGAGTCACTGTCTACCTCAGTGCAGGGTGGGTAGCACTTATGAGGGTGGCAGGTGGGGCTGGGGATCTGAGGGGCTGGTAATGCCGCCCTTCTTGACCAAGAGGTGGTTACTCAGGTGCTGCCTCTGTCACAATGCAACAGCCTGTACACTCCTACGTGTGCTCTTCTGTAAGGACCGGTATGCTGTATTTCACAATGAAAAAGGTAAAAGAAAGCCCTGCCAAAGAGGCTGTTACAGCACAGGTGTAGGTGACTTGAAAGCACACAGCCTCCATCAAGGGCCACTTAGAGAGAGGTGGCTTTCAAACACAGCTGAGCACAGGCCAAGGGGAGGCAGCCTCGCAGGCTACAGTGTCTAGAGCAACGTAAACGCACCTGGGCATTGTACACCTGCAGTCTCCACCTGTGGCCTCCTGACCCACAGCCGAGCCTGCTGGAGAGAGGCCTCTGCGGCACCATCCTGGCCGGGAGAGGAGGCATCACAAGATGCTTGCCCCAGGCTACCCTCTGAGTGTGCCTCCCACACCAGCTGGCATTGTGCAACCGAGAGGACTGCTCAAGGCCACCCAGGTGTCTGGTCCCCAGAGGAGCAGGAGGTCCTCAAAGGCCTGCCTCTCGGCTGAAAACCTGGAACATTTACAAACGTCAACTCCAGTGCCGTTGGCTCAGTGGGATATTTAGAAACTGTTTACTCTGACAATCAAGGAAACACCGAAACCACACAGAGGCCTCTGTGCCGAGGGAAGGAGGTAAGGTTCAGTGAAGGCTCCAAAAGCACACAGGGCCAGAGTCTCTGCCCTCCTGGACAACTCTGGTCCCTCAGCCCCCTGAACAGCCATCTTCTGGGTGGTGGCACCACACGAATCTGGCATAAAAGTGCTCTGCAGACCATCGGGGCCAGGCGATCCCATCATCCAGGAACAAGACCCCACTGCACACAGGTGTCCCAGGCTCTGAGTCTAGAGCAGGACGACAGGCCTGTCACAGGAACGCCCTGAACACGAAGGGTGCCAAGACCCACAAGGGAAGCGTCAGGAATCCACGGGGGAAAAGCTGCTCAGGAAAGTGGCACTTTGACTTGGTTTCTGAGCTGACAGCAGTGGTCCCCCGGTGGGCAAATGTACCAGGCTCTGGCGGCCGGGTGGCCCTGGCAGAGGACTGGTTACCGGCTCCCTGCACACCGTCCCATCTCTGCTATGCCCTGGCCTTCCCTCTTTCCATCTGCCCCTTCCCGGCCCATCCGATGTCCCTGGGCCTGTCACCTCCACAAGGCCATAGTGACAATGCCAGAACACAGCCCCAGAGACTACCTAGGGATGCTCCTGCCTCGGGATCACTGAAGGCTGCCCAGCCCAGGGTCTCCCATGGCCCCTCACGACACTCCCAAGTTAGAGTCTCGGTGGCCCCAGCCCATGTAGTCTCACTAGGAGCAACAGCTCCCTGCCCCAACTGAAGCACAGGCTGTGGAAAGCGCCATCCGTGTACCTCTTAGCAGACTTCTCAGCAGTTACAGGGTGGGTGGCCAGCAGCCAGCACCTGTACACACTGCCCTGGAAAAGGCCAAGGGCACCAGAAAGCCATTCTTAAGATAAACAGAGGCTGGGTTAGTGAGCACTCCGATGGGGACGGGTCCTAGACGCACAAGTGAATTTTTTAGGGCACAGAACACACACACACACGCACACGCACGCACGCACACACACACATACACACACGCACACGCACACACACACACACACACGCACACCCCATCCAGTCTCTACTACATGGAATCACAGCCGTAGGGAAGGAGCCTCGATGAGCACAAACACAGGAGATGCGGCAGGGGCCACAGGCAGGGAGTCGGCCTCATCGCTGCACCTACTCAGAAACCAGAGAACCAGTCACGTGGGCCGAGACAGCCCAGGGAGGGACACACGGCGCCAGCTTCCAGTGTGTGGCCTGCGGTGTCCGTTCGGGCCCCCAGGCCCTCGGTCTCTGAGCCTATACTTCATTCCACTCTCTCAGCCTGTGGCGCCGCCCTCTCTGCCCACCCGAAGCCATAACCAAGGGCCCTCCACGAAGCCTGGCCCTCCCTGCCACGTCGCAGCTGTGCTGGTAGAAGCCACCTCAGATGTTTCCAGCCCCAGCACTCTATCCTCCTGAGGTGGCCCCGGAGCAAATAAAGGCTTCTGCCAAGGTGGTCAAACCAGCAGACGCTGGCTCTCCTCACCCCCCTGAGGACAAGGGGCTGCCCTAGTATCCTCCACATGACGCGGCCAAGCTGCTTGGCTGCTCCTCGACCTTTCTTTTTTTTCTTTCTTTTCAACTGGCTTTTCAAGTCTCCCATTTCACCCTGGCAGCCAGGTGGAGTTACAAGGGCCTTGCTCGGGTGCTCCTGGTTCCCACCGGAGGCCATGAAGTGGCTGCCTTAGGACCTCACGCTGCTGCCATGACATACCTGAGGAGCTGGGGGCTCTGGGGTAGCATCTGCAGCCAAGTTACACTCTGGCCCCCATGGCCATCCAGGGTGGCAACCGCTCTCCGTGTTTGTAGGCTCCAGATGTGAACCAGACCACGCTGACACCTGTTGAGAGGAGCCCGGCACAGGTCAGGAGCAGGCACTGGAGTCAGGTGGACACTCCGAGCTTGCTCTGGGGCCCACCCAGACACCACACACCTGGCAGATGCGGGTATTTTGACCACTAGAGGTTTTAGGGTAATAGTCAACAGCTCTAACTATGAATCAAGGATAAAACTGGCTGCTTCCAGAGAAGGCGTCTGGGAAGACCCTTGGGAGCCCGAGCGGGGAACTCAGGCAGCAAGGGCTGCTCCGGAAGGGAAGGAGAGCCCTGCCCTTGAATGTAGGGTACAGTCTCCAACAGAGGGGTGTGTGTCCCTGCTTATCCAAGAGGGTCAGTCCTGAAAGGACAGCAAGCACAGGGACAGGTGGCTTGAAGACCTACGCTCGGATCCCAGATGAGTTCTGGGCTCTGTGCTAGCCCACAACCCCGACTTCATCCCCAGGCTCAGGCTCGGGCCGCTGCTACTCACCCTGAGAAGAGAAGCGGGCACCCCTGGGCCTGGGCTCCTCTGCAGAAGTGCAGCGCGTTCACTGCTGACTGTGTGCCTCGCAGAACAAACTGGGGGTCTGGCGGTGGCTGGGGGACGGGAACAGCCATGCCGGGCAGGGTGCAGTCACCTGGGGACCAAGGATAGGACACATGAGTGACAGAGCCCTCTGTCCTCCTCCAGGAAGGCAGCTGGGAAGAGGCATTTGGGATGCTGACCCAATCAGTGTTCCTGGCCTTCTGTTTCTCCTGGAGGTAGGGAGACTTCTTGCTATGCGAGAGTGCTCAATGGTCCTGGGGGCCCCTTTCCCTAATTACTGGCCTCTTCTCTTCATT
Source organism: Fukomys damarensis (assembly GCF_012274545.1). Taxonomy (NCBI): domain Eukaryota; kingdom Metazoa; phylum Chordata; class Mammalia; order Rodentia; family Bathyergidae; genus Fukomys; species Fukomys damarensis. The sequence goes on along the minus strand of NW_022900946.1, from coordinate 23,936,976 downwards.
GCTCATGATGGAAATCTGTGAACCGTCCCTACAACCCTCCTTCTGCCTATGGGCTTCTGCACCTAACTGGTATTAACAAGATCCCAACGTCTACCCTCCCTGGGCCGGTACAATGGCATCTACACCTACCCCTGACCACTTTGGCCCCGGGTGCCCTGCACAGAGCCACATGCTGCCTTCGGGGCTTCTTGTCCGGTGGTGACAAGGATCTTTTGCTTGAGACTAAGAGTACAGCTCAGTGCTCGCTTAGCACGCACAAGGCCCTGGGTTCCATCTCCAGCACTCCCCCCAAAAAAACAAAAAACTTTGCCTCACCAAGCTTAATTCAAAGCCTGAATCTTCTCCTAGGCCCATCTCTGTATTTCTCTGTAAAATCTAGTTTTAGTACAAACTCTGCTTACCCTCAGAATCTTATTGAGTGAGTGATGTCTCTGATCACCCGGCCCTGCCTTTAGTCAGAATCCTGTTAGGGCTCAGTTGACCAGAATCCCCCTCACTCCTGATGTCTCCTGTACACGAAGCCCCTTGGCTTCCTGACTAAATTTCCACTTGTCCATGCTGTTTTCAAGAGATGAGCTGGATCTTCCTCCTCTGCTGCAAAGCCTCACTGCTGTGGTCCCAGCACCACCTCAGTGGCCTAAGCAATGCTTTCCTTACGGTGCTTTAACACGTGTCTCCACATGTTCTCCTCGGATAAGCTGTGCCCGCTCCCTCCCCACTCCCCCGTCCACACTAGTGTTTCTCTGCTCCACTCCCTGCATGCTGCCAGTGCTGGTCCTGCTTCCGGGCCAGGCCGAGCCCTACCCCATCCAGGCCTTGCTGCAGTGCCCTCCTCCCTCGAGGGCCTGCCCCATTTGCTCTCCTGGCAAATCCAGCCTCCTCCCTTCCTGGAGCCCCTCCTCTCTCCTTGAAGTGTGGTAACGAAGTACCAGAACATGGCACCACTCGGGCTACATGGCTAGCTGGGAGCGGGAAGGCAGGGGTCAGACTGGGCTGCTCCCTCTAGACCCGGCCCTGCATGGGCACTAGCATCAGCTCAGCAGACGGTGGGAGCACCGGGTCCCCCCTGGGGAGCTGAAGGAGAAGCACCCCCTCCTTACCTCTGCTGTAAATACCCCTGCTGGGTCTTAGGCCTGCACTGACCACCGCAATTTCTAATTATTACAACTACCCTGCGAAGAGGCGGTACCCCCGCCACTGGAGAAACTGAGGCATGAAGTGGTTGAGTGAGCTACCCTAGGTCCTGTGTGCTCCAAGGTGCAGAACGGCCAGCAGTGTCGAGTACAGGTAGTGCCATGTCCAAGGCTGTTCCTCAGATGGCTACTGTCACAAAGGGACTCGCTAGGTTCCCTTCAAATGGAGAAGCTTCCCGGGTCCCTCTGAACCCACCTCACCCACTCAACTCTGCAGAGGCCCCTATGGCTTCTGCAGTCCCAAAGGTGGCTGATCTAACAGAGTGTCCCCAGAGCCAGAAGTAACCTGCCCCAGTGGCTGGGAGCGTTGCCAGTCGGCCATGTACTAGGCCGAAGCCGCAGAGGAAAAGGTGAGGGGCAGACAGCAGGGGCTGCTGCAGCCTGTCGTGGGATCTCCAGCATTGGGCTGAGGGACGGTTCTCAATCCACCCACCTGCAGCTTATACACAGCAGGGTAGGAACAAGCCTGTCCAACTGGGCCCAGCTGCAGCCACCAGAAGGAAAAGAACAGGATCAGGAAAGACAGGAAGCATTCCTCCAGAAAGGAATGTTGGCCCAGAGGCTGCTATGGGCTGTGGGAGAGAAGGGGCCACAGGTCAAGGCCACACGCAGCACAGAATAAGTGTGGAGGCAGGAAAGATAAGGGCTTCTCTTGTGCGCAGCCCATCCCAGGGCAACCCCTCCACTCATGCCACCTACCTCTAAGCCCTGGTGCCTGCCCCTAAAGCCGCCCCAAGCCCTTGCCTTCTCTCCTTTCATAAGAAAAGAAGGAGTGGGCTCCAAATAGCACAGAGCATGGAGGGGCAGACAGCAGCCCAAGCCGGGCTCCCTGGAGACCATGAGGGCCTACGCAGGGTGGACTGTGCCACAAGGTCTGCACCTATGCCACTGAGGTGCGACTAGGGCCAGGGCCTAGATCCTAACGACCGAGTGCAAGTGTTAACAGGGACAGGCCTGGGAAGGGCCCTGGCTCTGACTTCAGGGCAAGAGTCCATTTTTTCTGATGAGAGACTCAGGCAGCCACACCATCAATGGACCCTGCCCTTCTCAAGGGCTTTCGAGGAAAAAAAAAAGCATTTTACAAAGCACCAAATCCTATTTTATTTTCTTTTTATGGTGTTGGGAAGGAGGAGTTAGCCAAATAGGCCCTCTGATCTTTGGCTAAAGGATGACAAACTACCCAAACGTAAGGGTGGCTTCCTTCAAGAGAAGACCCAAGCCCATAATGTTCTTTGGACGCTGCTGTGGTCTCCTGAAAGCTGCCTCGAGGCAGGCTAGTCCGGAGGGCAAGTTCAAAGGGGCAGCTGTTGGGCCCTCAGAAGCCATGGCTGCCTGTATAGGTTGTGCCTGCCAAATACAGGCTGCAGGCCCCAGCTCTACAAGGAGTCAGGAAGGCAGCCCAGCTAAAGCACCTTAACCTAATCCAGAAGGAAAGTACTGAGTTCAGCCAGAGGTTCCTCTCACCATGTGGGTCCAGACAGAAGACTCCAACAGACCACCTCTGCCCAAGCTCCCATGTGCAGTACATGTGCATAAACACAGGCGCACTCACATTCACACACACACGCATGTATATGCTCACACTCATATGCACATACACACTCTTGTGTGTATACCCTCACAGATGCACACGTACGAACGTACACATGGAGGCACACACTCATATAAACACACATACATGCGCTCACACGGACACTCTCCTGCACAATGTCTACACTCACATGCATTAAAACTTGCACTAAAAGACAGTATGGTGGCCTCAGGCAGTGCCCGAGGAGGCGGCCCCCACTTGCCACCTGCCTGCAGCCTGGTGGGAGTTTCCAGAACCTCACAGCAGAAGGCTCATTGTGAGGTGATGAAATCAAGTTCTCCTCTATTGTTTCCCCAGAACTGCGGGGAACAAACCTGTCACATTGTTACAACAGCCGAAACATTCAGGCCAGAATGATGCATCGGCAATTAAGGGCTCCATCATTTCAAGCAATTAAAATAAACGCTTTATTTGAAAACTAATTAATTCTACCTACATATTTTTCCCATGACAATATCCTATGATTACTTGATTTATGACATCTAATTATTCTTTATTAATCTAATTGAGAATAATCGCGTTATCCTATCTCCCCTGGCACCAACTGCCCGGGGTGGAGGCCGCAGCCCCTGCACACAGCCCATGTGTGGCACTGGCCGTTTCCCTGTGTGGTGCCCTGCTCTACTACTGGCTTTTCCTCCCAGAGGGCAAAGGCACAGGAAACTTAATCTGGAGCACAGCTTCGGTTCTGCTTGCCCTTTGAGATGTCAAAGCAAGACAGATTCAAAAATTAAAGGCAAGGACTCCGACACAAGGTGCGTGAACTCTGTCTGACAGCCTTTCCCGTGAGGACCTACAAATGCCTTGGGACTGGAAGCCCTTGGCCCTTGCAACACACATGAAGCAGCCCGGCAGGCCTTAGGGTGACCCCTCAGAGAGGCACCCCGAGCTTCCAGCACACAGACAGTGCACAGCTGGAGCCAGGTTGCACACCTACCACCTTTACACCTTGGCAGGTACAGCGGCCATGGTGATCGAGCAACGTCCTCGGAAGGGAGGCAGAGCAGATATGCACATGCCAAGCACGCTGGCACAGACTATCCCACAGCCCACAGGGGCTACGCCAGCTCAGACAGAACCCACGTGCGATCCGAGGCGGGCGAGACGGGCCGAGGGAACGGCTAGGGTCCAAAGACAACAGGTCCCTTCCAAGACAATTTGGGGGTTTCCACCCATGTGCACCCCTTAGTCTGACCCACTGGGCACAGGTCAGCCCCAGGCTGCCCCCACACTCCACGGCCCTGCGCCCACCTCCAAGCCCTCTCGTTTCATCACAACAGGACAACTGTTTACTAGAGGATGTTTAGAAATCAGCAAAAAGGACTAAGAAGCAGGACAAACAGGGAAGCAGTCACCCAGAGGCACCCTGAGCACTGCCTCCGCCTGACCCAGCGTACCAGGTTCCACCTCCATGTACAACAGCACCAGGAAACGCCACCTAGGCTGGCAGGAGCCCTCTGATGGAGCCCCCCACCCACCATCTGTGTGTGAGACAAGCCCTCAAGGTCCCGAGCATTCCATATCCCACTTGGGTGCCACCCGCAGCCTAATGGATATCCCGATGTCTCCTCCACACAGAAAACATACAAAAATGTTCATGAGATAGGAAATAAAATCCAAAATCCTCAGGGCATCATTAAATTGACAAAAAAAGAAAGTGAAACCTTCAGAGGCTAAACACTGTTATCAAAACTCAACCAAGGGAGGCCTGCAAAGCCCAGCTAGCACCTTCTCTGAGGGCATCTTCTTCACTAGTGACCTGAAATCTGGGGTGACAACGACAACACTGACAGCCCTTCCAAGATGTCCAGTCTCACAGGAAACTTTATATTTAGGTCAAACCGAGCTACACCTGGACCCAGACATGCCAGCTTCCAGATTTCAGCCTCAATTCGCACCACCAACTCCAGTTTGTCTTCTCAGAAGGAACCACCTTCCACTCAGGTGTCCACAAAATCATAGCGTGGTACAGTCACGCATCACAAAAACCAACAAGGAAACACGGCACCACGGGTGAGAGCCATCAGAAACAACAGGAAACTGAAGCTATAAGTACATAGCAAGAAGGAATTCAATCTGGTGAAAGGTTGCTGGGAAAGAGATTTGCATCATGCTCCGGGTTATTTACTAGTCACAAAAGGAAAATGTGCCTTTACAATGGAGACATCTGGCTGTCACCACTTTCACCAACTGATAGAAGCTGGCAGCACCAGGGGTAAGCAACAGGCATCACTTATCTCCTGCTGTGATGCGATAAGAAGTCATGGCGCCACCCTTGTGTGTCCACACCAAGAGGAAAAGCTGAGCTTGGCCTTGAGGATGCAGTCAGACAGATCTAGATACAGGACAACAGACAAGACGACTGGCTGAGACTCGTGAAAAGGTCAAGGTCAAGAGAAACAACACGAGCAAAAAGGCAAAAGCAGAGTGAGTGACTCATATATTAAAAGATACTGAAGGGCCGGGGATTTAGCTCAGATATGCCACCACCTGCCTCTCAAGTACAAGGTCCTGAGTTCAATCCCCACTACAAAAAAAGATACTTAAAAAGGCATCACAACTAAATGAAACATGTGAACCTTACAGCCTGGATATTAAATAAGTTCCTGGATCAATAATAAGGCTGGGAGCTGGAGATTTAACAGTGGCACCGCTCCTGACTTGACAGGGCAAGGTCCTAAGTTTGATCCCCAGTGCTGGAAAAAAATTTTTTAAAAATAAAGCTGGGTGTGGTGTCACACACTTATAATCCTGAGGTGGGAGAATTGCAAGTTAAGTCCAGCCTGGGAAACTTAAGAGAGACCTGTCTCAAAATTAAAAATAAAAAGGGAGCTGGGTGTGGTGGCGCACGCCTATAATCCCAGCTGAGGCAGGAGGATCGTTGTGAGTTCGAGACCGGCCTGGGCTATATAGTGAGTTCCAGGTCAGTCTCAACTACATAGTGAGACCCTGCCTCAAAAAACACCAAAATAAATAAATAAATAATAAAATTTAAAAATTAAAAAGGGGCTGGAGAGGTAGCTATGTGCAAAGGCCCTGGGTTCAATCCCTAGTACCAAGGGCAGAGGGTGGCTATGTGGGCACTCTTGGGGCATCTGGAAAAATGTGAATGTGGCCTGCAGATCATATAGAAGTATTACTTTTCTTGTTAAGGATAATGCTATTTTATGACAAAGAATGCCCTTATTCCTAGGAGATGCCTCCTTCAGGGTTTAGGGGAGAAATGTCATTATGTCAGTAACTATTTTGCAAATGATTCAGAAAAATGTCTCTTTTAATCTCTGTGCCTATGTGTAGAGTCATCCCACAGTATCTGTGGAGGACTGGTCCCGGGCCTCTACGGTTATCAAAGTCCAAAGATGCCCAAGTTCCTTCTATAAAATGGTACGGTATTTGCACAAAACCTATGGATATCTTCCTATATACTTTATTTTTCTTTTCTTTTTTTTGGTACCGGGGATAGAACTCGGGTCCTTGTCCTTGCAAGGCAGGTGGCGAAACCACTGAGCTAAATCCCCGACCCTTTTCCTGTATACTTTAAATCAGTTCTAGATTACTTGTCATACCCAAGACAATGTAAATGACCCTTATATTATATTGTTTAGGGAATAAGAACAAGAAAAAGGCCTGTGCATATTTACAATGGGCACAACTGGCTGGACCCACGGATGTGGACGGACGACTGCACAGACAAAGAAGTAAAGCAGGTGTTATCGAACGCTACTGACTGGTGAACACAGGTGAAGGCACGCAGGTATTTAGGACAGCACATCTGCAACTCTTCTGTAAGTTAAAAAATATGACAGCACGCTAGGGGAAGGGGAAGTAGACAAGCTCACACTGGACTCATACTCAGAGTGGATGTGCACATCAGTGCAATAAAAATGCAAACAGCACAACTAGGAGGGGGGAGCAAGTGCCAAAAAAGAAAAATGAGCAAAAACTTGAACAGCCGTTTCACAATCAGCGTAAGTGTCCAGTAAACATAGAAAGGATGTTTAACTAATTAATGATCTTGGAAATGCTGGTCAGAACCATACTACGACATAAATACGCTCCCGGCCAATTAGCAAAATAGTCTGTCAAATGTAGACAAAGACATGGAACAACTGCAACCGCTCTACCATGCTGGAAGAGACCACGTTAGAAACCACCCTGGTCCTGGGGCACTCACCTCATAACTCAGTAACCCTACTCTTGGATAATTACCTCAGGGAGATCCTAAGACTTGTACGAGAATCCTTACAGCAACATGGCACATAATGACAACTAGAAACAACCCAGGTGGTTATCAACTGCACAGTGGAACGAGTTCAGGAAATTCCTACAGGAAAATACTACATGAACTGGCAAGAATAAACCGTGCTCAAGCTCAAAATTACAATTCAAATCAAGAGGAGACATTAAGGAAATAAAAACCGAAGCAGACAGGGAGAAAAGCACTACATACATTTGTTAAAGGACTCACGATCAGAATCTGCTCTCAGAATATGTAGGTCAGTAAGGAAAAAAAATTTTAGTGCCTGCCTTGCAAGTGCAAGGTCCTGAGTTCTAGCCCCAATATCGGGGGGAAAAAAATTTAAAAAGGAAGCTAGTGTGGTGCTGCATCCCTATAATCCCACCACACTGGAAGGCTGAGGCAGGAGGATAATAAGCTCAAGGCCCACCTAGGCCACTAAGTAAGATCTGGTCTAAAAAGTAAAAGGGGATGGGGACTGGAGATGTATAGTTCAGTGCAAAGGCCCTGGGGTCAATCCCCATCCTCCTCCTCTAAAAAAAAAAAACAATAAAAAGAAAAACACAGCATTTTCAAATGGCTAAAATTAGAGATGGAACAAAGGTATAAGAAAAATGGAAGCAGTGGGAAAGTATTTTTAAATACCAGTGTTAGGCAAAGCCAGACATTTTGAAGTTCTTTGCAATCCACAATGTAGACATAGCATACCAAGGCAGTACATAACACAGATATTAACCTTGGGAAGTAAAACTACAGAAGTGGCAAGACATCAGAGAAAGTAACCCACTCATGATGGGAGAATGTGACACACTGCTCTTGGTACGATTAAACCAAGTGGACAGTGAGAGAGACTGACCAAAACCGGATACATAGATGAGTCATTGTGAAACTTGTACTCTGACACAGAGCTTACTCCTTCCTCTTCGGGGCGCGTGGGACATGTGTAAAAACTTCTTGTATATTTGATCACAAAGAGATGCCGGTTTTACAAATAAAAAATATGTAAAACTAAGACCCTCTGACAGCACAATAAAATTAGGAATTAAAAGTAAAAACCAAAAAGATTCCATCACTTCTCGGCCTTTTGGCTAAGATCAAGTGTTAAAAACCAAAAAGATCCCCTTTCTAAAAATTACAAACCATTCATTAAAAAAAAAAAACTCTTTGGTGAAATGGAATCTCGGATCAATATGTAAAAAATTAAATTATTCAAAAACTAGATAAAACATGTGGGAGAAAGCCGGGGATTTAGCTCAGTGGTGCCGCCGCCTGCCTCACAAGCGCAAGGACCCAAGTTCGATCCTGGGTACCAAAAATAAAAAGAAGACATGAGAGAACTACTTTGTAACTTGGTTGTAACTTGGTTTATAACTCGGAAAGGGCTGCTATAATTCAAAATTTAGATACAATGGAAGGAACTGACAACTCTATAAACAATAATGTTTTGAACTTTTCATGTCAAAAGAAAAAACCTAGTATCTTTAAAATATACATAAACTTTTAAAAATTAAGGAAAGACAAATGCGCAAAAGATAAAATTCATAGAAGAAAAACTACAAAAATGGCTCCTACACATAAGCAAGGGTGCTCTAACCTAACGTCACACATGGAGAAGTGGAAACTAAAACTACACTGGAGCTGGCCATGGAGCAGAAGGCTGTAATCCCAGCACTCAGGGAGGCTGAGGCAGGAGGATAGCAAGTTCAAGCCCAACCGGGCGACTTAGCTAGTGCCCGTCTATCACAGTTTAGATGGAGAACATCCCCAAAGGCTCATGAACCGGTGAGTGGTGCTTTTGGAAGATGGCTGAATCCTGGGGACAATGCAGTTGACACGCTGTTAGGAGGTGGAGGCTGGCCAGAAGGGTGGGTCCCTGGGGTGGTGACCTGGAAGGACGCATCTCCGTCCCTAGCTTCTCCCTTGTCTACTTCCTGATGGTCACGACAAGAACAGCTTTCTTCCACTAGACCCTTCCGACATGCTGCCTCTGTGTTGGAGCCAGCCGACCAGACTATAACCAAGAGCCAAGACAAACCTCTCCTCCTTCACGGTGTGGGCATTGGGTATCATCCCAGCAGCGAGAAAGTGACCAAGAGGCTGTCTCGAAAAAGTTTTTGAAAAGGGAGGAGGGGAGCGAAGGACGTAGCTCAGCGCAGAGGTCCTGGGTTTAATCCCAAGTACGGCAGGTGGGGGACCCGCATGGGGAGGAGTTCTGGGTATGGTGGTAAATGCCTGGAGCTCCTTGGAAAGCTTGAAAACAGTCTGGGAAAGGTAAGGAAGGCCCCATTCCGAAAACAAAGAACGATACTGAAAGGTTTCTGGTTTTGGCCAGACACAATGAAGTAAGTTCACTGAAGCGAACCTCTGTGTCTCCGTCTCTGTCTCTCTCTCTGCACAACTTTCTCCCTCTCTCTCTCCCCCTCCGCTCCCCCTCTGAGGCCAAATGGAACTAAGATTTTTGGATAAAATACAAAAAGCAAACACATGAAGTTATGTTCAATGAACCCCTGATAAGTTGAAAATACTCCAAGTCAAAATGTACCTACTGAACCTAAACCACGAAGTACACTAGCTCACTGACAGAACTTGGAGTGGCCGCGGTTTTACCTTCACAATGGCCTTGGTTGAGTGGGAGCTGGGCTGCTGCTGCTGCCACCCAACACCTCACTATCCTAGGGAAAGATCCAAATTCAAAACTGGATGAGCTGCTTCTCAATGTGCTTTTGCATCATTTTCTAATAAAGCAAGCATGCCTCGAGTGTTTTGTTTCATTTTGTTGGTTTTTTGAGACAGGGTCTCACTGTGTAGTTGAGACTGATCCAAAACTCACTATGTAGCCCAGGCTGGTCTTGAACACACAGCAATCCTCCTGCCTCAGCCTCCTGAGTGCTGGGGTTATAGGCATGCGCCACCACACCCGGCTCTCAAGTGTTTTATTGTATCAACAGAGAATGGACTAACACTGGAACTTCTTCATTAAAATACTAGAAGACCTTAATAAATTATCCACTAGGAAATGAAGGCAAAATAAAGATACCCTAAGATGAGTGAAAACTAAGAGAATTTCTTGCCAGCACAAGTGCACCTACGTGAAATTCTCAGGCTTAAAAGAAATTATATCAGAAAGAAATGCTTCAAAAAGGAAAAAAAAAGAAATGATGGATAAATATAAAAGATAATTTTGGGCCAGGGATTGAGCTCAGTGGTTCTGCCACCTGCCTCACAACCACAAGGTTCTGAGTTCGATCCCTGATACACACACACAAAAAAAGAGACAATTTTCACCTCTTAAGTGATCACGTATGACTTCTAATGTTATAAAACTGTCCATTGAAGTTTCAAATATGACATCTGTAAGATAATGATGAGAGGGTGAGGGAGCTATATGATTGTAAGACTTGTTTTTTGGGTTTTTTTTTTTGGTACCGGGGATTGAACTCGGGTCCTTGCGCTTGCAAGGCAGGCCACCGAATCACTGAGCTAAATCCCTGGCCCAAGACTTCTATGTTTTATCTGAAGTAAAAAATATTAACACTAGGAATATTGTGAATGGTTAAGTATGCATATTATAATTTTTAGAGCAACCATTAGAAATATGACATATATTCAAGGAGCCAATAGAAAAACTGGAATATTTGAAAATATCCAAATAATTCAAAAGAAGGCATGAAAGGGGAAAAGAGGGGAAAAAAAACAAGGACTAAAAGAAAATAAAATGACAGACCTACATAGAATAATATCAATTATTATTTTTAAATTTTAATATCAATTATTATAATAAACATAAACACCTACTGCATGTTAATTGTAAGACCCAAGTATAAAGAAGTATGTTATACAAACAATAAGAGAAATTTGAATAGATGCATTAATACCAGACAAAGTAGATTTCAGAATAAAGAACATTATCAGGGACAAGGAGACACAACGATAAAAAGGCATTAATCAGTGAAGACATACAAGTTGTGAATATATATTATCTAACAAGAAAACTTCAAAATGCACGAAGGTAAAACTAACAGAACTGAAAGCAGAAACAGAGAAGCAATTACAGTTGGAGACAAACTCCTTCCTTCATAGTTGACTGAACAACGGCCAGAAAATCATACAAAGACCTGAGTGGTTCTATGTACCTACTTAGCCTAGTGCACACTTTTTAACAGAAAACACACATTCTTCTCAAATGTGTGTGGGGCATTTCCAAGATAAGACCATAGCCAGGGTCAGAAAATAAAGCTGAAAAAAATGTTAAAGAACCAAAGCATACAAAGTATGTTCTCTGAGCATAAAGGATTAAACTAGAAATTAGTGATACAAGTGTACCTGGAAAAATCTGCAAATATTTAGAAACTGAACAACCATTTTAAATAATCAATGGGTCAAAGAGGAAGTCTCAAAGGAAATTAGAAAATATCCTGAATGGAATAAAAATGAGCATACAATATCAATAACTGTAGGAGGTGGCTACCACAGGGTTTACCGGGAATTTTCTGGACGGGTATGTAGCCCAGTAGTAAGGTCCTTACCTAGAATGTACAACGCCCTGGGAGTGATCACCAGACCCACCAAAAAACCAGAATTTTCTTACACATATTATTTTTAATCAACACAATTACACGTATCTATAGGGCTCAGTGATATATGCATAATGATCAGATAAGGGTAATTAGCATATCCATCACCTCAGACATTTCTTTGTATCATTTCTTTGCATTGAGGACGCTCAATGTCCTCTCTACAAGCTATTTTGCAATATACGATTAATTGTCGTCAGCCAGTACTCCGCAGTGCTACACAGAACATTACAAGTCAGCCCTCTTACCCAGCTGCACTCCTGTACCCACCAACTACCATATCTCCACCTCCCGTGATTCCTTCCTTGGACACTTAGGTTGATTTCACATTGTAGCTACTGTGGACAGTGCTATAATAAACAGGGGAGTAGCAATTTTAACATACTGGTTTCATCTGGATGTATATCCAGTATTGAATCTGTTGGATGATATGGTTGCTGTATTCAAGTTTTTTTTCAGAATGTTGCACACGGTTCCCCACAATGGCTGTACTAACTCACTTTCCTAACCACAGGACAGGAGATGGCCCCTTTCTTTGCATCCTCACCAGTATTTTCTTTCCGTTTTGATAACAGCTATTCTAACTGTAGTGAGACAGTATCTTAGGTGGTTTCGATTTGCGTTTCCCTAATTTTAGTCATATATGTAGGTTTTGGGCATTTGTATAATTATTTTTTGTTTTAGAACTGTCTATCCAGACGATTTGCCTATATATAGTCAGTTTTTTCTTGCTATTGAGTACCTTATATATTCTGGATTTTAATCCCTGGTCAAATGAATAAGTTTGTAAATATTATCTCCCATTCTACTGGCTGTGTTTTTTATTCCAGTACCACACTATTGGTTACTACAACTTCGTAAAATATTGTAAAATAATAAAGTGTTGTGACACCTCCAACTTTGGCCTTTTTGTTCAGGGTGGTTGGCTATTCAAGAGCTTCTGTAGTTCCATATGAACTTCAGTATTCCTATTTTTGTGAAGAATAGCAACACATTTTGATAGGGATCGTACTGAATCTAGATTGCTTTGGGTAAGAAACAGCAATATTAGTCTTTCTAATCTATGAATACGAGATGTGTTTTCATTTTGCAGGATCCTCTTCAATGTCTATCATCCATATTTTATAGTTTTCATTGTAGTTCTTTCACTTCCTTGGTTAAATTTATTCCTAGGTATTCTGGGTGTGTGTGTGGCGATTATAAATGGGACCGTTTTCTTGATTTCTTTTTCATCAAGTTCATTATTGACATAGAAATACTACTTATTTTTGTATGATGATCTTATATTCCACAACTTTATGGAATTCATTCATCAGTTCTAAGTTTCTTGGTAGTCGTTAGGTTTTCCATATAAAAGAGCAAGTCATCCACAAATAAGGATAGTTTTCTCCTTTCCAATTTGGAAGCCCTTTATTTCTTAACTGCTCTGGCTAGGACTTCCAGTACTGTGTTGAACGAGATCAAAGTGGCATCCCTGTCTTGTTAAAGGTCTTAGAATAAACACTTCTACCCATGTAGTACATCTGCCACTGGTTTGTCGTATGTGGCCTTAACTGTGTCAACAGTGTTGGGCTATGTCCCCTTTATCCCTAATTTGTTGAATTTTTATTATGAAGTGATGTTGAATTTTACTAAATGCCATTTCTATCCAGTTTTTTCTTCTCATTCCTTTCATTTGATTTTTTTTTTATTACAGTGTTGGGAATTGGACCCAGGCTTCACAGATGCAAGTCATGCACCCCACAACTGCGCTATACCCTCAGACCATCATGTTCACTGATTTGTGTATGCTGAACCAGCCTCACATTTTTGGGATAAACCCTATTCGAATGCGGTATGTAATCTTTTTGATGTGTTATTGTATTGTTGTTTTTTTTTTTCTTAGTGATTAAAGTTCACTGCTTGTTATTTGTCTTCTTGGTTTTTCTATTTCTTCTTGTTTTTGCTCTTGGTAGGTCATATGTGTTCAGGAACCCATCTTTCTGGTAGGCTTTCAAATTTGTTGGCAGATAGTTGTTCGTTATAGACTAATGATCCTTTGTGTTTCTGTGGTATCAACTGTAATGTCTCCTTTTCTGCCTCTGATTTATTTGGGTATTCTTTTTCCCTTAGTCTAAAGGTTTTCAGATGTTGTTTCTTTAAAAATCAATAAAAAAACCTTTTTGCTTTATTAGTCTTTTGTATATTTTTGTCTCTATTCCATTTGTTTCTGCCCTGATCTTTTATTTCTATCCTTCTACTAATTTTGGGTTTGGTTTGTTCTTGCTTTTCTAGTTGCTTGGTTGCACTGTTAGGTTTACTTTAAATCTTTCTATCTTTCCCCCACCCATTGCAGTACCAGGGATAGAACTCAGGACCTTGCACTTGCCAGGCAGGCGCTACGCCACTGAGCTACATCCCTGGCCCTCTACCTTTTAGATGTAGGCATTTATTGTTATTAACATCTTAGTATTGCTTTTGCTGTATCCCAGTTTTTGTCATGCTGTTTCCAATTTCACATTTTAAGAAGTTTTTTCTTTTTTTGGTCCTGGGGATTGAACCCAGGGGCACTCTGCAACTAAGCTACCCCTCCAGCCCTTTTTTCAGACAGTCTCTCATTAAGTTGTACAAGCTGGGCTCAAATTTGCTATCTTGCTGCCTCAGCCTCCTGAGTGGCCAGGATTACAGGTGTGTGCCACTGTGCCTGGCTGTTTCAAGATGTTTTTAAATTTCCCCTTTAATTTCTTCATTGACCCACTGGTGATTCAAGAGGATATTGTTTAATTTCCATGTTATTTGTACAATTTCCACAGTTGTTCTTGTTGATTTCTAATTTTATTCCATTGTGGTCAAAATACGTGATAGATTTAGATTTTTTAAAAGTATAATGAGATTGATTTTATAGCCTAATATATGATCTAACCTAGAGAATATTTCGTGTGCTGGTGAGAACACGTGCTCTGTAGGATATAGATGAAAATGTTGTATAAATAATACATGTCAAGTCCATTTGGTCTATAATAGTTTAACTCTAACGTTTTGTTGTTGATGTTCTGTCTGGATAATCTGTCCACTGATTAAAGTCAGATATTTAAGTCCCTATTATTTTACTGTTCTCTTTCTTCCTTTCGATATAATAATATATGCTTTACATATCTGGATGGACCAGAGTTGAGTGCACAGATACAGATATTCAGAATTTATGGTCTCTCTTTTTTTTTTGCTGTACCAGGGATCAAACTCAGGACCTTGCACTTGACAGGAAGGTGTGGCACCACTAAGCCACACAACTTACAGGGCCCTGACCCCAGAACTTAGTCTCTTACTGAACTGATCCTTCTATTGTCATACAATGACCTTGTCTCTTTTCAGTTTTGACTCATAGTCTGTTCTAGGTGAGTATATGGAGCCCTGCTCACTTTTCATTTGTTTGCATGGAGTATCTCTTCCCATCACTTCCCTTCTAACCTGTGTGTTCTTGCCAGTAGTGCGTTCCTGTCAGGCAGCAGAGTTAGCCTGGTGTTTTTACATTCAGCTATAGTCTGTATTTTCTGGGGGGAATTAAATCCAATTACATTCTAATTTATTGTTGCTACATAAGAAGCTACTCACTGTTTTCTGGGCCATTTGTTTCTTTCTTCCTTTATTGTTAACCTTTGTAGTTTAATTCTTCTCATTTGTGTATCTACCCTACCAGTGACTTTTATACTTTTGCATGTTATCATGATGGTAGTTATTGTCCTTTCACTTCTAGCTTTAGGATTCCCTTAAACATTTTTTATAAAGCAGGTCTAGGGGTGATGAATTCCCTCACTGTTGTTTATCTGAGAAAGATGTTCGTTTATCAGTACTGGGGATCGAACTCAGGACCTTGTGTTGCCAGGCTGGCACAGTGCCACTAAACTAAATCCCTGGCCCAAAGAGACTTGCTGGGTACAGCTTTCTTGGCTGGTGCTTTTGTTTTCCAGCACTCTGCAGTGTATTATACCATTCTCTCCTGGCCTGTAACGCTTCTGCCAAGAAATGCGCTGTTATCCTAATGGAGATTCCCTTCTACGTGATTAGATCTTTTCTTTTTGCTTTAAGAATTCTTTTTCACTTCTGATATTTTGACTATAAGGTGCCTAGGAGAATACCTCTTTGGGTTCAATATAATAGTTCTTTGATAGATTGAATGTCCATATTGCTTCCAAGACTCAGGAAATTTTCAGCTATTTTGTTAAATACGCCCTCTGTCTTTCTCCATCTATTCTCCCTCTGAAGCTCCTATATTAAAATGTTTGTTCACTTAATGATGTCCCATGGATATCATACCTTTTTTAAATCTTACATTCTTATATCTTTCTCTTCTTCTGAGTGGGTTAATTTCAAAGATCTGTCTTCAAGTCCAGCAATTCTTTTTTTGTTTGCTCTACTCTTTTGTGGCTTGCATTGTATTTATTTCACTCACTGAATTCTTGGGCTGTAAGATTTCTGTTTGGTCTTTTTTTTTTTAAATATCTATCTTTGTCAAATATCTCATTTAAATCATGAAGTGCACTCTTAAATTCATTAAATTGTCCATATTCTCTTGTATCTCACTGAGTTTAAGATTATTTTTTCCAAGTTTCCCATATCCATATGTGGTATCTAATGCAACAGTTGCCTTTTCCAATTTTCTGAATCATCCCCCACCCCACAGCATGAAGGGAAAATTTTTCCTGTGGACAGGTTCCAGGATGTCAGTTTGATATGTATGTCGACAATTACATGGTTTCTGTGTAGTTTCTTAAACTATACTCATCAGAGACATCTATGGTTCTGCCAGCTGTCTGGGCTGTGAGTGCTTGTGACTACAGTCATACAGTATGACCTTGCTAGGGATACGTCTACTGCCCAACAAACTACTTAATGGCTGCAGGAGCCCATGGTGGTACAGGGCAGTAGCTGTGTGGCAGCTCTCCAGAAGGTGCATCTGCCATCTGGTTGGCTGTTGCGCTGGGTATACACACTCATGGGCTCTGTGGGATGGCCAGGTAGGCAGTGGGATGACCAGAAGGGTGAAGTCACTACCTGGATAGCTGTCAAGGTGGGCTCAGGTGAGTAATATTGTTGTGGGCTGGTTGCTACACAGCTGGTTCAGAAAGGACAGAGTGCAGCTGCTACCTGGTTGGCCGTCAAGTCATAGGCAGTTGGGTGCAGGTGTGCAGGCCCTTGGCTGAGTGAGTCCCAACCTCCCTCTGTGCACGTTCAACTGTTTCCTGGAGAATGGCATAGCATATGGGTTTGGAAAATGGGGTCTTGGTCTTTCCGCTAGGTTTTCAGTAGCAAGGGTTGTGGTGCTGCAGACACTTCTATGAGTATGGTGAAATGATGGCAGAGTCTCAAGAATGGAGATACACTAGTCCCCAAGGCAAGATGCACACTCTGTCTAGCAGGAGGTCCAGTTTCAGATGGCACTGAGCCACGGCAATTTAGGTCATGATAGGTAGGAGAGCAATGTGGCCTACTGTGTGCAGGATAGTCCTGCAAACACCAGGCAACTATTCAAAAGATATCTGTAGACAGAGTTGCAGGAGTCTCTTATACAGTCTTTTACAGCAGCAATGGGAACCACTGCAGGTCTCCAGATTATTTTTTCTTCTACAAATCTTCATCTTGGCCTCAAGCTGATCAGTAGGGAAAGGAAGGGTAACTTTCTCTGCTCTCTTTGGTGCTTGTTGAGTTTTGGTGTTTCACGGGGGATCTTGCCACTTCCTTGCTCTTCTCTAGAAGAGATCCTCAGTCACTCCAGTTGGAATGCAATCATTTATTCTTCGTTGTGCTCTCTTTTCTGGGGGGAGGAGAAAAAGGCAACTCTAGTCATCCATCTTGCTGATGTCACTCTTCTAGAGGGAAATTTACAGCAATAAATGTTTACAGTAGAAAATAAGAGAGGAGGCCAGGGATTTAGCTCACTAGTACCGCCACCTGCCTGCCTCACAAGCGCAAGGTCCCAAATTCAATCCCCAGTACAAAAAAAAAAAGAAAAAGAAAATAAGAAAGGTCTCCAAATCTGGCTTCTTCCTTAAGAAACTAGAAAAAGGGTCACAAAATAAGTTGAAATCAAGTAGAAGGAGGGAAATAATTAGATTAGAACAGAAATAAAACAGAATAGTATATAACAATAGAGAAAAATAAACAAAACTAGAGTTTGGTTCTTTAACTGATAAGTTTCTAGCAGAAGCGTCAATGATAGGACTGGGGATTTAGCTCAGTGGTTCTGCCGCCTGCTTCACAAGCATAAGGTCCCAAGTTCGATCCCCAGTACCAGAAAAAAGAAGTGACAATGATAAAAAATAAATAAATAGGGCCGGGGATTTAGCTCAGCGGTTCGGTGGCCTGCCTTGCAAGAGCAAGGACCCGAGTTCAATCCCCGATACCAAAAATAAATAAATAGGGCCGGGGATTTAGCTCAGCGGTTCGGTGGCCTGCCTTGCAAGAGCAAGGACCCGAGTTCAATCCCCGATACCAAAAATAAATAAATAAATAAATAAATAAATTACAGTAACTAAAGAAGGGTTATAAGCACCAGAAATATTTAAAAGGATAACAAAAAATATGAACATTTTAATATAAATAATGTCAATAACTTAGCTAAAATATAAGTTCAAAGCTCCAGAATAAGTGAGAAGAAAGATGATCTGAATAACCCATATTAATTAAAGCAACTGTACTTTCAGGATTTTTTGTTTCATGGTACTAAGATTTCAAGCCAGAGCCACAGACGTTCTAGGCAAACGCTCTACCATTGAGCTACAACATCAGCCTGTATTTTTGTTTTAAATCCTTGCAAGAGCAAAACAAAACATCATTCTAGCCCATATGATGTATTGGAAAATTCTTCCAAATATATAAAGAAAAAATAACACTTATTCTATACAATTTTTTACAAAAAACAGAAAAAGAGACAATTTTCCCAACTAATCTTATGAGGCTAGTACAATACTCCCCCACTATAATATCCAAACAGACAAAGGCAGTACAAGAAAACTACAAACCAATATTACTCGTGAATATAGATATAAAAATCCTCAAAAGATGGAAAATAAAATCCAACAATATATAAAAACAATATACCATGAACCGGGCTGGGGATTTAGCTTAGTGGTGCTGCCACCTGCCTTGGAAACTCAAGGTCCTGAGTTCAATCCCTGGGACCAAACAAACAAACATACCATGAACCATTTATATTTTCTCAGGAATGGAAAGTCAATTCAATATCAAAAGCTAATTGTACAAACCATCATATTAACATGCTGAAGAAAAAATCATATTGACTGGGGCTGGGGATTTAGCTCAGCGGTGCCACTGCCTGCCTCACAAGCACAAGGACCTGAGTTCAATCCGTGGTACAAAAAAAAAAAAAATCATATTGACTGATACTAAAAAAGCTTTGGAAAAAATTCAATATCCATTCATGATTAAAAAAAAAAAAAAACTTTTAGGCTGGATGTGGTGGCACATGCCTATAATCCCAACAACTTGAGAACTTGAAGCAGAAAGACTAAAAATTTGAGCCCAGCCTGGGCAACTTAGACCCTGTCTAAAAATAAAAAAAATAAAAATGGCTGGGATATAACGCAGTATGAAAACCCTGGGTTCAATCCCCAACACAACAAAACAAAACATCATTTTAACAAAATTAGAAAAATTTTCTTTTTAAAAGCTACTGTTGCCTCGCAAGCGCAAGGACCCAAGTTTGATCCCCAGTACCAAAAAAAAAAAAAAAAAGAGCTACTGTTAAGGAAACAAAAAGACAATTTTCAGGAAGGGAAAAAAATATTTGCAAATCACATATCTGGTAAAGAATCTGCATACTGAGGGTATAGCTCAGTGATAGAATACACGGTAGCACACACAAAACGCTGGGTTTGAGCCCCAGTACCACAAAAAGGAAAAAGAATTTGTACACTGAATACAAAGAATTTTTGAAATGAAGTCATAAAACAAACCAAAAATAAAATAAATTTAAAATGGGCAAATATTTGAATAAACACGTCACTAAATAAGATATGCCAATGACAAATAAGAACACAAAAACATATTAAAAAATTTTGGTCATTAGGGAAATGCACTAAAATGCCAGTACAGGGTCGGGGATTTAGCTCCGTGGTGCCGCCTCTTGACTTATAAACACAAGGACCCGAGTTCAATCCCCAGTACCAAAAAAAAAAGCCAATACATACTTAACAGAACAGCTAAAATTAAAACACCTGATCATTCCAATTGTTGGAAAATATATGAAGTAACTGAAACTCATACACTGTTAACTGGATTATGAAATGGCCCAACTAGTTTTTAATAAACTTTGGTCATTTCTTTAGAAAAAGTCCCAAACTAGAAATTACCCAAATGTTCATCAACACCTGAACAAACAGTGGTATATCCACACAACTGGATATATCTATATTCTACTGGAAAAAAAGGAAATCTGACCCACCCATACTTCAATGTGAATGGCTCTGAAAATAAGCCAGAAAAAGAGTAAATACTGTGGTTCTATTTATACCAAATTCTAGGAAATGCTACCGGGTCTAGAGTGATGGAAGAGCAGACTCCTAGGGACCTGGGGAAAGGAAGTGCAAGGTCGGGGAGGAGAGGTGTGCACGAAGAAGAAACTTCAGGGACAGTGGGCACGCTCATTATCGTGAGTGTGCGGTGGTGCCACAGGTGGCAAAAATTGTCAACGACCACTTGTAATATGTGCAGTTTATTGTATATAAGTATACCTCATTTAAGAATACTCTGCAGCTAAACAAGTCCATTAAAAACGCACAAACTTTAGCAGACATTTTAACTAAGGAGGCCTACAGATGGCAAATAAGCACAGAAAGATGTTCAACATTAGCAACTAGGGAAATCCAAATTAAATCTATAATAAAACACCACTACAAATCTATTTGTTTTTTGTATCAGGGATTGAACTTGGGCCCTTGCACTTGCGAGGCAGGTGGTGGAACCACTTAGCCAAATCCCCAGCCCTACTACACACCTATTCGAATGGCTAAAATTATGAAGAAAAAAACCATGATGAAACCAAGTGCGGATAAGAATGTGAAGCAACTGGAACTCTCACACACTGATGAGAAAGCACTCCGAAAAAACAGCCTGGCTCTTTCTTACAAAATTAAATATGCGTGCATCTCATTACCCAGCAATTCCATCCCTAGATATTTAGAAAGAAATGAAAACATGTCTGCAAACAAAACCTATACATAAATATTTATAGTAGTTCCATCCATGATCACCCCAAACAGAAAATAACCTAAATTACCATCCTAAATTGCACGAATATCACTGAGCAATAATAAGGGGCAAACTGTTAATAATGTAACAATGTAGATGAATCGCCAGAGAATTATGTTTAGCAAAAGGCTGCATGTTGGGCTGGGTATGGAGCTCCATGGTAGAATACTCGCCTAGCATGCGAGACTCTGAGTCCAATTCCCAGCACTAAACGAAATAGAACATCAAAAGGAAAGCAAAAGGGCTACATCTTATACTGTTCTGTTTGTATGGCATTCTGGAAAAGGCACAAATGTAGATATGGAGGACAGGTCAGTAGCTGCTAGAGATGGGAGAAGGTAGGGGGCTTAGCGTCAAAGGACTGTAAGGAGGAGGATTTTAAGGAAGTGAGTGGTTTACTAAATCTTGATTGTGGTAGTGCTGGCATACCTAAATTTAAATTCACTGTCAGTGCCTAGAATAATAATAGTAATAAAATATCCGTAAGTCCATACTGAGGTAAAGAAATGAACAGAGGAAGGAATAAATAAACAGATTTCCAACACAGAATTCCACTTAATGCAGCTACTCCACTCCTGAGGAGGGAGGGACTCCCATCCTTTAGATGTGGGCTGCACGGTGACTTGCTTCTGAAGAGTGCAGTGTAGGAAAGGGGGAAAGCGTGACTTTGGAGCGGACAGTCCTGTCAAACACTGCCTCTGCAGGTGATGGGGACCAACACTAACGGTTAAGTCAGACGGATAACGGGAACTAATGATGTGGTGGGAAACTGAGAACAGCACATCTGTCTTCGTGGTCTTCCTCCCCAAAACCCAGGACCTCTGTCTGGACATGAGAAAAGCAGGCGACAAATGCACCTCAAAACTGTCGAGGCCATCAACAATAAGGACCCTCGAAGAGACTGTGACGCCCAAGAAGAGCCTAAGGAGATGCGGAAACGTAAGGTGGGGTCCTGGGCAGGATCCTGGAACACAAGAAAGACGTTAGTTAAGAGCTCAGGAAACCTGAATTCAGCCTGGGCTGGAATGAACAGCAGCGCATCAGTACGAGGGCCCCAGCTGTGCGCAGTTCAAATGCCAACTCGACAGGACTCAGACTCACTTCTATCCAACCCCTGGGACTCTGCTCTCATGGCCATTTTCTAGGAGGCTGTATTCCGAAGAAAATATATTGGATAGTATTTGTGCACTCTTTTTCTCGTGCTACAGTTAATGATACCTAATTTACTACTAAAACATGAAAATCCAGTTCGTACTTCGATCTTTCTGGCTTAAGGGGCAACTCCTACTTCTGCTCATGATAACTACAAACATTTAATACCAATTTTTGGTACCAGCAATCGAACTCGGGACCTCGCGCTTGCAAGGGAGGCGGCGGCACCACTGAGCTAAATCCCCAGCCCTTAATGCCAATATGTAATGCTTCTTTCATTTAAAATGATTTACCATCTTATTTCTGCTCTAACAGAGATTTAAATAATCAACAACGACTCCTACGACAAGCTAGTCACTGTCTGGTAAAGCCTCCATGGACGACTTTTATCGTCATCATTACTACCTCCAGAAGACACCTTTCAATGCAAGCAAAGCAGCAAGCCAGGAAAAGAAGTCCAATGCTGCTTCCCTCTGCCCTGACCTGAACTCAGAACCTGTGCGTCCTGCAGGCCAACGGGAACGTGGCCAAGGCCACAAGGCCCAGGGCAGGCACACAGCGATATGTAGGTAACATAGCTCTCCTCCCACCTCCTGCTTGCTACCCAGCACTTCCCAGGCTACACCTGGAACCAGAAAGGTGCTCCCTGGATAGGACTGTTTTTATCAGGGACCTCATAGTAGTTCCCACCCACCTCCCTGATAAGAACAGACAGAGAGCATCAGGGCCTAGAATCTCAGAACCGGCCCCGCACTCAGACCTCAGCTGGTGTCCCTGCACATCCCACCCTGCAGAACTGCATTGCAAACGCGCCCTTGGCCATCCAGGCCCACCTACTGGCACACTACCCAGCACTGCTGCTTCAAATGAGGAGACCCAGGTCTGAACACACCCCTCCTCATCAGGGAAGTGCAGGAAGATCCAGGGAATTCGGTAGGCATGCACACAGCCCGTCAAGAGCAAGCTCCAACACCCTTCCGGGAGTTATCTCCCTCTCAGACACTGGAGCCTTCTGCCCCGAAGGCCAGTACTGCTTTTACAGCCTTGGCTCTCAGCCCAAGACAGGGTAGGAACAGGCTGGTGAGACACTGAGGCCTCCAGGAGGTGGTCCTACAATAAACAACACCAAGGGCACGGTCCTTTCCAGAGAGGCCAGACCTGCCCATGTGGGCTGCAGAAAAGCTGTGCTCCGGATGAAAACAAGGGGAGAGAGGAGCCTGCTGGGATGGCAGGATCCCTAGCCTATCACCCGGCACACGCCTCCACGCCAAGGAAAACGTGCCTCACCTCCCTACTCCGGTCCACGGGCTGCCAGAGATGGTCACGAGGGGCGCCCACAGCTCTGCCGGCACCACCGCCCAGGCCCACCTCGGGACGGACCACGGCAGGCTAGACCAGCCACCGCCCTGCCTGTGCCCACCCAGTCCCTCTCCGGCCCTGAGCACGGGAAGCAGACCTGGCCATGGAAACTCAGGCTGCACAAAGAAACCATTTCTGGAATGGGGCTCCATTTGGCAAGTCGGAGTCAAAGGCGCACTTCATAGCTCCCTTCCAAATCCCGTGCATTGTCAGGGCCCTTTCCCCTTTGAAGCCTCGCTGAGTGATTGAAGCGTCTACTTTCTGAGGGCAGATAGCACCGGGCTGGTAATCTGACTCTAAGCCACGGGATAAAGGTAGTTTGTTTCTTCTCAGCCCATCTGTCAACACCTCCTCAGTAATTAGCCCTAATTATTACAAAGGGCCAGCCTTCCATTCGGTTATTAAATCAGAAATAGTATCATGGCTGGGCATCTGTCAACGCCCCCGACTGGCGACCTTCGATTCATTGAATCCTCTGTCAGTATCCGCTTTGGGAAGTGCCCAGGCGGGCAGGGAGGCAGCGGCTTCAAAGATACAGATCCTGGGGAGGAATTCCGGGAAGGCAGGGCGGGTGGTACTGCGCAGCCCACTGGCAAGGTGGGAGCAAGGATCTTCCCCCAGGCAATGAAGAGATACTCCAATCACAGTCACTCTACCTGCCACGGCGACCCATGCCAACCTGTGTGTAGAAAAAGGGTGGAGGCGATAAGGCACACGCCCTCATAGCCCCTTCCCCTGGAGGAAGAGGCCCCCACCCATTAGACACATCTGTCTCCAGGAAACGCAGCAGGCTGCAGCCTTGACTGACAGCTCTGCCGGAGGCCCAGGAAGCCCCTGAGTTGGCTCAGTGAGGGTTTACAGTGAAAACACCAGGACGGGAGCCAGGCTTTAAGGAGACCTACTCTGCACCCAAACCTGGCCTGGGCACCCCTGTTGGCAGAGCATCTCCTGGAAGCCAAAAAAAGCACAACTTGAATTCTAGCTATAGACACAATCTCCACGCCAAGGTCCACAGCACCGTAGCCTTGAAGGTGCTGCAGGAAAGATGATCAGCCCCTCCAGTCAGACCCAAGCCTGTCTCTCCATGCAAGAGAAATGGGATGCTTGCTCCACGACAGACCTTCTGCTCCCACACAGCAGTGCTCTGACTCCCCGAGAAGGAACTGCCGCTCCAATGCGATTCATGGCCACGGCCAGCAGTCGACACTGCCGTCATCCCCTGGGTGCAGCGCCTGATCTCAATCCCTCAGGGATTCCTGGTCAGCAGCAAGCCAGGCGGTACCCAGCAAAGTACCTCACCAGTTCTGAATGTACTCATTCCTGACAGACCCTACCGATCTGGGGGAAGGGCTGACACGAAACAGCTTGTAGTCCTGCCTTCCCGAACAGTCTTGGTTGCTGGAGACATAGCTCATGTAGTCGGCTTGGTGCCCGAGCAGAGGCAATCCTGGTCCTTGCACCAGCCCTCCAAAACCTCCTCTCCAGTGATGCCCCTGTTGGACATTTGACCGGCGCTGAGTCCTTGTGGCCAACAGTCACGGTACCAGGGCCAGTTCGGCTGGGCCGTGGAAGCAGGCTCAGAGACAAGAACATGGCTGGTTCTCTTCCTTGGTGACATCTGCCAGCCACTCGGCTGGAACACACGAGGGGTGAAGGGCTGGTTGACCTCTATGTGCAAAGGCAACCTGCAGTGGTGGGTCGCAGACTGTGGGCCGAGAGGCAGTCAGGGTGAGAGGCAGCTGGGGGTCTCTCCGAGAATGCCTCAAGCAGCAGCACCGGGAATGTCCACTGCCCTGGGACCAGGTTCAAGGAGCCTGGGAGAGGGCTGGAAGGAAGCTCCACCGATGGGGCATTTTTAGCCAGCCTGACTCAGGCACTTACGGGCAGAGGTGGGAACGCAGCCAGCAATGAGCACTGGCCTTTCTGTTTAGGGAACACATGGAAAACTTGCTGCTGTTCAGAAAGCACGATGTTCCCGTGTGTGTTTTAGAGCCAGCTCTGCAGCCCACCCCCGTCGGGAGGCCCAGTCCATGAAGGACACCGCCTTGTCCCCCACAGTGGAGACACATTTGTAGGGTGGCAGGTAGGAGACACACCCAGGGAGCTTACGACAACCCAGTTTAACTCGGAGGGGTCCCTCACATGGTAATGGGGACACTTTTTGATAGGGACTTATGTGTATGATCCCTCCTGTGGCAGAAGCCACCTCAGGTAGAGGAGTCCCTGTCACACCCCCAGGGAGTAGTACAGCCAGGTATGTGCCTTCTTGGTCCTTGTACACACTGCTGACACTGTGTGTGCTCACACACTCATGCGAGCGATGCAGCCACCACACACCCTGTGGACATGCAAATAAGGGCGAATGCCAGGCTCCGAGGGTACCTCCCCCGCCAGCAAAGCGGCATGCCAGAGGCTTTATCACTCAAGGCGCCCTACATGCACAAGCCGTGATAAAGGGGCACCCCGGTCCCCCAGATGTAAGACACCACCCTAGTAAGGTCCCCCTGCTGGGTTCCCAGTCACCCACGCTCACTTTCACTGTCTACCTTGCCCTCAGAGGACCAGGGCTGCCCCAGAGGCCCCAGTTCAGGGACAGAATGGAACAAGAAGAAAAACCCAGACACAGCTTTTGAACCACTCAGTGAGCCTACCAATGGGAAGAGAGAAGAAACTGCTGAGTGCACGGTCATTCTCCCTGTAGGCCTGGCCCTGTGCTATGGGTCCCTGGGTCCAGGAGCAGAGCAGCACACTGGAGGCCAGGGGTCCTCCCCGCTCACACCACCACCACTCACTCTGCCCCTTCCGAGGGTCTGAGGTCCCTCCACAGAGGACACCACAGCCCCAAGGAGAAAATAAAGGAGCTCAGGGCTCGTACCATCCCACAGAGGGAGCCTGGCTAGGGTGCCCACAGACATGGCGCCTCCAGGGCCCTGTGGCCGGAGCTGGGAGAGGGACATACTAGGGATCTCTACCCACCCTCTCTGTCTGTGATCAAATAAACTTTAAAAGCTACCTAAGGCAACATGAAAAACAAAGGACGGTGATGGATGTTTCTCTACCAGAAAATCAGTTATAGACTAGAATACAGGACAGTCCAGACCACAGAGCCTGTGGTCAGGATGGTATTGAGCGGCTGATGCTGGGGCAGTCCATGTCCTATGGAGAAAGGAGAAATGGGATCCTCTATCGGTCGGAATACAACAGGTTCTGCTCTGTAAAACATAAGCCCCCAATTCAGTGGCCTCACACATCAAAAATTTATTTCTCCTCATATTACACATTCACTGAAGTTGGCAGAGAAGCTCTACCCTTCAAAGGCCCTCAGTTTCCACCAATTACGTTAACAAGAGGACTCCAGGTTTGATATAAAAGGTAAGACATTAGAACTTGGAAAAACACAATCGTCTTTAAACCTCAGGTAAGGCAAGATTCCTTAAACAAAAAACAAAAAAGTCCCATAGACAGAACGCAAGCACTGCCGTGTTGAGGGCAGAAGCTTGGCAATCCCATGTCATAGCCCCCAAGCCCCAGAGAGACTCCACACATGGGCACAGAGGATAGTTCACTGCCCAAAATTACAAACATGAGGGCCAGGGATTTAGCTCAGGGGTGCCGCCACTGCCTCATAAGCACACAGTCCTGAATTCTACCCCCAGTACCAAAAAACAAACAAACAAAATTACAAAAATAAAAAAAAAGAAACCAAATAAACCCACCTTGGGCATTATTATAGGCTAAGTCGTGTCCCTTAAATTCTTACGTGGAAGTCCGAACTCCTAGTATGTCAGATGTGACTATATTTGAAGATGGATCTTTAATGAAGGATAAAGACGGTAAAATGATATTATCAGGGTGGGCTCTGATCCCACGTGCCTAGTGTCCTATAAGAAGAGATTAGGACAGAGTTACACAGAATGATTATGTGAAGACTCAGGAACAAGACAGACATCTGCAGGCCACGTAGGGAGGCCTAAGGAAAAGCCAACCCTGCACACATCTTTTATCTTGGACTTGTAGGCTCCAGAACTGATAAAAATAAATGCCTTAACCTCGCAGTCTGTGTTTTTTCATGGCAGTCTGCAAGAGACTAACAGTCTCTTCCTGTAGGCCCATTTCTCCTTCCAGATGGCAATGTTCAACTGCACACTGAGCAGCTGGTTGCTCAAACACCTCAAAACTGAGTGACTGTCCTTATAAGAAGACCTGAGGAATCTGGGCATGGGTCTCTGGCTTACTTCGGCCACGGTGGCACAAGGTGGATGACACATATCCCCTCTGGCTCACTGTGGGCTTTCCTCATACCTGTGATGGTGGAGAATTATGTCCAGACAGAGCTCCTTTCAGCATGAGTCCCCAAAGGACCTCAGAGGGCAGAATGTATCCCAGGCCCTCCCTGCTGGATGTGTAGTGAACAGGAAATGAGCAGCATGCCCACTCGGGCTCCTGAGACACCGGAGGCTCTTGTTACCACAGCACAATCTGGGTCACGCTGATGGACACGAGAGCAGTAACAGCTTTACTTTGGAGTTGTTCCAGTTTTGCTGTTCATAATGCACTGATGCTCAGGCTAGGTACTGTATGAACATCATTCTCAATCGACTCTCCTCCCACCCAGGAGGACAAACCATTTTAACACTCAAAAGAGATCAGGTGAGGTAGTCAGGTGTAGCTAAATTCAAGTTCCCTCTGCATACCAAGATGGTGCCATAACACAACAATTCGTATCAGCCTCTGTGCATCTGAGCAAATGGTCAAAGCATGTGTGCACTTGCGATTCTGGGTATCTAAACTTCTAAAATCCTGGAGCCATGAGCAAAAAAATAAAAGAATTAAAAAAAAAAATATATATATATATTCCATTTTTCTGTAGTAGTTTTACTTTTTAAAATGTTGACATATTTAATCTACCTGGATATATGCTGGCACCAATACGGAGGGAGATACCCAGTTTTACTGTTTTCCAGATAGACAACCTGTTGTCCCAAATGCTTTCACTGAATAACCCTCACTAAGTTGAAATGACTTCAGTATACTAAATTGCCATATTTATATGGCTCTACTTCAAAGTTCACTATTGTTATCTCTCCGTACTAATAACCAAGCACTTTAAATACTGTGGCTTTATAAAATATTCCAACATCACACAGGACTTTATCCTCCGAACTTGCCGTTTTATGATTTCCCTTGAAGACAGGTCCTGAAAGACCCTCCACCAGTAACCACTATGTTTATCCTCGCGGAAGAAATTCTCAGGGAATCTCCAAGGGAAGGGACATACACTAATCGGGAAGGCAGGCCTGGTACCTCTGACAACCAGCCAACTGTCCCACGCTCTGCGGCCCCTGGTGCAACCTCATCTGGGTCATCTCCTGTGAGTAAGAATGAATGGCTCACAGCCTCCTGACATCGCTATGCACAGTGCAGAGCCTCCTTTTCAGGTCCTTGATGAGCTTTCTTTTCCAAGGAGCAGCAAAGCAGCTCAGTAACTGCCTCTGCCCAAAGGCAGATACTGGTAAGAAAGCCACCCCACCAGACGGTGTACACTGCCTGCCTAAAAGGCCAGATCAGAGTTCCCTGTCCCCTCCTTCATGCCACCTGCATGGCTACCCCTTAACTGGCAACTTGGACAACGCTGCTTCAATTCCAGCAGGACTCATTTTCTAAATTAAAAGCAGAACACATGGATTCTCCCAAGTGCTTGTCTTGCCTGCCTAGAGGATGCTGGTCAGCCCTCAGATACATGGTAGACCATTAACCCAAGTCTCCAGGTTTTGCCCGTAAGGACAGGGGTCAGCAGAGAAAATGGCCATCTTGAACTGAAGGCATTCATTTCAGGAGTACTAAATGGACAGAGAGGCCAGCTGTGTAGGGGCCAGGAAGATGGGGGGGTCTGGTCAGGTGGGTGACTGGGCCATGTCCCAGACAGCAGTTCCCAGGTTCTACAGACACAGCCACAAGCAGCCCAGGCCATAGCCGAGTGTGCGAGAACCCTCTGTGACCCTAAACAGAAGCACCCAGGCTAGGCCAAGATATCCAGGCATTTCCACATCTGAATCAAGGCTGCACATTAGTTCCTTCTATCAGCTTGTTTACTTTGCTCTCTGGGTTAAATCAGATTCCTAAAAATAGCTTCCCACCTATTTCTAAGATTTCCAGCTGTTTTATATACAAGATCTCTATGGCTAAAATATCTCACACATAAAACCATATGGACTCAGAGCCTTCAAAAAATATTCAATAAAATAATCCCAACAATTTGTATTTTCCTGAAGTCTTTCCAGATGTTTGCTTATTGCTGTTTTTCCTAAAATAACTGGCTATATTTCCTACATATTTCTACTTTTGTCCTATTTTCCAGGAAGACGTCTTTTGCTTTCACAATTGCAAAACTGAAAGGAGCTGAGACTGTTGTCTAAGTACCCCTGAAGTAGGCACATACTACACTCGGGTCTCAGCTGTACCCCTAACCTCAGGTAAACTTGGCTTGAGGAAACTTCCACACTCAGCTCTCACTGGAAAACTCATCTTAGTGCAGAACTGGTATTTCTTCATTCCAGTGCTGTGTGTGTGTGTCTGTGTGTCTGTGTGTCTGTGTGTCTCAAGTCACCCACTCCTGTCCTCTTCAGCTCTCAGAAGTTGTTCTCAAGGGTGTCGTCCACTTGCTCAGTTGCCCATCCTAACCCCCTCAAATATTCCCACCAGCCCTAAGATTCCAAAACCCCTACTGGGACACACAACTGTGCTCACACAGCAGCTGATCCAACACCCGTTTAACCAGCATCAACTGTGCACCCAGGACAGAGAGCTAGGACAGAGGCTCTGTCCCTGAGGTTCATGTCTGCCAGATGTAAGTCGTTTACATCACTGGGGCTGAGTCATCAGCAAGAGTATACAGGGGCGGGTGAGGACTGCTCAAGAGCAGGAAGGCGGGGGAAGTAGGGTATCTTCAGACGTGAAAATTGGTGTTCATTTGTGAGTATAATCGGGTGTGAGAATGTTACTATACAGAAAAAGGAATGCCTACAGTGGAGCCTGGTAAAGGGTTTGGATCCCTCCTTCCTGCACCTAAAACTCCAGCCAGTTAGCACCTTCGGTAAACCCAAAGAGAAGCGTAACGCTCAGTCAAGATGCCATCCTGATTCAGAAGGATGAAAGTGCTGCTTCTGCCCTTTTCACTAGATGTCGAATCCATCAGTGTCTGTCCAGTGACGAATGAAGACATGGTGACATATACACATGGTGGAGTATTACTCAGCCATTAAAAAAATGAACTCTGGCTGGGCATGGTGGCACAGGCCTGCAATTCCAGGTCTCGGGAAGCTGAGGTGGGAGGACTGCTAAGAGTTCAAGGCCAGCCTGTGCTACACAGAAAGACCCTGTCTCAAACAAATAAAAACAATTTAAAAAAGACAAGAAAAAAAGACGGTAAATGGATGGAAGTGGAGAGCAATACATGAAGTGAAATATAAAGACACGGGCCGGGGATTTAGCTCAGTGGTTCCACCGCCTGCCTCGCAAATGCAAGGACCCGAGTTCAACCCCTGGTACCAAAAAAAACAAAAAGGCAGATACCACATGTTGTCACTCACATATAGAAGCTGAAAGAGCTGGTCTTATATAAGTACAGAGAATAGTAATTCACAGCGGTCACTAGAAGCTAGGGAGGGATGAGACAGAACACGCAGCGGTTAGACAACGCGTAGCAAAATACCGGTGGATGAAAGGGATAAATTCCAGGGCTCTATGGCAGAGCACTGACTGTAGTTCACAATGTACAGTACTGTATTCTTTTTCGTAAAGAACAAGAAGGGAGTTTAAAGATTTCTAGCACAAATGATAAATGTTTAAGGACACAGAAGTGCCAATCTCTGACTTGACATCACATTGGACAGCCTGTACGTAATGAATTATCACAATGTACCTCATAAATATGGGTAACACTAAAAGTGGTATTAAAAAAGTGGTTTTCTCCATGTAGCCTTCCATACATTCCAGCTTGGAGGTCACAGGTTAAAGGAACAGGATGTTGGGGTGGGAAACAGAAGTACAGATACGGTACAGAAACACGTCCAAACAGGACAAGCATGGCAGAACCAGTCCAGTCCCAAATGACACTGAGAAATGCCAGTGGTGGTGTCTGGGTGGGTAGGGAGGTGGGGACACGAGGTGATGAGGTTGGTATGGAGCTGATCTGCAAAACTACCCAAGTAGTGGGAACAGGCCTGGCAAGACAGCACCCCCAGGCGATGGGTGAGAACGCAGCTGGGAACCCAGCAGGACTGGAGGGTGAGGGCACAGGGCAAAGGGCTGCATCTTGCCAACGCTATAGAAGGGAGTCCAAAACAGGTTCACCTCCTCATTCAGAGACAGGGTCATCTGGAGTCACCTGAGGGCACCACTCTGACCTGACTGGGACCAACGAGTTCCACAGCCACATGGGCCATTTCATCACAAGGGACCCTGCTGCACCTGCCTGGGCCATGCTCAGAACTCAGGCATGTAGGGCAGGGAACTGGACAAAAGGGTGGCTCTCCTAGGACCGTTGGGACACCTAACACCCCTGCAGTGCACCCACGGATACCTCCTGCTCTCCCTTCTGTCCAGAAACCTCCTGTTTTCTGACATCTAGGCAGGGGTTCAGTAGACTGTGAAGGTGCACGGATAGTTTTGGGGGTCACCCTCTCCAGCAGGGACCAGGATCAGACCTATATGCAGAACACGATAGGGCAGAGCACTCCTGGGATACAGGGATGTTCTTCTTGGGCAGATGCTACTTGGGTAGAGCATTTCCAGATGCAGAACTGGGCCTGGGCACAGCAGGGGTGGCCAGATCAGCTGGGTTAGGCCTAAAAGTAGTGCCCAAATTCAGTGCTAGGACCTCCAAGAACTGCCTCACTAAAGGTGGCTGTGGGGCCACTGACAGCTGGCCTGAGCCTAGAGGTAAGGGACAGGGCACTGTGGCATGGTACTCAGCTAAACCATTTGGGTCTTGAAAAGCCTAAATATCCTGGAAGATCTTGTAATCATCAGGCAGGAGCAGTTCCCCATCAAAGTAGGGGGCTGCCCAGGCCCAGACTCAGCCATTAGGTGCCCAAGGTTATCACAGACACAGCTCAGGTTGTCCTGGGAGTTCTTGAAGTAAAAAGACATGAAATCTCCCAAATGGGCCAAAAGGTAATCTAGCAGGTGTGGGGAGACATCAAAGATGCCTGTCTTAGCTGGGCACACGGTGGAAGTCATCCTGAAGGGTCAGACGTGTGCAGTTTGGGAGGGGCATCTTTCTGTGAGTTAGCTGTGCTCTTCTGCTCCATGGCTGTGCACACATACACAGGGTCCCCACCGGAGGGCTGCTCAATCCAGGGATCTATAAGGAGGGTACACACCACCCTAGGAAAGGCCCAATCCATCTTCTGCCAAAGGGGTGTGTTGGCATAATTGGTGGCTGTCCAGAGGGAGGGCCCCACCACTGCACAAGCTGCTTGCTGGGAGGAGAGAGGAGAAGGGAGAAACAGCCTGTACAAGGATGGTGCAGAGAGGCAGCACACACAACCAAACAGGACAGGGACTGACTGAACAGGACATGGGAGACCCGGCTGTTCCAGGCAAGTGCTGAGGACCAGGGAACTGACAGCTGCAGCCTCAGGAGAGCCGAGGAGAGCCGAAAGGACTGTCAGACGCAGGCCACCACCCGAGGCAATCTGTCCAAAAACAAGGTGGAGAAGAGCAGGAACTAGGTCCAACCACTGCCACTAGGCTGGCAGGAAGACGCAGGAAGCAGGTAAACCCTACACCTGACCAGGAGCTCTGAGGATAAAGGTGGGTCCAGGAGGCTGGCCTGGGAGGTCTAAGAAGGCAGGTACATGCCACCTGTGACTTTCAAGGTGACTGTAATAATAGATGCTATCAATCCCAGGAGAAGAAAAACGGTCAGATCAGAATGGCCTGGGAATTTCAGGACAATGATAGTGGCAACCTTTAACTAAGTGTTCTACTCATATCAAACATTACCATCCTCTCCCCACACGAGGCTGGCACTATTACTGTTGCTGAGGCAGTGAAGTGACCACACACCAATTACTAAGTGACAGAGGAGGCAGCAAAATCTGACTATAGAGACCAGAAGCTTAACCACAACATCACGCAGATTACAGACTATGCTTCACAGTCTGCTGAATAGGCTCCAGGCCACCCAAGCACTGTAAGCCCCTAAGTACACAGAGCATGTCATAGGTTCCTGCATGTCCCGGGACCAGTCATATCCTATAGAAATCGGGTACTGCTATTATCTGCTCCCTCCTGCCTTACCCCCACGCTTTGTGCTTTGTGCCTGTAGGCAATGGTCATACCCACCCCAAACACACTTCCCTACATCCCCTACCCCAGCCAACAGCCTGACACTCTAACCCCCAAATGTGAAATCCTGGAAACACACTTGCCGGGTTTACTCCCACCAGACTAGTTACCCATCAAAGCTCTGAACCTGCCCACCTGCCCCCTCCAGGCCCCCAGCAGTGGTCATCAAGGAGGCCCAACCATTAGCAGCCATAGTTGCCTCCCAGAGAAGGGAGCCCTCCTCTGGGCTCTCTTCCCCAAGCCCCTCCCCAAAGTCTCTAGCACACTCATGACCTCCATGCAACACCTTGCGCTTCATCCCTGAACACATATCCTAGTGCTCCACCAGCTTGCCTCTAGCAGCCCAGGGCCTGTACACACCTTCATGCCTAGTTTCTGTGTGTTTAATAACCCCTATGGTCAGTTATCCCGTGGAGGTTTAGCTATGTTGGTCTTTCTACCTAGGACCTCCCAAGTGGCCCGCAATACTTGAAGTTGCCAGGGCCACCAGTATCTACTTTCACCACCAAAAGCATTGTGGGACACCTCAGGTGTATTCCCCCACTTCTGCCTAAAAGACTAGTCATTGCCCCTCCCCTCCAACCTTATGCAAGAAAACACTAGGGCTTGTGGCAGCAATACCCACAGAACAGCGTGTAAGTGGAGTCCAGTCCCTCACTGAGTTCTACAAAAGCAGTGCCCACAACCCAGGCTCCAGTGCTCACCTCCAGCCCCAAGGCTGGTCTCAGGCTGCCTACAAAAGTCAAATTCCTATGCGCATGAGGCAGAGTGCTACTCAGATTGCTGCCCTCACTCCTCCCCAGTCCTCACCGACTACTTAAGCCTTGGAATCTTAGCTGTTACTCAGCCCACTCACCTGCATATCTGTGTGCCCCTTGCAGCCTCAGGCAGAAGTCTCCCATACACCAGCGCTCTGCCCTAAGCCTTCTTAACCCCAAACCTTCCTAACCTGGGCCTGACTCTCCCCATTTCGAGAACCCTGATCATTCCGTGTCTCCCATGTCTTATCAATCTGTTGATTCTCTTACTGTTATTCTTATTCTCCCCACCACACTTGGCACTGGGAAACTTTGGTCCTTCTCCTGGACTAGACAGAGCTCCACTAAGGAGCAAGGCCTGCGCAGCGCTTGCTTCTTTGCCTCTGCAAAACCAAAAGCACTTCGTGGAACGCTGAAGCGTTCTCCGCTCCGAGAAGACCCAGGACCCCCGGAAACAGAACTCGCCCAAAGCCTCAAAACAGGATGAGGACAGACGACTGCACCGTCCCCCTTCCCCCAGCAAACGCCAAGCAAGAGATGCGCGCTCACGGGCCCCACAAAAAGTCCTTCTACCTGCGAATACGCGAGCGCGAGCCGCTTAAAGGATCCGGGGATCCGCAGTTGGACACCAGGCGGGCCGGCTTGCCGGGGAAAGCCAGAGTCCAAGCGTCACCTAGAACGTGGAGAACGAGATGGGTGTGAGAGAGGGCAGGCCGGGAGCCGGCGCGACGTTCCGAGGCGATGAAAACAGCCCAAAAAATCTCCGCTCCCTCCCCTAAGCCGACCAAGGGCTCCGAGCACCCCTCCGCCGGCAGGAAGTGGGGAAAGGACG